>NW_026137625.1:3000000-3497690 GCF_009805555.1 Andrographis paniculata
AAGTGATTGTTTGTGTACATTTTACAAACTATAATTTGAACAGTTAATCAATTATTTATTTATTTTATTCAAATAAAGATATTTAAGATATTTTATCCCTTTAATATAATATAACATAATTTCACATAATACATAAAATATTATGTGTGTGTTTTATTATTTCAAATTCAAATCAACATTTTTTTACACAGTTTTTTTTATAAAAATATATATATTTTTCACAAAATATTATATCAATATATTATTTAAACAAAAATTAAAATCAACACTTTATTTCAAATCAATTTCAAAATCATCATTTTAATAATATAAAGACTAAAAATTGACATAGATATAAATAAAGAGGATTAAAATTATATTTTACACAAATATTTTTTTATTTCCATTGGTTGGTTGAGTTAGAGAAATAAATTATTTCTCATTCACTCATTTCATCTCTGTGTGTAGTGATAGAGAAAAATAGAATTGAAAAAGTGCAATGTATGTTTATTTATTTATTGTTTTTTATTATTTTCAGTTTTTTATAATTTATGTTGTATTTATTTGCTTTTTTTTTTTCTTACCATTATATTTAAAGCATGTTTGACATATAAAATCCAACCGAACTCATCTCTTCACATTCCTGTTCTCAAATAGCCCAAAAAATAAATTGAAAAATAAAATTCAGTTTAAAAAAAAATTCCATCGGCAATTTAATTCCGAATTTGGAATCCCCGCCAAACACCTCCTTAACTTCTATGAATCTTATATTATTTTAATTTCATAAAATATCATATCAACATTATTATTAGAAAAAAATAAAGAACTAAAAGAATACAACAATATTTTTGTCATCCGATTTATCATTTATTTTTGTAGTGTATAAAAAAAATGTATGCACATTGTTTTATATATATCTTATATTTTTCTCAACTAAATTATCTATTTTATCAAATAAAATAATCAATTCTCATTCTTTACTAAATGTTTTTCTTTATAATTATTACTCCATTTGTTCCATTGAAATATTGTCATTTACTTTTTGCACGTAGATTTTTTAATACTAGTATTATATTGGATTATAGTAAAAAAATATAAAAATACCCCTATTAGTATTGTATAATAAAAATAATGATATTTGTTAGGTGAGTAGTACAATTACTAAATTAGGAAATGATAACTTTACGTTGGAATTGACAAAAATAGAAAATGACAACCTTTCAATGAGAATGAGCGATGAAGTATTATTTTTCCGTAATTTTATTTTTTTGTAACAAACGCATTCTGCGTAGTTTATTCAGTTTTGTTTCCAAATTAGAGTTCATACGATTCAAATAAAAACATACTTCCTCTATCTCATTTAATTTGTTTACTCTTTTTATTTTTTATGTTTCACGTAATTTGTTAATTCATTTTTTGGAAATAAATTTAATCACATTTTGAAATTCATAGTTTATAATTTTTTTTTAAAAAAAGAATTAATCAAACTATTTAGTCATTTTAACCTTAATTTATAATTATTTTTATTAAATTATACTCCTTTCATCCCTTAACACTGGTCGGCTCATTCATTTCACTTTTTTAAAAGTAATTGTACTATCTACATAATATTAAAAATATCTTTTCAATTTATAATATATTACACAAATGTCATTATTTTTATATCATACAATACTAATAAGGTTAATTTAATCTTTTTACCTTTATTTATAATACATCTCAATATAATACTAATATTTTTAAAACTCCGTGCAAAAAATAAACAGATAGGTAGATATGGGACAAATGGAGTAATTATTTTTATTAATACTCTTCTTAATTACTTACTAATTATTCAATACTTAAAACTCAGTGTTTAAACAAAAATGAACAATTTAAGTGGGAAAGAGTATTATTTAATCTCAAAAAAATATTATTCAAATCAAAACAAAATTTTTTGATTCATTTGTAATTTCAAATGAAAATCAGCACTATTCACCTTTTATAGTTTATTACAACAAAATATTATTTAAATAAAATAAAAATTTACACTCAATTTCAAATTAATTTCATACTACAACCAACAAACAGTAATTTCTATAGTATTAAAAAATTATATTTGCTCTTACAAATAAAAAATATGATGTTTATTGTTATTATTTTTTCTTATTATATTATTTTTTATATTGATGTAAGTCACTTGTAAATTTATTTTGTTCTTAAAACTAATTTATTTTAACAGAACTATATATATTATTTATTTTATATAGAATTTTAATTTCTATAAAATATAAATTATTAAAATACAATTTTTATGATTTGTTGTTTTGTTTGTTATTTTTTATATAATAAAAGTGTTCGAAACATACTATTATCTTATAGATAAAATATAGAGGACAACTTTTTCAAGATATTCTTATATATATACCTAACAATAAATTTGGATTTGTTTTGTTGTAATTTTAATGTTATTATTTACTTTCTACCATTTTAATAAAAATATTTTATTTTATTTCATAAAATATTTATATCAAAATATTATTTAAATAAAAATTTAAATAGACATATCATTTTAAATTACTTTTAAACTATAATCAAATAAAATAAATATTATTTTTTGAATCTTCTATAAAAAGTAATATAAGTAGAGAATAAAGCTTTATTATTAAGAATAGTCAGTGTTGGTTTGTTTTGTAAAATAATTTAAAAAAATATTTTTTTTATGTGAAATATATAAAATTATGTAGATAATTTAAAAATAATCAAACCATCAATTTTTATTTGTGTTTACTATTTTACACTATTTTTATTAAATTTTTTGTAGTACCTTACTTTACTTTCTATCTACTTTCAATTTTTTTTTTTTTCATCCATCCGTTGAAGTTACCCATTTCTCCTTTTGGTAAAATCAAATATTTAACATTTAACTATTATACTTCATTCAATATTTATTCACCATAATTGTCATAATTTTTATTACATCACCCTTTGTATTTTTTTTATAAATTAATTGTATGTATAATAGTATATTTATAATTTATTTAAAAATTAAAAAATATTTTGATATTAATATACAATTATTTTTATCATAATAAAAAATATATTTTTTAGTTGGACAAAATAGCTTTAGTTGGTACAAGAGAGGATTAAAATAGCTCTACTTTTTAGCTTATTTCCCTACAAAATAACATAATTATATAAAATTAAAAAATACAATATATACAATAAATATGCATAACAATAAAAATTAATATAAACACACAGTATCATATATTATAATACATTAATAATTTTACAAACTTTACAATAAAAACATCTATAATTATAAATATCAAATAAAACACTAAAAAAATACAAAAAAAAAAAAAAAACACTCACATTTCCAAGCAAGCAAACAAACTCTGATGATCAAAATTAATGGACATATAAATAAAATAAGGGGTCCAAAGCTAATAACTTAAAGATTATGTGATAAATTACAGTGGCCCCTGAAATTGGAAAAAAAAACGATGAAACACTTAGAAATAGTCAGGTTCTAAGAAAAATAAGAGTAAGATGTAAAAATATAATAAAAATAAAAAATAAAAGCTTCAAAACCTATGGGTAAGACACTAACGGCACACACAGGATATGAAGAGGAAGGAAGAAGAAGTACGCCTCTCCAAGAACCCCTTTCCCATATCCATAATCTCAAATTTCTCTTTTTCGAATTCCATAGGTTGATCCACTTAACGGAACTCTAATAATTTTTATTAGCCATCGCAATCGGATTTCAACGATGACGAAGACGAGTGAAGGAGAAAAAGGTCAAGATGGTCGTCCGGCTACCTCAATCGGATAAGAAGAGTAACGACATTCTCGAGGTTCTAACTCGGATTTTAGCTCGGAGTCCGAGGATCAGGATGGGCTCTAGTCATAATCAATACATCCCATACACGTAACTGTATACTCGTATTCTGATGCCACAACTATAATTTTTTTCGAGTAATTTTTACTATACAGTTAGTTATAATATCAGATAATGGTGAAAATGATTGATCATATCTAAGTTTTGATCGTCGTGTTCCATTAAATGTGGATGAATTCAATATTTTGCAATGTATCATAGGATGCCGCGAGCTCTAGCAACAATACAATAAACAACCTACAAAATTAGAACTACTAAAACGACATTGAAGTCCTCAATCGATCTTTTCTTGGAGGTGTTTCTATTTTGCATGAGCACTGGCCGCAACACATTAGACAATTTACAATATTATAACCACCAAAAGAATATCAAAGTTTTCAATCAAAACGCTGTTAGAAACATTAAATTAACCCATCAAAATTTGAACCACCAAAATAAAATTGAAATATTCAATCCAATGCTCTCAGATACATTTCTCTCTCGTTCAAAAAAGAAAAATGAGTTGAAATTATGGTGAATGCAAAATTGAAAATATGAAAAATGTAGCAGACTTGCATTTAAATGTGAAAAAATGAGATGAAAATTTAAATCCGTGCTTTTATTAAAATACAATTTTTAAAATTTTAAAAATATACTTAGATTTATTTTTAATTAAATAAATATGGGTAATAAGTAAAATTTGAAATTTAAACTAAACTTTGTTTAGTTTTGATTTAAATAATATTTTGATATAATTTTTACAAAAAAAATAATATAAAAATTGTACATATTAAATAATATTAATTTGTCTTTCAAATAAAAATCAATTATACATTCTATATTTTATTACTCAATAATAGAATTTAACTTCAAATTACATCTTCAACTTCAACTTCAACTTCGTTTTGTTTGTAAAGTTTTGTGTTAAGTTTTATTGTATTATTATTATTTTTTAATATCAAATTAAACATATATTTATTATTTATTCTTCTTTTTGTCATAAAAAAATATTCATTTGATTGGCACAATTTTTAACAAATATGTAAGAATATCAAATATTATTTTTATAATAAAAAAATACAAAATAGTTTTTTCAATTAAAAAAAGAAAAATAATAATTTTTTACTGTAACTAAAAAAAAGAGTACTCCGAACATAAATTTGGATGAAAAAAAAGTACATTATACAAAAATTTAATTTACATTTAAAATATTATGTATTTATATCATATCAAACAATAATTTTAGTTAAAAAAATCAATTTAAAATTCAAATTCAAAACCAAAAACAATTTTAAAATTTATTACTTTCAAATTAAAAATCTTTTTCAAATCAATTTCAAACTATAAACCAATTTTAAAATTGTTATTTTCAAATTAAGAAACCCAATTTCAAATCAATTTTAAAATGAGATATTGATTTAAATTTTTATTTAAATAGTATTTTGATTTGATGTTATGTGAGAGAATATTGTATTGTTGTTAAAAACTGTGTCCAGATGAATAATATTGATTTTAAATTAGAAAATGGTAAAAAAAACCAAATTCTTATTATTTGTTTGATTGGAGTTTAAAATTGCATATGAAAAATTAAATTTAAAATTTTGTTTGAATAACATTTTTATTTGATGTTTTATGTAAAAAATAGTGCATATATGTATATATATGTATATTGAAAATCATTATGTGTAATCTTGTAATTAATATTGATTTCGATTTAAAAATTTGGTCAGTTTCATCCCAATATATACATTTTATATTATATATATAAAAAAAAAATACTCCAACACTAATAATAAAATATTTTAAACTTTTGCACACATAAAATTATATTATTATACATGTTATTATTTTTTATATAAAATATAAATCACAATTTTCTCATGATACTTTTACATATTTCACCTATTAATAAAGTAACTATTGTTTTATTAATATATTATTTACAATAATTTATTATTATTATTATTATTATCTTTCTATTTATTATACTACCTCTTTTTGGACTATTATATTTTTAATAAATTTTTTGTAATATTTTATTTTATTTTCTATGTATCCAAATTTTATAATTAAAATAGCTTTACTTTTTAACATGTGTTCATAAACAATATAATCATTTAAGATAGAAAAATACAATATATATTGCATTACAATAAAAATCACACACATAATCATCTTATAATACTTTAATACATACTTCACAATAAAAAATTTATAAATACCAAACAAATACATTAAAAATACAAAAAAACACATCCAAAATTTCCAAACAAACAAATTTCGAAACGAATGGACTTATATACAAAATAAGGGGTCCAAAGCTAATTACTTAAAGATTAGGGGGGTAAATTGCAGTGGCCACAAGATTGAAAAAACGACGTCGTAAACAAAACACTTAAAATAGGCGTGGTTCTGAAAAAGAGGAGTAGAATATAAAAACGGAATAAAAACGGAAAAAATAGCCCCAAAGCTATGGGTAAGGCACCAACGGCAGCGGCGACGCCGGAGATGAAGAGGAAGAAGAAGGGCCGCCCTTCCAAGAACCCATCTCCCGTATCTACTCCCCCAAACTCCTCAGTTTCGAATTCCACCAGTCGCCGATCCACCCGACGGAACCCTAATAATTTCAATTCGCCGCCGCAGTCGGATTTTGAGGACGACGAGGACGAGCGCAAGGAGAAGAAGGTCAAGCTGGTCGTCCGGCTACCTCAATCGGACGAGAAGAGTAAGACTGGTGAGAAGAATCAGCTGCAGCGACATTCTCGAGGTTCCGATTCGGATTCTGGCTCGGAGTCCGAGGATCGGGATGGGCCCATGAAGAAACGCAAAATTAACGGCGTCGATGACAGATCTGACGACGGAGAGTTGGATCAGGTGAGGATTGTTGGTAATTTCGTAGGAAATGGAGGAGGGACAGGACGATGCTATCTTGAAAAAATTGAAGTAGTGGAATTAAATGTTTCTTGCTTAAATTTCGACATAAAGGATTTTTTGTATATGGGTTTTTCTATTTTGGGAATGTTGGGTTGGGGTTTGGAAATTTTTTGGAGGTTTTAACTTTTAAATAGTGGATAGGATTTTGGGGGTTCGCGCGAAAATAAATAACTGCGAACTCTTTTTACCTTTTGGAAGATCTGAAAATGGATGCCTTTGAATTTTGACTGAGTCGTTGCAAGAATAAAGTCGAGTAATTAATTTCCAGATTTTTTCAGTGTAATGGAATTTGGGTTTTGCGCATGAATCGGTATTTCGTATGTACGAAAAAACAAACAATACGTGGCGAAGAATGAACATATCTGCGCATGTATTGCTACTTTCTATTTACTACTGTTTCTAAATTATTGTGTATTCAATTTCATTGGTACTTTATTTATATGCCTTCTGGTTTGCCAAAAGTTAGATTTGTCTTTATTGTTGGTGGATTGGATTGGGAATGATATTTACGTAGCTGTGATCTTCATTATCTTCTCCATTTCATTTTTTGAGTGATGTTTATTTGCGTGATCGATTTATATCTGTGTTGTGGAGAATGATTGTAAGAATTGATTTTGCAGGATAAAAAGCCTGTGATAGCGACTGATATTCCTCCAAAAGGTTCTGATCAGAAAGCCTTTGGAATTTTTTGAATTAATGGAGGGGAAAAAGAAACCTAATTTCAGTGGCGAAGAACTTGAGAATTGGATTTTGTGTCTTGATCCAACTGTGCTCATTTGACTTAATTTTTGTGGACAGGGTCGCCATTAGAGTCTGGTCCCACAATTCCTTTGCCAGACAAAAAGTTGTTGGTCTTCATTCTTGACAGGCTTCAAAAGTATGTGTTTTCCAGTTGCTCCTCTTGAGCTTTCTCGTGCTTCTATATTTATTTTTCTCTCTGTTTCGTCGTCCTCTTCGCTTTTGGGTTTACAAAGATCGTTTTTCAGTATTTGGATGTGTGTTATTTCAGGAAGGACACTTACGGGGTGTTCTCTGAGCCCGTTGATCTCGGCGAGGTGATTACATCTTCATGCATCGATGGTGTTAGATTTTGTGCTTGCAGCAGCTGATATGGACTTTAATGTTTGTTGCAGCTGCCTGATTATTTGGAAATAATAGAGAATCCGATGGATTTTGGGACTGTGAGGGAGAAGCTTGAAACTGGTGCTTATAAAAATTTGGAAGAATTGGAGGTTTGTGTTGAATATTGGAGATGGAATACTTTGAATTTTGTTAATTTTTGGGTTGTCGAAGTTGTTTTTAGTGTATGGACTCAGCCATTGGACATTGGTGGTTTTTTATCGTCTAACTTTCTTTTGTTTCAATCATTTTGGAAATTTATAATTTGGAGTAATGAGACCACAAAGCTCATGTTTTGGGGAGTAATTTCTTAATAGACATTGCTCGATAATGCATTTACAAGTTACACAGTTTAGCTTCTTCCTGTCGATTTGAGTTCGACTTTGGTGGTTCCGTTTCTTGTTTGGATCACAGTTGAACCATTTTGCGTTTGAGCAATATTGCACTTTCTTGTTCCAAAACAAAATATTGCACTTTCTTGAATTTTCGAAGATGTTTCTGCAAAATCTATTATGGAAGGTTTTTTTGATAAATCTTTAACAAATGGAGAAGATGTTTCTGCAAAATCTATTATGGAAGGTTTTTTTGATAAATCTTTAACAAATGGAGCTGAAGTTTCGATACTGGAGGGATTGAGCATCTGCAGTTCTGCATTAAGCTTTTTGAGAAGTCTGATGGGAATTAACCAACTTAATTCTTAATGATGTGTATCCATACCTTAAATATTCAAGTGTAATCGCGAAACCGTTGAAATGTCTATGCAGTTTATATAATGAATTCTATTGCTATATGACTTTAATCTCGACCTAGCTTGCTTCTTAGTTATTTAGTCAAATAAATCAGCAGCTGGATGGATAGCCACCTCTACCACCAACCTTGTAATTTTTATGGTCTCTGAAGATCATGCTATTTACCGTGTTCTGTGTTATTCTCAAAATTATAAAAATTCTAAACCATGTATCGATGCATTTAATTGTTTCCATAGATGGGTTTCGATTGTTTAAATGTAGGAGTGTTTTTTTAATTACATTCTTGTACACCTGGAATTTCTCTTCAAGCTTGTGTTACTCATTTCTTTTATCAATTTAGCTAGTTTGGACTGATTTATTTCTTCTTTCTTTTTCAGTCTGATGTGCTTTTGATATGCTCAAATGCGATGCAGTATAATGCTTCAGACACAGTCTACTATCGACAGGTCCTCACCCTTCCACGCTTTGTTCATCATATATATCCTTGTCTATTTGTTATCTGAACCATGGATAAAATTAGGCCCGAGCTATTCAAGACCTTGCAAAGAGAGACTTTGAGAACCTTAAGCATCAAGGCGATAATGGGGAACTGCAGCCCAGGGTTGTGCGGCGAGGCAGGCCTCCAAACAGCAAGAACCAGAAGAAGTCTGCCGAAACATCTCCTGGAGATCGTGTGGAAAGTTCTGCCACTGAAGTTTCCACGGGCGTTTCACTCGCTAATGGAGAAGACAAACCAGCTGGATCCAATTCTTACAATCTTCGAAAGAGCCCTGGGTTATACAAGTTTAAGTCCACGGATCCTTTTGTGTCGAACAACAGACCTAGAAATGGTGTCTCCGAGTGGTTGGCTGATTGGAATGACGAGTTTCCAGGTATATGTGCATCTGGTGCTACATTGAAGTCGGCCATTACCTTTTTTCCCCGGTAGAAAGGCTTAACGCCTTCTTTCTAACTTTCAGCATCAATTCTAAGGGCCGACATGAAGCATACAAAAAGACAGTTTACAGTCGATGAAAATAGGCGAGACACCTACAAGCAGTCACTATCGTTGAGCAACAATTTACCTGTATTTTATAACTCTCTTGGGAGCATAAAGCGACTAGCACCGGTATGTTTTTTGACAAACTGCTAAATGGCTCCTCCCATTTTGCGTACTCTACACATTTATGCTACCTGTGTTATTATTTCGCGTCCCTAATTTCCTTACTACCTGTTTCAACTACATTCAGGTCGGCTTTCAAGAAGCCCTTGCTTATGCAAGAAGCCTGGCTAGATACGCCGCAAATCTTGGACCTGTAGCTTGGAAACTGGCTTCAAAGAAGATAGAGACTGTCTTACCTGCCGGCGTCGAATATGGCCATGGCTGGGTCGGAGATAAACAAGCACCTTCACAGCTATTCTCACACCCAACTGACAAGCAGAAAGCAGTTAATAGTGTTTCTGTCGACTGCAATTCAGGCAAACATATATCCCCCCAGGATTCTGATGCAAGTCCTACCGTTGCAAGTGGGCTTTCTGCAGAAGCTGTCAAGAAACTCAACAGTCAAAATGAGCTATCTAGACGAGGCAATACTGCTATCCATCAATCCTACAGAAACGGTTTCACTGGAGCTCTCGGGTATGATGTATCTGCAGCAGCTCTGGCTAGAGAAGCAACACCTGGAAATTCGATGACTGATTCTCAAATGATGGGAAGTACGTCGAGGAGTCACATGCCTGAGCAGGTTAAGTTATCCGAAAGTGGCAATAATGTGCCACAGGGACATCTAAACGTGAAAACTGAAGCCTCCGATTTGCATGTGAAAACTGAAGCCTCTGACACGATCATGGAAGCTGAAGTGAAACCTCAACAGGCATTTGCAGAGCAGCAAAGACATTCTCTTTCTCGCTCGGTGCCTCCTGACTTGAACACGATCGTCCCTACAGGTTCACCTAGTTCTAGCTTACAGATCAGTTCGCCCCGACAGCCAGATCTGGCATTGCAACTCTGAATCTTGATTTTGATCCATTTTCTAAGGTGCAGGCAGAGTTTCTGGAAAATCTTGATGTTTGGAGGTGACATGGGCTTTGCCACTCTGAGAGAGAGATTGTGTGTGTGTGAGAGAGTGAGAAAGAGCTTAGAAAACATTTGTGTACAGATGGTGTATCTAATTCTTTAGGTTAAACTGAAAGGATGTTCTCTGTTAACTTTTATAAAATTCGATGACAGGGAGAAGCAGGAAAAAGGATTATGTATCTGCTTATGATTATTGTCTAATACATAGATCTGATACCCTTTGATTAAATCTTCTCTGTTAGCAATTCTCTTCCTTCAGAGTGAGAAACACTCACTTTGAATATATCTTACCAAGTTTGGATGAAACTCAATTAGTTATACCTGCCTAACTTCTCCCTCTTGCCTTTTTAGAAGTTCCGGTGCATCGTCGGCGGCCGCAACACTGTACTTCCGGCAACAACGAGATTAATTCCGGAAGTGGTGTAAGTGTAACTCCAACAAGGGTACAGATTACATATATAAAGTATGCTATATATATACATACTGTGTATGTTGCCTTTGATGTTTATTTTTTATATTTTTTAAAAAAAGTTTAGCCTAAAAGGGCCCTAAAATTTCGGTGTCATCTTTAAATGTATTTTGTCTTTTTAGGTTTACTTAAATGCAATTAGTTAATAAAGAATGTGGTGATCTATTCTTAGTATGTTCAGATTGTTGGCTGTGTTTTGTGCTTGCCTTTGTAGAGATCTTTGTAATGTGATGTCAAGAAATCTGAGCAATTTGGCGATTAGGGTTTTCTTGGATTCTCCTGGGGAGGGAATTTACATTACGATTCTCTCTCCAACAGCCTTGTTAGTTTGTGTTCTTGATCGATGTGATTCTAAGCATTTGCACGAATTAACAAGCCTGGTTCATGATGATGATGATGCTGGTTGATTTGGGAGAAAAGTAAATTGAGTTTTCTTGGATTGTTGATTGGATTAAATTAGATTGTTTGAAGAAAATCCATTGGGAAATAGAAGAAAGAAAGCAAAAATGATGAGATGCTTATCTTGTATGAGCTTTTCATCCCAAGATGTGTTGGATTTTGATGAATGTATGACCCCAGAATCCGTTGAATATCCAGGTTTTTGCCTCTGTTTTTAGATCTTTTCTGTTGTATTCGATTGATTTACGTCGATTCTTGGATTTGCATTTGTAAATGGTAGCTGAAATTGGCGAAAATGTCGATTATTGGACGTGCATTGTGTAAATGGTAGCTGAAATTGGCGAAAATGTTGATTCTTGGTTCTGCATTGTGTCAATGGTAGCTGAAATTGGCAAAAATGACGATTATTGGTTCTGCATTGTGTAAATGGTAGCTGAAATTGGCAAAAATGTCGATTCTTGGATGTGCATTGTGTAAATGGTAGCTGAAATTGGCGAAAATGTCAATTCTTGGTTCTGCATTGTGTAAATGGAAGCTGAAATTGGCGAAAATGTCAATTCTTGGTTCTGCATTGTGCAAATGGTAGCTGAAATTGGCGAAAATGTCGATTCTTGGGATGTGCATTGTGTAGATGATAGCTGAAACTGTCGATTTTTCTTTTTTTTTTCTTTTCTTTTTTCAGGCAAGGATGGAGGATCTGCCAGATCGAAGAGGAAGGAGATCGACAATGCCAAGACCGCTGCGCAGTGCTTCACATTGAAAGAACTCTCTTCAGCGACGCAGAATTTCCGGGAATCGAATTTGATTGGCGAAGGTGGCTTTGGATGCGTATACAAAGGACAGCTCGAATCCGGCATGATTGTCGCTGTAAAGCAGCTGAATCCCGACGGGCATCAAGGGAACCAAGAATTCATCGTCGAGGTTCTCATGTTGAGCTTGCTGCATCATCCCAACCTCGTCAATTTGATCGGTTACTGCGCCGATGGCGAGCAGAGGCTGCTGGTTTACCAGTTCATGCCCATGGGCAGCCTCGAGAATCATCTATTCGGTAACGTTCAACAGAAAATAAAAATTTGTCAATAGTTAGTTAATAATGGTAAGTTATCGTTTTTGTCGTTAGATTTGGAGCCCGGCCGGAAGCCACTCAGCTGGTCGACGAGGTTAAAAATTGCCGTAGGTGCAGCGCGTGGCCTCGAATATCTCCACTGCCAAACCAGCCCTCCCGTCATATACCGCGACCTGAAATCGTCGAACATACTACTCGACGAAGACTTCAATGTCAAGCTGTCTGATTTTGGGCTCGCCAAATTGGGACCCGTCGGCGACAAAACGCACGTATCGACGCGCGTCGTCGGAACGTACGGGTACTGTGCCCCGGAATACGCGATGAGCGGGAAATTGACGTTGAAATCCGACATATACAGCTTCGGCGTAGTTCTGTTGGAGCTGATCACCGGGCGCAAGGCCATCGACTTCTCCCGGAGGAACGGAGAGCAGAATCTCGTCGTCTGGGTATGCTATCGCAAATTATTTACGTAACATTTATCGTTTTTTCGATGTATAATTTCTTGGTGGCGGGCGCAGACTCGTCCGTATCTTAGGGATCGGAGGAACTTGTTCGACATCGTGGATCCGTTGTTGGAAGGAGAATACTCGGCGAAGAGCATGAAGCACCTTATAGCGATTACGACGATGTGCCTGCAGGCGAATGCTAATGCACGACCCGGAATTAGCGATATCGTCGATGCGTTGGAGTACATTGCGGCTTGCCACGGCGACGGCACTCGCTCGTGTCGTAGTCGAAGTCGGAATTGGAATCGGAGTCGGAGTCAGAGCGGAGATGATTTGGAGAGGTATGTTCCATAGGCTACCTCTCTTGTATTGGTAATTTCGGAAAATTTTATGTTTACTTTGATTGATTAAATATTGATAATTATGAAATGAAATTATCATTTTATTGAATTTGGAAATGTTACAGCTTATGTTGTTTGGTGAAATTGAAGGTAATTCTTTATGAGCAATTTTCGTATTATGATGACATTGAGATTCATAATTTAATGTAGTGTATAAGGTTTGATATACCTTTTTTTTAAAAAAAATAAAAATAAAATTTGATATTATATTTTTAAAATAAAATATTAATAAATAGTACTAGTTTCCTTCCATTTAAAAGTATACATTTATTTTGATTCAAAATTTAAAAAATAATAATATTTTAATTATAATGAGTAGTATAAAAATAATTTTATTTTTATTTTTGGTGTAAAAATAATAATGTGAGGATAAAATAAAGATATTTGTAAAGAAATTTTAAACAATATATATTTTTATAATAATATTTTGTGAATCAAAATAAAAATATGTATAATTTGTGAATAAGATGGAAAGAGTATTTGCAAAAGTAAATATATAAACAATTAGCTAAATTAGCTTATGGTTAACAGAAGTGTGTGAGAAGTTTTGATATTTTTGAGTTTATGTATAAAATAATTGTACGTGTAATATTATATTTTAAATTTATGTAAAAATTAAAAATATTTTGATATTAGTGTATATTTATTTTTATTAAAAAAAAAAGAAAAACAATACTTTTTAAATATGATAGAAAAAATAGTAAAAGGGTACTTTGCATTGAAATGGAAAAAATATATAAGAAAATAAATTGAAAAAGAGTTTGCCCACTTAGTGCTTTTATAAATGTTTTTATTATTATTATCTTTTATGTTAGATATAGAGAATTATATTTATAATATAAAAATTAATATTTTTTTGTTAAATTATTGATTTTTTGTGAATAGATATATATATATATTGTTTTAGTACATAGATATTGTATTTTTTTTAATAATATTTATATATAAAAGAAAATCGATCAGCCTATAAATGCCATTTGAATCTTCAATATTTTTAATTTCTTCAGCGTTGCCAATTTTAATTGTACAACCCATTAATTTATAATAAATAAACATTTTACAATTGATTTGGTGAATAATACCTTTGATAATTACGGTATATATTTCCGTCCGTAATTTCATTTATAATTTCATTAAACATTTGATTTGGTGAATAATACCGTTTTTAATTTAAAAAAAATTAATTTCAAGAGTAATTCCATTCCAAATATTGATGCAATTACAATCTATTTTTTTAGGGATAATATTTCAAAGAAATACTCCCTCGGTCTCATATCTATATATCCATTTATTTTTAACACAGAATTTTATAAATATTAGTATTATATTGGCATAAAATAGAAATAAAGGTAAAAAACTAAATTACCCCTACTAGTATTATAATATAACGATATTTGTGTAATATACTGTAAATTAGAAGGATATTTGTAATGTTAGGTAGATGATACCGTTGCTAAAAAAAATGAATATTTTATTATGCAACATACCAAAATAAAAAAAAAAAAAATCAAAATTCAGCTAAAATGATTATAACGTAGGCATATATTTTTTTAAGTGTTTTTTTAATTAATGTTTTATTATTTAATATATATTTTTAAATCACATTTAATAATTATATATTTGCTTTTTAAAAAGGCACCCACACACACGGTGCAATATTAATTAATACAATAAATCATTAATATTTGATGGGTATAATTACATAAATGGACATGACTTTGAAAAAGTCTTTAACAACTCCTTTCAATTCTGTAGTCTTTGATACATACAAGCGCACACAACACGTCTTATAACCAGACAAAAATAAAATATAAATTAATAATATACATAAATTTTTTCCAAATTAAAAGTGTTTTTTTTGTTTTATTAATTCTATTTAAAAATATTATATTTTTATTATTATAGTAAAAATAATTTTAAATTAATATCAAAATATTATTTAATTTTAATATAAATTAATAACATAATATTACACAAATTAATTTATACATAAAATATAAAGATAAAAATATCAAAATTATATTATACAATATCAATAATTAATAAAATATTACTGTATTATTTTTTTGACTCATTTATATTGAAATAAGAAAAAAGTATAGTATATATATTTTTTTAGAAAAAAAATACTCCAATCTGTTCTAATTTAAAATATTATTTATTATTATTTTTTTTATCCCAAAGTATTTATTTTTATTTTAGTAAAAGTAATTATATACTAATACTAAAATACTCTTAATTTTTATTTAAATTACAAAAATATTATTATATATACAATTAATTTATATATAAAATTTAAAAACAAAAATGTCAAAATTTCTTATAAACTTCTATTAACCAATAAAAAATAAAGCATTTTAGAGTGAAAAGGAAAAAGACATAGTATAGATAATAAATTTTGGAGGATTTGAATTAGTACTATTGAAATATATATATAAGCAATACATTATATTTATTGTAGGTATCTTATCTTATTTAGATGAGTTATATATCATTATAAATATGTACATATTTTTATGATTGAAATATATACGTTATATCTCATATATTTTTATATTTTATTCATGTATTTCTTCTATTCATGGTCATGCTATAATTTTCATGTCGTTTCCGTCTCTACTACTCCAATGACATAGTCTACTTTCGATTCTAACGCCACTGAGAATCCTGTTGTCGACTCTAACGCCGTTAAGAGTCCTGTTTTTTACTTTAACTCTATTGAGAGCGAGGGGGATCTGTTTCCGACTCTAACTCTGTTATAAGCGAGCGAGTAACTCTAGATCTATAGAGTTAGCGAGTCAGTAACTCTTACTCTATAAAGTGAGCGAGTCCTGTTTTCGGTTCTAGTTCCGTTGTGAGCAAGCGAGTCTTGTTTCCAACTCTAACGGTGATGAGAGTTCTGCTTTTGACTATGATCCCGTGGATGGTTACATCACTTTCAATAAATCTTGGCGAATTTAAATTCGTATTTGTTCAATCATATCTTGAGTTTGAGGAGGAGTGTTAAAATATATTTAAAAATAATATATTATATTTATGGTAGTTGTAGTTGAATTCTTGTATTATTTAAACGACTTATATGGGGATCCTCAGCATCATCTCCTCCCTGCCCCACCCTGCCCCACACACACTAATGTAACCATGTATCTATACATGAGTGTGTGATGATACTGAGAGTGGGGTAGGGAGGGATGATGCTGAGGATTTCTATTGTTATGGGAGGGGATCCTCAGCATCATCTCCTCCCTGCCCCACACACACTAATGTATAGATACATGGGTGTATACATTATAGATATACACCCATGTATCTATACATTAGTGTGTGATGATATTGAAAGTGGGGCAGGGAGGGATGATGCTGACGATTTCTATTATTATGGGAGGGGATCCTCAGCATCATCTCCTCTCTGTCCTACACACTAATGTATGATATATTATTGTATATCTATACATGAGTGTACGATGATACTGAGAGAGTGGGGCAGCATCATCCCTTCATGCCCCGTACACATGGGTGTATATCTATAAGTCACATGTATCTATACATGAGTGTGTGATGATACTGAGAATAGTGCAAGAAGTATGATGCTGATGATTTTTATTTCATGTTATACGTCCAATCAATCACCTCTCTTTTTCTCTCTCTTGAAACTCTCTTTCTCTCTCTCTCTCTATATATATAAACAGATACACACAGCACAACGCAGAAACAGAGCATGAAAACTTAAAAAGTGTAGGGGGAGCAGAGAAGGCCATTTCTTGGTGACGAAGGCCACCCCAGCGCCTTTTACCCTACCCCACCACCACTTTCCTCTGTTGCTTCTGCTCTCCTTCTTAGAAACCCCAAATCTCTCATTTCTCAACAATCAATCAAATCCCATCATCACTCACTATAAACCTCACTTCTAATTCAGATTCAGATTCCAAGTCCAATTCGACTTTGCAGAGTCTTCGTGGTCGTCGTCATCCGCAAAATCAAAATCAAATACTAATAATCTATAATGGGGAATTGCATCTGCAACTGCTGGCCTAAGCCTGTGAACAACCATATCACCACCACCAGATTCCCCAGCCCCCCTCAAGCTCCAGGTATCTATCTATCTATCTAATTACTTTAACCTAACCCTAATTCATAACCCCTAAATCAATCCTCTACACATACATACTGATACAGTAAGAGTTCTTCCTTTAATTTGAATTGGATTAATTAATTAATTTTGCAGTGGATCACGAGATAAAGAGGAAGAGGGAGAAATCGGCGTCCGAGATGGTGCCGGCGAGCGGGGAGATAAAAAGCAGCTCGATTCACCTGAAGATGTTCACGCTGGCGGAGCTGAGAAGCGCGACTCGGAATTTCCGGCCGGACTCGGTGCTCGGAGAAGGAGGATTCGGGAGAGTGTTCAAAGGCTTCGTCGACCCCAACACCTACGCGCCGTCGAAGGTCGCCGTCGGAATGCCGGTCGCCGTCAAGAGATCCAACCCTGACAGCGAACAGGGCCTCAAAGAATGGCAGGTAATTCAACTAGTGCCAATTTTCAATTTTATTTGCCAAAATTGTTTGAAAAGTCTCTTCTGATTATCGTACGAAATTTACTTACGTAATTTCTAATTTTAGTTAGTTTTTACCACTACTTTGAAAATATTTTGAGGTTTGGTTTTAAATCAACATATATTATTTATTAGTGTAATATTTTGTATTATTTTATTTTTTATTTTTTGTCAAAAGAACATCACACACTAAAATATATTTAATATTAAAAATATTTTTATATTTGTATAATTTTTTTACAAATATTCTTCTATTAGTATTAGTATATTTTTTTTTATTAAAAATGGTATCTTATCAAAATTTTATTATTTTTTCATAAGATATTGTATTAAATATTTATTTACATTACATAATTATTAATCAAATTTTAATATTTTTAATACTGAAACCTACTACTATAATAGAAGAGACAGTCTTGTTTATTTGGTTTGCATTTTAGTTTAAGTTTTTAAATAAAAATTTATTTTAAAAATATTTTAATATAATATTTATAAAAATTGTATACATATTATTACTAGAAACCGTACTTATATGATAAAAATATACAAATCGGACAAACCCTTACTTCAAAGCCTATCCTTAATAATGTTAATGATCTACTTACATACTGAACTGAGGTTTTTGTATTAAAAATAAAAAATTATGTTGATAATATTAAAATTAATGTATTGAATTACTGACTTTCTACAAATATATATATATATATAATGTTAATATAGGGATATATATAATAATATTTGAGTAAAATCGTGCTACTTAAATAAATACTAAAGGAACAAACTGTTTAGAGTCAAACTAGCTTTAAACTTGTAATACTCCCTTTGTTCCAAAAAACATAGGACTATTACTGTAGATACGATAATTTAGATAAAATATAATTAATAAATAATTAAAAAATATATTGGTAAAAATAATTATATATTAAGATTAAGATAAGTAAATAGTTTAATTAAAATTAAAAAAATTATAAAATTTAAAATGCGAGTGTATGATTATATTTCTAAAAATAGAAAGGACAAGTTACGTGGTACGGATAAAAATAAAAAATAGGGACAAATTACGTGGGACGGAAGGAGTAATAATTAATTGTATAAATTAATAATAATATGACTATTATTATTAATCAATTATTAGACAGCCTTTATCTCACGTAATTTATTGATTGGATTGACTGACTGACTGATTGACTTTGTAAAAGTCTCCTCTCCTCTTCTCTCTCTCTGCACCTAACAAACATTAATTAACTTGATGATTACTCAGTCAAGGATTAATGTGAATCCAAGAGCTAAGTCAAAATTGAAAAAGTCAATGATTTCCATTTCATTCATATTTCCACATTCCATTGTCCCATGCATAATTAATAAGTATTAATTATTGAATAATATTTATAATAATGCAGGCCGAGGTAAAATTCTTGGGGAAATTCAGCCATCCCAATTTGGTGAAATTATTGGGTTATTGTTGGGATGAAAGGCAATTTCTTCTTGTCTATGAATACATGCAAAGAGGAAGCTTAGAAGGCCACCTCTTTAGAAGTAAGTCTCTCAACTACGATTGCCATACAATACGATACGATATGAATTATGTCTGAAAATAGTTTTATATTTTATTTATCATGATATTTTAGGTCGTTCTACGATTTTTTTTTTTTACTCAAATGTAATACGATTCATCACAATTTTTCCTTAAAATATATCACATATGATATTTAATATTCACTTAATTTTTCTATACAAAAATTATCAAAAGTCAATATATTTTTATGACTCTTTAAAAATTCAAAATACTTTCGAAATATGCCTAGAAATTATCTAGGCTAACATATAAGTGTCATATGAGTGTCGCGTGCAAATTTTCATCATTGGAGAGCTAAATACTGATAAAGAATGAAGTATATAACTAGAGTTTGACAAAATTATTAAAATGATACGAAAAAAGAAAATTGAACAATATAATAAAAAATTTACAAGTTTTCCCGATAATAATAATTTGGTTGATGTAGAGGGAGGTGAAGCATTGCCATGGGATACAAGGATGAAGATAGCCATAGGAGCTGCAAGAGGCCTTGATTTCTTGCACAACACCGAGAAACAAGTCATTTACCGCGATTTTAAGGCATCCAATATTTTACTCGATGCGGTACTTAAACTATATTCTTTGCATTATTTTGTCGATTCGATGGCTTCTTTTTTTTCCGTAACAATGATATTCACTTTTAGTTACGATTTATTTTTGTTAAGGACTTCAATGCGAAGCTTTCGGATTTTGGGCTTGCTAAGCTAGGCCCAATCAACGGCAATTCGCATGTAACAACTAAGCCCGTTGGGACTTACGGCTACGCGGCTCCGGAGTACATGGCTACAGGTACTCTTCTTGTCGATATTTTGGTTCATATCAAATAATTTTACGTTTTTTTTTTTTATCCAAACAATATTTATTTTATAGGTCATTTGTACGTGAAGAGCGACGTATATGGCTTTGGAGTGGTCTTATTAGAAATTCTAACAGGCTTGCGCGTTCTTGATCTCAACCGGCCCAATGGACAAACGAATTTAATCAATTGGGTTATGCCGTCCCTCGAAGGCAAGAAGTTGAAAAAAATAATCGACCCCCGTCTTATGGGCCAATACCCCTCAAAGGCCGCGTACGCCGTAGGAGACCTCGTACTACAATGTCTCGAGGCGGACCCAAAGTCCCGGCCCGGTATGGACGAAGTTTTGGAAAAGTTAGAAAGGATAAGGGAAAATAAAACAAAGCCCAAGGAAATAAAATCCAAATCCGAGCACGACAACCGGACACCCCACCGTGGCGATATGGGCCAAGGCGGGAATCGACAACAGAATAAAGCAAACAAGCTCCGGAGTTACTAATGGGCTTGGAATCGGGCCCCGGAGCCCGTGACTTGTGTAAAATACAAGGGTTTTAGAATCGATAATTTGATTGATTGCATTTTTTTTTTGTGTGTGTATCTATGTTGTTTTTCATCGTGTTCATTTTACTAAAAAGCCAAAAATTTTAGGGCACGTTTGTATTTTTAAACTCATTTTTGCACGTATTCAAGATCTATCTTCGACTAAAAACATTACATCGAAGGCCTATTTTCTAACACAGTAGAGAGAATCAAGATTTAGAAATGTTCACATATTAACTACTACCTCATACAGATCATCCAAAGGCATCTCTATCGCGACAACACATTAAAAGTGGAATACTCTACGGATATCGACCAGCTACATTGTTCTAAATACTTATTTTCTACGACAACACGAGTTTGATTTTAGATTTTCAGAAGACTACAGGTCAAATAATGATCTCAAATTTCACACAGCTTGCGAAGAAAAGTGTTTACGAGAGATCTAAGTAGCCGCACATTGAAGATCGAAAGTATGGATAGAGTCCTTACAGTTCATGGTGACAGACAGAAAATTACTAACCTCAAGTTGGATCAGAGTTATTGCTTGCTCTGTTGTAATACCTGTGTTGATAGAGACAAATTTTTTGCTGGAGATGATTTAGCCAAAATATTCATAGCCTTCATTCGTTGGATCTCGTTGCCTGCATTAAGCAGAAGTACGTACGATGTTTAGAACAGTAAATTCGTGAAAGAACTAGCCAGGAACGTGTATTGTCTCTTATTCGGGTTATGGCAATCAAGAGAGCATCAACAAATCAGCTGAATAATTTTGCGGAGAGCATCATTTTAGATACAATACGAAGTTTGAAAAATGAAACTCGAAAGCACAGATCAGAAACTAAAACTGCTAGAATTCGACAAAGTTTAAAATCATTATTCACTTGCAAATAGATTAAATTGCCTTAGGATATAGGAGAGTTGGAATCTATTCAGCCAACAAATCACTATAAATACAACTAATTGAAGCCTGTACATAATCGAATCGATTGAGGCAGTACTTGGTTAAATTTCCCAAAAGCATTTTGGATAATATTCCTATACCAAGCTGTAGATTCCATCGTCAAAACTAATCTTTATGCTCATTTCATCTTCCAGTAACATGTAATACAAATTCTTCAAACTATGTAAAGACTAAATAGCAGAAAACTAGCTTGCAGTTATAAGAAAAGCTAATAATAAACGTGTAAAAATGTCTAAAATGTCATACCTTCCTCTATTGTCAATTGTATTGCTCTTTTCTCTAGCTCCACAGCGCGCCTACTAAGCTCAGCAGGAGATGAATTTAAAAGCACTGATGCAATCAAAATGAAACAATTGGGTAAATAATAGTAAGATGTGACGAGCATGCGAACTTCTATAAAATTACAGAATTGAGAAACTCACTCTGAATGAATTCTTTGCGGTCCGCAGCTTCATCACATTGTTTCAGAAAGTTCTGGAGGGAAATGTAGCGCTCGGTTCTGAGCTGATCCTTGGTGACCTTAGAATCAACCGAGCGAGGAAGCTCTGGGGACACTTTAGCAACAGGCTTACTATTGGCGGGCTTACCAAAAGGGCTAGAAACATTTGAACTGCCGTGCGGAAACGCCTTAGCTGCAGTTGAGTTGTTTGATGTAGCAACAGGAACATTCGGCATATTAGCATCCTTCACCAAATTCATCTTTTGAGTAATTCCGTGATGCAATTGAGCCGTGGTCTTTGTTTCTGAAAATTTTGAGTTTTTCTCGACACTGTTTTGAAGCCTTCCAATCCCAAGTTCTAAGTCAAATCTCCTACGGGCATTCATGACATTCTCATTCGCTACATTATAAGCCAAGGAAGGAAATCCCTTGGAAATCGAAGGGCGCTCAGGTGTAAGCCTTTTAGTGCCGCATACTTTGATAGTATCACCATTAGATCTTCCTCCACCAGAGAGTGTATTCTCTTGCTGCTGCTTACTAACTGATCCAACATTTTCATTTTGCACGTCTCTAAGCGCAGTCTTTTTTGTAGCCCCAGAAAGCTGCTTTTCATGAGCCTGAGCTGCATCCCCTCCACTTCCCACGCCCACTCCGTTACAATTTTGTTCGGTGTTGATCATTTTGAAAGTCAAGAGAAGTAAACACACTTCAAATGAGTTCCAAAAATTACGGCAACCTGAGTGATGATCAAACACGTGAAAACAAAAACTCAGACTATACTATTGCTTCAAAACTTAGATCCTTTTCACAGAAAGTAATACAAAAATATTGTCATTTTGAGAGCTTCCAAAGCCACAGTCATGTCTATATGAAAGGCAGATAGTTTAAGTGCTACGGTTCTGCCTGAGTTATGGATCAGTGAAAAAAAGAAACAGAGGTAAATCTATCTAGCTGGGATATATTTTGGAGTTTATTGAACTTTTCTCAACAATATAAATCAGCTAACTTCTCAAATTCCTATTTCATATCAAAGAAGCTAATGTTTCACCAAAAAAACATACTGGACAATACTTGTTAAGTTTCCTTCAGAACACACAGCAAGAACACCCAAACTAATTTGACAAACTGCAAGTGACAAAAGGAGGAATAATTATACCTAGGGAGTTTAAGCTGAAAGCAAATTGTTAATTGAAACTTCACAAATCACCAACACTATAAATCCAAAAAGTAAACACTACACAAAATCGAAAAGCAAGAGATAATCAATCAAGAACCGAAACCACATAATCATAATCGAAAGCGTAACAGAGAAACCACAAGCACAATTACTCGAGAAACCAATTGAAAATTAGACGAACAACAATTCCTGGAAAGAAAAAGGGGAACTTCAACAAAAAAACCCTCGCCGAATTGCCAAATTCAAACGAAACCCCAAACAAGAAAGGGAAAATTAAAATCCCCAAGAGTGAAATTATAATTAGTACCTAACCAGCGAAAAAGGAATTGTAGATTAGTAGGTATGGCGGAAGGGAAATCTACCTTGCGAGGAGGCGCAGCAGATCCGAGAAGGAGCTGAGCGGCGCCTGAGGATGGAGGAAGAGCGACGGCGCCAGAAGCTAAGTGGTTTTCAAAAAAGAGGGGGCGCTCAGGTCGCCTTTGTATGTAATATCACGTGTTTCTATTGTATATAATAAATAAAATAAAATAAAATATGAAAGTAATTATTGGACCCTTGGTGTTTATTTTATTTAAATAGAAATTTAATTAAACATTTTGTTAAAAAAATAATACTGTATGCATAATAAAATGTAAAATAAAATAAAAATGTTTTTTTTAGGGGTTGGTTGTAGGGGTGGCGGGTGCGCAAAAAAAATTTATTCTAACCGTCATTAGTCAAATCAAATTTTCGATTAATCTAGCAAATTCAGATTATCTGTATATTTGGAATTTGTTTGGTTTAATTTGATTTTAATTTTTTATATTTTCTTTGACTCTGTTAACTGAACCAAATGTATTTTTATTATTATTATATCTTAAAATTTTATTAATAATTATATTTTGTTCAGTTCAAAATATTTAAAAATATTTTTTATTTAATTGAAATTTTAATATATATTTTTTTTTAATTTCGATTTTGTTCGAATTATTTGTAAATATGACAAATATTTTCGATTAATCAAAATTTCCACGTCGGATACAATTCACAATTTCAGGTATTTCGGCTCGATTCGATTTATTTGCAAATATTTTAGATTAACCAAAAATTCGGTCAGCCGAATATTTTAATTCGAATAGCGTTAGCAATTTCGCTATTAAAAAATGAAATTCCTTTGTTGAAATATTAGTTATTTGATGGAAACAAGATAATTTATAAAAGTTCACACTCCTATCAACTAAAATACCTTCGAAGTTACATTCAAATTAAGTTTAAGCCACCCTAAGGTATCTGCTCGGCTTTACTCATGAGTTTGAGCAAAGAGTTGGCCTTCCTCTGCCCTCTTTCCGTACCATTCTTACAAACTTCTACCAGAGCTTCATACACACCGTATTGCAGCGCTGCAAGAATCAGGTTGCTGTTGTTCGAACCGAGCTCCAGGAGCACGGCCGTCGCGCACTCCCGGTTCTTCGGCGTCCCGTCTCCGATGAACTTCACCAGCCTCCCGATAAACGGGAGCTGCCCGAGCTCTCTCCTCCCCTTCGAACTCGACGCGAGGATCAGCAGCGTCGACAGCGTCTCGTTGATCATGTCGAGATGCGGGTCGTCGAGCACTCTGAGCAACGGCGGGACGATGCCAGCCTCGATCGCGCCGTCTTTGTTGGAAGGGCTCAGGCAGAGGTTGAAGAGCGCCGTCATCGCGTCCTTCTTCCCTCTCGCCGTCCCGGTTTTGAGCAGATCGACTAACGGCGGGATCCCGTTCAATTCTCCTATTCTCGTCTTGTTCTCGTTGATCATCGACAGGCTGAAGAGCGCTGCCGCCGAGTTCTCCTTGGCTCCAACAGTTCCTTTCCGTAGAATCTCGATGATGGCAGGGAGGGCAACGTCCTCCTTCGATATTAGCTGTTTGTTCGTTTTGTCGATCGACAGGTTCAGAATCGCCGTCACGGATTGTTCCTGGATCGACGAGTCCCGATAGGATAGGAGCCGCAAGAGGGGCCGGATTCCGCCGACATTTGCGATCAGAGTTCGGTTCTCGGGGCTCTCTTTCGACAGTAAACGGATCGTAGTCACTGCTTTGCGCAGCTCATCCGAATTGCTCGACGATAGCTTCTCGACTAAGGATGATATATCGTCTGCGCTACACGGTGCTGCCTCGGCGGCGGATACATTTTCGCGCTTCTTCGACGGATGATAGTTGTTCTTCTCACACCATTGCACAATCAGGTTCTTGAGAGCGACGTTTGGGGTCAACAATACGTGTTCCAAAACTTTCCCAGTTTTCGGACAGGTTCGACGATCAGAAGCCAGCCATTCCTCTATACTATCCCTTTCCAAAACTTTCCCGGTTTTTGGACAGGTTCGACGATCAGAAGCCAGCCATTTCTCTATATTATCCCTTTCATACGTCTGCGACATTGCAAGAAATAAACTAAACACCAACCAACAAACAACACAAAACAAATCCGAAAGATCGGGGCACCAATACCTGCCCTGTGGCGACTATAACCGGATCTGTCATGATCTCCATTGTGATCGGGCACAAGAATTCTTTCGGGATGACAACGGGGTTGATTTTGGCTAGGGGTTTGGATGCGGTGGTTACGTGGAATAGATCATCTTCCGGGACACCGGCTACCCTCTTGAACTTGTTCAGAAGATTTATGATTTGCTCGGTGCTCTCTGCGCTGCGGCCCTTTCGCTCCTTTACGAGTTTTTGTATGGCTAGAGTTTCTTGTTGCAGTTCTTCGGGAGTGTGCAAATGCAGCTTGTTTGACAGCCTTTCGATGCTGGCGATGTCGGCGTTTCTGTCGTTGTTCGTGGACAGGACAACCATCAAATCCATTATCAGCTCAATGTCTTGTGTGTCTGTTCTTCTTTTAGCTTTTCTCAGCTGCTTGTGCAGCAGCTCAACCTGAAATCCATGGCGTCGAATCCTCAATTGTTTGAATCAAAAAAAAATTTGTAGCTACTGTGATATGAATTTATTTATTGTACCAATGCGAAGCAGAGCAGTTTGCAGTTTGATTGTATGGAAGAGATGATAAGTAGAAATCAATTAATTACTTGTTCTTGCTCTTCTTCGGATATTCCGAGCTCCTCGTATGGCATTCCATCAAGAGCTTGGCAGATCTTCTCGTATACTCCCTGAGATCTCACCATCATAGCCTCGCTTTCGATTGCCTACGGATTTTGAGCAGAAGAACAATTGATTTGGTTTATTTGAGAAGAGGAATTTGAAATTGGGGGAAAATTTAAAATTAAAAACCCTAGGTCCCCAATTACCAGGAAAATCTTGCTGCCGCTTTGGCACAGCTTGAGGAATTTCTTCGCGCATTTGAAAGCCTTCTTAAGCTTCGTCAGACAAACGACCGCCGATTTGGGGATCGGCGCCGCCTCCGTCGACGACCGGCGTTTGATCTCCTCGAGAAACGGAAGGAAGAAGCTCAATCTCCGCACGAGATTGAGGCACTCTTTCCTCTGAGTCAGCCTGTATTCTCCGATGACATTTACGGATTCGGCGATCTGGATGATATCGTCGACGAGAGCGTCGCCGCCGTCCACCGGAGCGCAGGGACTCGAGTGCCACCCTTGGTCCATGGCTGGATTCCGCTGCTCTTCTCCCTTGATTCCCCAAACGGATCATCTGATCGACGCCAACGCCTACCAAATGCCATCGTCGAGTCGAATTTTCCCTCTCAGTTATTTTTGGTGTTGAAGGCAGATTTTTCGGAATTGAATGGATGATCGTTGGGGATATGAACAATTTTCATTTTATATGTTTTCGCGGGCATCCAATTTATGGAAAATATTTGATTTTATTTATTTTATTTGCTGGCCACTTTCCTAAATTCGAAGGAAAATGGAATTGCGTTTGGCAGCTAAATTTGTAATATACTATTAGTTATTTGTATGATAGTTAAAAGCGTTTTGATTACGGTAATTATTAAATGTCAACAGTTAGATCTTATTATTATTATAATATTCTATAGTCCATAATAAATAAGATTAAATTTATAATTTGGCTATAAAAAAAATTAATTTATATCTAAAAAAATAATAATAATAATTTCTAAGGTATAAATGAATTTTGAAAAATAGATATAACGACTACTTGTAAGTATAAAGTTCGACTCATTGTCAATGATGGAGTTGGGTAAATCAGCACCCATGTTGTTGTGATGTTGATTAGTGTAGAATTTATATATATAATTATATTAATTATATAATTTTTGTTGATTAGGACAATATTCATTTGAATTTTTTTTTTTTTAAATTGCACATAATTCATCCGTGATTTTATAAAATTGCACCAAATTCTTATGCTTCTAAAATTACGTTAAACTCTCTTGTGGTTTTATAAACTTTGCGTCTAACCTCTCAGCGGTCCTTATTTAACGGTATTTGATCTAAATGCGCTGCGAATAAATTTTAGAATCTCAATTTCTAAACCCCTAAAATTACAAATATATTTATTCTTTTTATATTTACCCTAAAAAACAAGTAAATATACTAAAAAAAGTTAGGGTGCGTTTGCTTGGGGTTTGGATTTTGAGTTGAGATTTGAATAGTAAAATTTGAATTTGAATAGTTGTATGATGTGATATAAATAGGTGTTGATGTGATATTTTGAATGTAAATTTATTTTTAGTATAATATAGAAAATAAAAAATAAGTGTTTGATTTGATATTTTTGGGGGAAAAATGAGATGAATAGTGGAAATAAAATCCAATCTCCCAAACAAACACACCCTAATAGATATGAAAATTGATTTCTTTAAATGATAAATTAGAAAAATAAATTTATATGGAACAATAAAAATAACTTGTTAACAAAGAAAAAAAATGTATTTGAACTAATAAAATTCATTTATGAACTAAAACAAGTATTTTTACAATAGTATTTTAAATTTGATAATGTAATATTATCAAATAATTTCAAAATTAATGAATATGACAAATGTCTCTACATAAAAAAATATATATCTATTGGAAGCTAGTGCTTCTGCTAATAATATAATGTGATAACCAAATTGAAAAAAAAAAAAAAACCAACAAAAGTAAATCTTATATATCCACCGCAAACTTAACATTGTGAGATATTTTAATTACTAGTGAGATAATAATTATTTACTACATAAGGTCAATATAAATGCTTTTGGATTTGCTATTATAATGATTACATCAAGATCAAATATATAAATTGCTAAAAGAGATGAACTTAAAGTCCACAGGGTCACAATGGTAACTTAATCAAATTATTTGGAAATTCTAAATCTTGGTTCAGTAGAGAAAAACTATGTTATAAAAGTCTGATACAAACATTCGATTGTCATTTCCTAAAAAACAACAAATGTTAAGTAGTGTAAATGTGGTGAAATTGAGTCATTGACTTTTAATACTCTTTAAAAATAAAGCTGAATATTTTAATAAATAGATTACGTACTTGTATAAGTGTGAAGCGAAAGTTGTTTCAACCGAAACACTTCTAAACCTAAAGATGTGATTCATAACCGAAATAAATCAAAATATGATTGAAATAGTTAACATGTCAATGTTATTTGACTAAGATGTACTTAAGGTAGAATAGTTTAATATATCGTATCAACTAGACCACCAGTGTATCCAGTAAGACTGATTAAGAAGAATTCAAACCAACAAACGTGTCAATATTTATCTAAACTTGAGTTATGTATTTGTTCTAATAATGGTTATTTACTCATGCGAGGATTATAATAATCATCTCCGGCAGGGAGAACACGAGCACGATCCAAGTGGAATTCGCGATTTTAAACCATCCAAGTGTCTTCAAGGTTGTTGGTCGGATGGTCACTGGGGCAAGACACCGTGAACTCAAGGATGGTTTAGCGTACGCGCTGAGGATATCGTCAAATATTGCTGCAACAAGCTATTGCATTACATTGCGCCGATGACCGTTGTGTTCAAGGAATTGCTGAAGACATTAACCAAGAAGATATAGAAGTTTGTTTTCCGACAAAAAGCTAAGTAGTATTAACAACACCTCAAATATAAAAATGCATGAAATATAAAGACCAGCAAAATATATTTATTGATCAAACAACTTTATTACTTTATATTATATATATATATATATATATACATTGGATTTATAGAGTAAGAGTTTGGAACAAGAAGCAAATGCATTCGTTTGAAGATTTGGATTTTGAGTTGATATTTGAATAGTAAAAATTTTGAATTGAAATAGTTGTATAATGTGATATAGATAGACATTAATGTGATGTTTTAAATATAAAATTGATTTTTAAAATAATATAAAAAATAAAAATAGGTGTTTGATGTGATATTTTTAGATGAAAAATTTTGGATGAATAATCTCTTTCCTTTTTTCTTTTTTCTTTTATTTTTTATTTTGAATAGTTACGGTTTGAGATCTATAATACTATTAGATTTTATTGCATTTGTTTCAAAATATATTTTGTAAATATTTAAATATTGCTGAAAAGATAATTCATACAATATATATTATCATTGAATATAAAAGATATTTTATACTATACACCCTTATAAAGTAAGAATTATTCATGTCCAGTAAAAAATGGTTGTGTGAAAATAGACTTGTGACCATGAAATTATTGGTTCAAACTTCAATATGTTTACATCTTTGTCTTCTCAAATTTAGCTTACATACTATTAATTCGATTGTAGCCCTAAGAAAAAAAAAAAAAAAAAATTCCATATTATTTACATATTATTTTTTCACATGCTTAACCATTATCATATACATTAATAGTCTTATAAATATTTCTATCTATTGATAAATGATAATATTAAGAATCATATATTTATAATAATTGATTGAAGCGAAAATTGGGCCACGCTAGCCACGGGGAATATATCCATATATATAACAGCAACAATGCTCAAACAAGTTTGGGACCGCAGCTCCATGGACTGATTAACTGATGCTGGGTCCGGTCACGTGCCTCTCACGTGTCTTCAACGATCAATATTTGTACTGACGTGCTTTTTGCAGGCGGAGCAGTACAGAGAAGAGAGCTCGCAGATTCGCACTCCGATTTCAGGAGAACGGAAAAGCCTACAGATGATACTCTCTCTCCTTTTCCTCTCTCTAAACCTCTCCTCTCTTTTCCGTCTCTCCGCCTCCAGAGGCTCCGCCGCGGACCGCTTCTATCGCTCAGGTGGTTTTTTTTCGTGATCTGAGCTCGAATTGTTTGTTTTTAATTTCGGAAATTGAAATTTTGGATGTGAGGGAATAATGATGTTTCGAATTACGTTGTTAGTGCGGATAAATCTGGCATCTGTTGATTAACAATGGAGTTTAGAAGCGGTATTGATTGTTTTTGGGATGTTGACAAATTTTCATCGCGGAAATTCGGATCGCAGGGAATCGGATTCGTTTTATTTAGCTTAATGAACATGCTGTGATGTTTACCTTCCAAATGTGATGCTATTTAATTATCATAACTTACCATACCGTCTACAAAGCTTCATGTCCTGGCAGATTTGCATATCCTTGATTATTATAATTATTATTTTTCTTAATTTTTTGTCAGGTGATGTTCATGTTGATGGTATTTATGTGCGTTCAGGTAGGCAGTTACTTGCGGGTGAAAACTTTAGGATGACTGAGGAACAGTACATTCAGATGCTGTACGTTCTTAATTGTTTGCCTGTCATTCCTAATTTTCTCTAGCTGGTTAATGGATGTTTAATTTGAATGATTTACATATATGGAACGATTAATTTGTGCCAAAGCATGATCTTTGTTTGTTTCATGCAGTGATAAGTTAGCGCAAGGGTATATGAGTAACTTTGATCTCGACAAAGCAATAAAGGATTTTCACCGACGATGTAGCAATATTTCTAGAATATACAGGTAATATTGATCTATCTTCACACTTATTTCATTACCCTCCCCCTATGAAGTATAACTGTACAAAAGAGAATTATGATCCTATACCCTTAAGTAACCCAAGTAGTGCCCAACAACTTGAAAGTATGCAGTTAATTATCACTTGTTGTAATAGTACTTTTCTCAGGGTTATACATTTGTCTGACACATCGTGCTTTGTCTCTTTGGGATGATTTCATAATCAGTATTGGGAAAAGTGTCCTTGGAGTTCCTCTGGTACTACTGATTCTCTTAAAAATTTTGTAGTTCATGATATTTCAATCATAAGGTCTGCAGACATATGTATTCCATCAACCATGAGCTATTATTCACTGTCTCTTGTTTTTTTTCTGGCCTAGTGGACAATAGAAATTTCTAACATGCCAGGGAAGAAGGAGGCGGAGCCGGCTTTCAAGGTAGTGCTATTTAACCATCGTTTCTCCCGAGGCTCTGTTTACTTGTCTTGCCTAGAAATTGCTGACCATAGAACTTAAATATAGCTGGGGCATAGTCTGCGAGTATTGAAAAATGACATAATATACTGATCATGTGTATCATTGCTTATTGGATATATTAGTGAACAAGTTCCGCTTAAATTTGTTTTTACTGCCAATATTTCAATTCAGGCATATGTTTTTATGATACAAGAAATAGTTCCCAAATAAGCCTTCTATTGCAGTTCATCGGGAATGTGCATGGTGATGAACCTGTAGGCCGCGAGCTTCTGCTTCTTCTGGCCAATTGGCTTTGTGACAATTATAAGAGTGATCCTTTGGTAATACCTACTTGTAAAATCCTCTTTTATTCATTTTCTGTTGACTCATTAGATTTTCCAACTTGAAGTGAGTTCTTGGTACCAAAGAGAGACCCTTTGGTATTACTTTCTCTTTTGGTACTTATTATGATTTAATAGAAATCATGAGCAAGTTTAAGAATAACATTATTCTCTATTCAATTTAGAAATATGTTTCTTTGAGTCTGTATATGAGGACAATCATGTTCTTTTAAAGTCAGTTAAGAGTTGCTTCTTTTCTTGTCCTGTAAACTGGAAAAATCAATATTTACTGCATCGAGGACTGTGGCATGTGAGTAAAATAGCCTATCAAATCTTACCACGGGTAGCTCTGTATTTCATTCCAATGGACATTCTTTTCAGATTGGAAACATTTCTCAGTTTCTGTTCAAATTGTTGATATGACTTCCATTGAAAGTACTTACTTATTATGCAGTGGTTTCTTCTGCACACCTTGTCATCTGTGCATTTTGTTTTGTCTGATATGCGTTAACATGGTTCTAATAAATAGGCAACCTTGATTGTGGATAATGTTCACCTTCATATACTTCCATCAATGAATCCTGATGGATTTGCTCTGAGGCGAAGGAACAACGCAAACAACATTGATTTGAATCGTGATTTTCCAGATCAGGTATTTTTCTGCAGCATGCATGTCTGAAGACATCTACTCTTCACCTCAAATTATTATGTATATTTTAATTAATTGAGTTACAAATACTCTAAAAGGAAATGAATAAATTTTAGATAAGCCTTTAAATACCAAATATATATGAATATTAATTGCTAATTGTAATAGGCTTGTTCGTTTTTGATAAGCAGCATGAATGTTTTAATTCATTTTATTTATTCATTTATTTTTATTGTAATACTTTATTATTAAGAGCATTTATTAACATGATTGACATAGTTCTTTCCTCTGAATGATGATATGGATCTTCGACAACCTGAAACGAAAGCAATTATGAATTGGGTGGATGATATAGAGTTTACAGCATCTGCCAGCTTGCATGGGGTAATGTTTTCTGTCTTCTTTGAAACTTGACAGACGAAACTCTAGTGCTTGATGTTGTACTGGAAACAAATCACATGTTAACATTTTCAAGCTTTCGACAACCGTGTGTATGGGGTTTTATAGAACTCTTGTCAAATTTTTATCTATTTTTCATGAGACTGGTTATTTAAAAAAAAGGTACCAAGTTTATTTAACCTGTGACAGATTCCATGATCAAGAGGAACATTTTCTTATCAACATTATGCATAATATTTGTCTTATTCAACCATTTTGCTCGGACGCATTTTTTGGAATTGTTAAAGTTATCAGAGTGGGTAGGAAGGTTACTTCTCTTGCTATATGATCAAAACCAGTACTTTTACATGCTAGGTGCCAATCTCATGAAAGGCCAAAATATATGATTAAAAAGATAAGCTAGATTTAGATAGTTTCCAGTTTTGTGTTGATAACTTATTGTCCTATCCTCATTAACAGGGAGCGCTTGTTGCAAACTATCCATGGGATGGAACTGAAGATAAAAAGTGAGTTGTCTGATGTTATTCCTTGAATTTCCTAGTGATGGGATTTCAGATTTATATAACCCTCTACTATGATAGCATATTCATCTGGGCTTGATATTCGTTATTTTAAGAACTTGTGCTAGTTGTTTGTGACATTCATTTATTGTTACTTTTCTCACTCAGCATTCTCTGTTTTGCTATGATTTCTGACTTTAGAACTTTGTGATCTTTATTTCCATTTCTTTCGTTGTTTTTTTTTTAATTGATCATTTTCAGGAGAAAGTACTACGGATGTCCTGATGATGAGACTTACAAATTTTTGGCAACATTATATAGTGGATCGCATTACAATATGTCCAAAAGTACAGAATTTCCTCAAGGGATTACAAATGGAGCTTTATGGTTTGTGTGTGGAATATAGTTTCATGCTCATTTTCCTCATTCTGTACAAGCAGTTTTGTGACTTTGCATTAAATTGTCATGAATTGCTAACTTCCGTCATTTGTCTCTCCTTTTCAGGTATCCAATTTATGGTGGCATGCAAGATTGGAATTACATTCATCATGGTTGTTTTGAACTTACATTGGAGATTAGCGACAATAAATGGCCTAATGCTAGTGAGGTAAGATGTCAGTTTGTGTTTGTGGTCTACCTATATATAGCAATTTCATGCTGGATACTGCAGATCTTGCATTACTGCTTCAGTTTATACTAAGTTCAGGGCGCAATCTGATGTTGCAGCTTCCAACTCTATGGGAATATAATCGAATGAGCATGCTGAACCTTGTTGCAGGTATAGTTAAGGTATGTTCAAGCAGGTCCTAGAAAAACGCATAAATATCTTCCCCCCCCCCCTCTCTTTACATATATATATATATACATATACACACATTTCCAGTGATATTTTATAAAACTTATGTCATTCATGTCTTGTGATCCCCCTCTTTAATATAGTCACTGTTCCTTTAGTTGCTATGGTACTATTTTTTAGTGATCCCACCTGCTACCTATATTTTGTTGATGTTCATTTATTTACTTAATTTTGTAGAAACATGCTTTTTGAAATGAGAAGATTCAATAGAACAAACAACACTTCACACACAAAAAGTTTTACATTGATAATATTTTGACATGCCATGAGAAATTGAATATGGAAGTTCTACGACTATATATTTGTTGAACATCTATGTAATTCAATTGAGAAAGGGTTACAGTTTATAAGATTCTTCATGCTCACTCTTAGGATCTACTATATATATATATATTATATATATGTGATGGTGGTTACGGTGCTGATTAAATATATATCTATGTGTGTGTCTTCTCAGAAGTATGAAGTCATGTGTTCACAAGTGTGCTATTACCTTTTATAACTGCTTGCACTTTATCACAACAGACAGGAATTCATGGGCGCGTTATATCATCTGATGAAGGAAAACCATTGCCTGCATCAATAACTCTCAGGGGAATAAACTACACGGTATGATTTTGGATTGGCCTTACTCGGCCATCTGTTACAACTGTAAATTGATAGTACTCAACCACAGGTCTATTCTGGTATTTGTTACAGTATTTGTACAATAATTTCCTTGCATTTTCTTCTATTATCATTGACAGATCGCTGCAAGTAAATCACTTGCTGATTATCATCGTTTAGTAGCTCCTGGACAAACATACGAAGGTATTTGACCCAATCTGAAGCTGAAAAACCGAAGTCTTTCTGCTTCTCCCTCCTCTCTATTTATGCACACACACACACATATGTCCGAGGATATGGTTACTATGTTGACCGGGGGAAATCAGCATGGTGCTGATTTGTCGCGGTCAACACATGTGAAATACGTGGACATCACATATTTTTATTTAAGGCACATACTATAATTGCTATGAATTATACTTTCCCTAGGAAAACTTGCATCAGTAAAATTTGAGTTTCAGGTCCAATCAAAGCCATATAATTTAATTAATCCATTATTTGCTTATTCTCTCATTTTTATTTTTGGTTTTCTCTAGTACACAAATTGAAGTGTTATCTGTTCAACATCTTACTTCGTAGTAGATATAGAGAACAACCTATTCTCTACTTTATTCTAAATATTTGAAAACATTTGTCTGGTCTATGAACTAAATGCTACAGTTACATAAAAACTGTTCAAAACAACACTGAGGGAATATCATCGATGCTTATCTAAAACCCAAGCATGAAGTTGCATTATAAATATGATCTTGCAGTTATTGTGACAATGCCTGGATACAAGCCAAAGAGTGCTTGCGTGGACGGGGACAGAGCAGTCACCATAGACTTTGTGCTCGAGCCTGCCCACGGCAATGACAGCCAAGTTTTAGAGGGATCGGGTTGCTACATTGGGAGCAAGTCCAGGTTCCAAGTGATGGAGTACATGCCGGAGCCGCAACTGCAACTGTATGTGTTATTAATAATACTAATATCGGCTTTTCTTTGTTTAGCAATGAGGAAGAAGAGTTTGAGATCCAATCATCATATGGTAAACCAAAGACACTCCCCACAGCCTAAACGTGCGGCTGTTTGACTCCAACCAGTAAGTTTTTCCATTTTCTTTTCTTGCTTTTTCTTTTGTTCTGTATTATTGCCACATAGAAATCATATGAATGAATGCATACATACGTCGGTAGATGGATAGTTTATATTTATTTTGTGACAATTTGAGCAATGAGCTGATAGATTTGTTCCAAGTTTGTGTATTGAGGTATTTTAGTATGTTTTCAATAAAAGTAAGATTTTTGATCTGATTTTTCGAAAAATAAAAGTAGTTTTGTGTTTGGTGTTTTTAGAGGAAATTTCGAAAATGGGAAATGGTTTGGACGCTTGTTACCCTAATTATTAAACAAAATATGAACAGTCATCACTTAGTATAGTATATATTGTATCACATAGTACAATATGTATGTATAAAGATATACACTTAGAAACATTTTGTGTTAAAATCAATGATAAAATGTTCATATTTGTAATTATGTAGAGAATAAATATATTGTGTAAAGATTCAGTGATAATAGTAGAGCACTTTTACTGTCCATTAAATCTATGTTCGTTTTATTTGTTTTAAAAAATATGTACTTTTCATCTATAGCAAGTATCTCGCATATGTGCCTATAATATCTATAAATTTAATTTATCCAGAAAAATTTATCACCTCATTAATTTCTCTAAATATTCTTATTTTATATATCAATATAATACTATATTCGTTAAAATCTAAATCGAGCTCATGAACATGTTTTTGTGGACGGAGGGAAGTATTAGGTAGCAAGCAAGAAGTAGAGTTTAGGAACCTCTAACTTAAACTTGACTTACTGGATCATCATCATCAACATCAACATCTAATCACACAGAATTCTATTCTAATTCTTATCTGCTGCTGCTGCTGATTCAACATAAAATCCAACCACTAACTAACTCAATCATACAACCAAACACACAAAGAGAACAGATCATCCGTCCGATCATTGAGTCGGACGAGAGGTCTAGTGGATCGATCAAGTGAATGCAATAATAAGGCAGCAAACCAAACCAAACCAAAACAAAACCATTATTAGTGTCGACAACTTGTAAATTATTAAGCCCTTACTTGCTTGGTTTTCTCCTCTCCTCTCCTCTCCAGCTGTGTCTTTCTCTCAAGCTTCGCCCTCTCCTGTACTCGATTTCTGCATCTGAACTCGATGCTCCAACCTCGTGTTTCCTGCCATTTGTACCCATCTTAGAGAGTATGTCATCGTCCCCCTCACTCTGAATCTGGTCATTAACCAAGCTTCGACCGGATTGTTTCTGTGGCCCTTGGCCTAATACAGCAATTTAAATGTTAAGTTTACTCATGGCGACGAAAAGGGATGCCATATGATGAAGACTTGGAAATACAAAAAGAAAGAGACGTATACTTGCCTACATTCAATCTCATGATCAAAGAGCAGTATAATGTAATTTAGACAAAGTTTGACTATCTCAACACAACACTTGGGTATTTGAAGGCATGGCTAGTGCTCTAACGATCTCATTTACATTTATGTTTTGCGTGTTGATCTTTAAATATTAATTATTATATCAAAACTTAGTACAAATTAAAAAAAATTGCATAAATACTTCTATTAGTGTCTTTTGCGTCATTGTACTAAACATTAAATATAATTTTTTTCTGTACAAATGTCCTTCTATTAATATATAAGACACTAATGAAAGTATTTTTGTAATTTTTTTTTTTAGTTTGTATTACGTTTTATTAATATTCAAATATCAATAAGTAAAAGGTAAATGAGATCGTTAGAGCCGAACGGAGATAGTATTTAATAAAAAGCAACAATTTGAACACACAAAATACCATACCTGTAATAATATCACAATTGCCCGTACTAACAACAAAGACACTTAAAACTATAAACACTAATTCAATCTAAAACACTACAATAAAAACAAAATTTGTATATTAAAAATAATACTACTTCCGTCCGGCTCTAAGAGTTCCATTTACTTTTTGCGTGTTAACTCCAAAATGCAAGAAACACTATATATATATATATATATATATACTCAAATATTGATCATTCATTTACCTTCAAGATTAGCATATGAGTGTTTGGCAATGGGCGAAGTAGAAGAACCTTCCTGTCCTTTTTCTGTCCCTGAATTCCCTCTATCTCCCGCCAACATACAATCCTCTCGGACAGCTTTATCACAAAGAACAGGTGGTGGCATGCTAAAGGAGCCCTCCTCTAGAACATCCGAAATCTCGACATAATTCGGCGTAGTGATGATCTCATCAGCGCTGAATCCGAAAGATGCTCTATAAGCATCCAGTTCCTCAGCATCCGGCCTGCAAACCTTGTTCTGCCGATTCTGATAACCATTCCCAGCATTCGAGTAAGCATCCGAATCTTTCGAAATACTCAGCCTACCACCAGCATTAGTAAATGACGACTGCTCGTAGAATTGGGCGAATGTCTCCGGGCAAAAGAAGTTAGTGTCTTGACGAGATCTCTCATTAAATGGCGTCGATGAACAGTCGCCAGATGCACCTGAAACCACCGGTGATCTGAGTGCGCCGCCTGCAGGGCTTCCGGGAGAGAGTGGATATGCAGCTTGAAGATCGGAAGCAGCATAGTTATTACCCTTTTCAGTGCTTTTCATTCCCAGAGATGATGTTAAGAAAAGAGCATATGGCACGTCCGGGGATGATGGAGTTGTTAAGTGCGCCAGCTCCGGTGGGGGCGTTACAGGAGCTGTAGATGGCTCGGTAGTGAAGGTTGAGAATACGGGAGGGGTTACCGGTTGAGTCTCGTGAGCATAAGGCCCCGTCATGTACATTGTAGATGAAGGAGCTTCGGGTGAATTGGCAGATACGAAACAGTTTGGTGACTGAGCAGTTGATGGGATGCCGGAGTTTGAGAACGAAGCTGGAGAAGATGGAGGAGCGAAAATAGATGCTGCAATTCCGATCATCTGGTTTGGTAGCCCTACTGGTTGAGGTCCATTGTGTTGATTCAGTAGAGGATTAGCTTCCGGCATTCGAGATGAAGGAACTATACGCTTTCCGCGCTTTTGTTTGGAGAAGAAAGACATTCCGCCCCAACATCCTCCCCATCTCTTCCGCTGTCGAAATGGGAAAGTATTATTAGGCACAAATGCTTAGGGAAAAAGAGTTGCTATGGCAGAATAGAACTGAAAGAAATTGATGTTAACTACAGAACTTGTATCGATTATACGTGGAAATTAACACATGTCTATGATCAGCCAATGTTAACATTCATCGACAAAATATGTTGTACGAAAGCAATTCCTAAAAGCCTCTGTCACAAAACCAAGGTTCCGTTTATACAGAAGTTTTGGAAATTCTTGAGAATAAGATGAAAACTGTATTTTGATGTGATGTTAATTACTGTCGATGAATAGTGCAAAAAGTTTCAAGTGTGTTAAAACAGAGCAAAGTATTAATATGACACCCAAATGAAATAGCATAACCTCTTTAGGACAACATGATTCAACGAAGTAATCGTTATAGCACTCTTCTATTGCAATTACTATCGCGACTAGAATCTACATAAGATCATGACCAGATAATTATATCCCTAGACTGGACAAAATACAAAAAGCTGGTGATTAGAGTGTTAAGGTAATTGAAGCAACTTATTGGATCATATAGATATATCATATATCAACATACCCGTGGAGCTGGCCGTAGCTGAGGCTGCAGGAATCTATTCTGCTCTAACGCCATAGCAATCAGGCGTGTGACGCACTGCGCAGTGAAGCTCCGTAATTTTTTTTAGCAACAATTGATCCTATTTATCTCTTCCATGAACGCGTGGTGTTCTTCTACCAAATATATATATATATATATATATATGTCGATATGTTGATTAGATTCTAGAAGCATACACATCAACTAGTCCATTTTATGAACAAAACTCAAATCCTAAGAATGGAAAAAACTAGTAGAATCATGAACTTTCTATGGACAAGAGTTTGCATTCGACTGCAAACACAGAATTACAAACAGCTATTAATGTAAATCATCTGCAGTCAAAGAAAGGCTACACAGATCAATCTGGCATTGGCTTTAGCAAATAATATCCCTCAGAAGAAACCACTTTACAATTTAAACTATGGTGTTTGCTTATCTCTTCGTACACTAAAAAATTTTTTGTATAAAACATTACGTGCAAAAGCTATATCCATTATCTAAAACACCTATAATCACTAAAAGTAACACTTCCAAATACAGACAAACACAGCAATAAATTCCAGAAGCTAAGACAGTTTCCAGTTTTTGGACATGGCGTTTCCTTATGTCATCTACTGGAATAATTCCAAAAACAAAATCACTCAATTACATCATTATCTCAAACAAGCAAAATCACATAAATAAAAACAGGAAGCAGAGAAAGCAAAATCGCTCAACCAACATTCATTCTCCTACACTCCTCAATCCTAATTCCTAAATCTTCACCATAAAGTAATATCAAAAGCATTTCAGAGACCAAACCTGCGCTTACCAGATATCATCAACAAGCAGCTTCCACTTCCAGTCTACATTTCCCAGCAACGCAATCTACGCTCCAGAACTCCGAGATCTGCCGAAGCCGAGTCACGATGGAGCTTAAAAGGAGGTTGAAGTAATGGCGAGAGCGCATTCCAATGCCGAAGGCGTAGAGAAAAGCACAAAGGGGACAGATCTAATCCCTGTCTGTCTCTGCTCTTTGATTGATTGCAGCGTTTGATAAAATTTTGCTTTCTCTTTACTCTTTTTTTTGCGGCTGCTTTTCCTTTTTCCTTTTTTTTTTTCTTCGAAAAAATAAATAAAATAAAATTTCAAAATATATCACGGCGGGTACACTAACGGCGTTACTTAACGTGAAGTTCTTGCCTAGGTGGATGGACGCTTTTGCCCCTGAAGTCTAACGTTTAGACATCTCTCCTCCATGTATTTTTGCATTATCAATTAATTACTTCAGTAATTCAATTCCAATCGTATCATAAGATTAGTTAATATTCTCTTCATATTTTATTTTCTAATTTTTAAATTTACAAATAATATTTTAGTCTTATAGTAAAATTAAATTTATTATTTAATTATACTCCTTATGTCCCATTTGACACATTTGCGGGGGAGCAGCAACGGCAATTGGAGCAGCGATAGATGTGTAGAAGCTTTCCATGTCTAATGACTTCATGTTGAATTATTTTTTTTGTCTCCAAAAGTAAAAAAATACCAAAAAATTTCAATCAAATCTCATTCATTAAACTGATAACTGATGGTTACACTGTTGAATTTTGTACTGATATCACAAAAATTGTACTAAGAACATATTTTTAATTTTCTACAATTTTCACCGCCAGCAAAAAAGCAAAATTGTGTGTAAATTTATATAACAATAAAAAAAAATAAAATAAATTTGAATGACCGAAGGATTATTATCAAACATATGTAATACATCCACAAAACTGACTTTAAAAACACATTTATAAGAGTCGAAACTGAGCCTATAATTTCATTGCAAAAGCATGAAGTTAATGCTTCTCTTCACCAATTTTTTCCAAAGATATCATATCAAATACAGAGTCTAACCGAAAATGCAAATGCAGGCAGCGTAAGAGACGAAGTATCTATGGAGATGAAGCTGGGATTTGGAAGTTTGATAAAAATTCGAAGCTTCTAGAGTGACAGATTCCGACAAACAAAACATAAGCCTCTCAAAAACTCGAAAATTGGCTCCAAGTTTACAACCTCAGTTTTAACGATCCAAGGCGCCAACACAAAACCAAGAGTTAAGCGACACATTGCACGCAAATGCAAAAGAATGGCCGGCCAGCTACAAAATAGAAGAAGCTTAAAAGCGACACATCCATGTCTGAGTAAAAGCTCACCATGAGTGTTAGCTACGAAGAAGACTACCATACCAACCATGTCCGGATCAGCATGCACATCCACCTTGCTGCTGCTCTGTTTCTGAAACCACGTCAGGAATGCCTTGGAAGTATCTGCAGGAGTTGTTGATTAGCGAGTCAGAGGCGAAAAATTAGGATGGAAAACAGAAAAAAACAGCAAGTTGTATGGAAGATCGATAAAATTACTTATAACCCATTTATAGTTTGAAGAGTACCATTTCTCTTATGATATAAAAATTACACACCTGTTTTCAAAATCATTGCACAAATTTTGTAGCTTCTAAATGTTTGCTAAAACACGATAGAGGTTTTTCAAACCACATATGGGTTATAACTTATAAGCAATTTTGCCTATTTTAATGGTAAAACACAGTCTAGATTTTGATGTTTCCATTTATATTCTTCGACTTCAGAAAGATTTTGTACAGATAAGTCACATATTGAAATGTAAACATCATCCGATTCCCAGTGGTGGAGAATAACTCCAAGATTACATAGCCCCGGCCGCCCTAAATGTATGCATATAATTTAAGGCGTGTAGGTGTAGTTGTGCAATGTAATGAATATAATCGTAAAAAATGGAGAAGTAAGCATAGAGTAATGAACAAAGTAGTAAAATGATAATGAAATTGAAACCTGACTTACATGTCCTGGTCATGCTCGTTAGCTAAAGCAGCCTTCGCAATACACAAGAATGCAGGATCAACATTGTAGTCCTCCCTTGCGGACGTCTCAAAGTAAGGTATACCGCTTTTCGATGCACACCATTCCTTAGCCTTCTTCTCTGAAACCTGTTATTTGGTTTACTAAGAGCTAAATTTGAAGAACGGATTAAGTGCCTCAAGAAATAGAACTTACCACTCTGCTATTACCACCGTCAATATCAACTTTGTTTCCTAGTAATATAAATGGAAACGTCTTTGGATCAGATGGGTTAGCCTGCATCATAACAGTGGCAATGCGCCAGTTTTTGAGTTACAATATAAACGCATCGGGCTAATCAAAATGGGGCATTTCAGTTTCAGGGATGGAAATTAAAGACTTATCATACTATATAGTTATGCAAAACAGTCACCGGAATAAGAATAAGCTATGCAGGATTTACGTGCTCGTAATCAAATCAATCGACCAGAATTTCCGATAAAAGAGAGAAGGAAGACACATTAGGTGGTATTAACTAACCAAAGATAGAGTTGATCACTGATCTTGAAACAGAAACATCAAGTCTGTTAGATTGTGTTTTGAATCCAATTTTTGTATTACGTAATGTAGTGTGTAATATCTTTTTTCAACAAGAAATCATCACTTCCAAAACTGATTTTCCATTTAACACAACACACCTAATGCCTGCTTTTCATTCGAAAATTTTCAAACACAAACACACATACCCCTAGTAACTATACAAAATAAGATAATTAATGTTATGGTGAATGGCAAGCAAATAAACAGGGTTATGACTGAAATAAATAGCTAAAATACCACACATTCACACAGCAATAGAGTTTACTGCCTCCTTTGAAAATTTAAATACCAATCTACTGATGTCACCTATGCACATAACCAGGTCACTAATGAAATCAATACATGATTGATGATTCCATAAAGCAAACATTCATGCAAGAGCTACCATAGTGGGAAGAAATATTAGTCGGCTGCTACATTAGGGGGACACACAATCTCTCAAATATGCTAACCTCGCAAGAAATATTTAGACCCTACGAGCAAAGAAGCAGATAGAGAACAAACAAACCAATGTTTTTACTACAAAGTATTTTACTGTTAATCTATCCATGTAGTAGGAAATTAAAGAGCAAAAACTCACATTTAGCCAAAAAAAAAAGGAAATAACTCCTATATGTCTCGGTGTCCTCATAAATCATAACGACTTAAAATAAATACAGAAGAATAACTAAAGTCACCATTTTGTCCAATCGCCATAGTACACACTTTAGCTCCAAAATTCAACAATCCCAAACTAATTGGCATAGCCATTCACTATGCCAATTAAAAAATTTTGAACCCCACAACCTACAATTTTCAAAACTCTCAGAATAAAGTTTGATCCCAAAATTCAAAATCTTGAAACCACTCAAATTTCATATACAAAGCAATTATTTCTTACCACTCCTGTGGAAATTTCACTAAACCAAATACCGCAGCCACTACTTGGTTCACTAATATGCATTATTTACTAAACTTTCAGCTACAAAAAACAAATCATAATTAATTGCATAAATCGAGCAACGAATGCACAAAAATAGAAGACAGCAGTCACCAACCTGCTTAAGAAATTCTTCATGCCAGTTGTCAAGGTTGTCGAAGGACCTCATTACATTCACGTCATAGACCAGGACACAGCAATCTGCCCCTCTATAGAATGCAACTCCAAGACTTTGAAATCTTTCTTGGCCAGCAGTGTCCCAAATCTACCAAACCCAACAAGAATATTATTCATCCCCATGGCTAACAATTCTTGCAAATTCAAATACAAAATCAAAGCTAAAAACCAAAACTATTAACCCACTTGAAGAGTTACAAGGCGATCGTCTATTTGAAGCTCCTTAGTGACGAAATCTGCCCCAATTGTAGCTTTATATTGCTGACTGAATTTCTTATGCACATATCTATTTCGTTAGTTAAAGAACAACCGCAACTAACGGCAATCAATTTTATCCAGCAAAAGAAAAAAGATGCAATCGATTAACTAGGGCACCAACAATTTCAAAATAAAAACATGAAAATAAAAAAGGATACTGGTTCATCAACGATGTCTTGCCCACTCTGCAACAAAACCAACACAAAAATCACACAACACGCTTAAATTTAAAACCCTATCCCCAAACGCAGAAACAATATCCGCAATCAAATTGAAATCTACAATACCCGCTGTCACCGAGGACAATGACTTTGAGCAATGTTCGCCTCCGCAGCGACATTTGATCGAGGAAAGTGAAACAAACCCTTCCTTTCAACTAAATTCGATACGAAAATCCGCGCGAGCTTCGGTGGCGCCAGAAGAGGGAAATAAACACCAAAAATGGCGGCGAATTCGATCGCAAATCGTCCGGCAATCACGATTGAACTCAGGCGGCCTAACTCACACCCAAAGTAGCGTCCAACAATACACATGCACGGGGTCCTTATTCTGTAGCTATTTTTTTCGCTTTTCTTAGCGGTCCCCTATCTTTGTATAATCTCACTTGAGCACAGAAATAAAATTATTCTTTCTAAAACACCCTCCTGTGGAATGTACCACAATATTCGAATCTTTGCAAAAGCCCCTCATCCACTATTCTTTTTAAAAGTTTCTTTATCTTTTGCTTACACAATGAATGATTTTGTTTGTTTGTTTCAATTTTACTATTCTATAATGTACATATATATATATATACATATATAATTTTTTATTTAAAAATACTCTAACATATCTAAAGAAATAAAAATGAAATTATACCATAATTTTTACTAATAATGTATTTGGATGCAACACTTGCATGTTTGCAATAAGAGAGAAGATGCATAGTGTTTGTTTTGTCTGAAAAAAAAAAAAAAAAATTAGAACAACGTAAAATGAACTGATACCATATTAGACAATATAAATAATCAATATAAATGATCGACTCATTTAAAAATTTGGGCTATTAGGATACATATCATTTATTTATTTAGAGTTAGGATACATATCATTTATTTATCTATTTATTTATCTAGAAACGAGAGTGTACTGATACTTATTATTGTACAAGGTTGTTGCTCATTTACAGAAAGACAGAGCTAAGAACATGCAAAAAAATCAATACCTCTGTTTCTTGTTCTGTTTCTGTATGTGTCTCGTCATCAAGCTCTGTTAAGCGTGGGAATGAGAACTCCGGTAATGGATTCCGGTGGTCGCCGGAAAGTGGTGCAGCCGCTCGATCAAGGTATCTTGAAGAGCTTCTTCAACTTGAACAGCAGTCGCCTTTCTTCGGCAGATAAATCGTCCTGTTTACAGACAAATTAGAGGAGCGTAACAACGCACGAAGATATAAACGGAGACGGTGAATGTACAAACCGCATAGTGTTCTTTCAGGGCATCGAGCGAGCTCCGGGAGATCCGGCTCACGAGCTCATCCTCAACCTCAAAGTGCCGGCCGAACATCTTCTGCTGTTCGTCGGGATTGTTGCCAATGATCTGCGTGAAAACAACAAGAAAATGACAAATAACATCGATCTATTACAACTTCAATCGTTATGTATTCCTACACAAGCAACAAGAATGTCGAAAAACACAAAATGAGTACCTTGATTGCAACCTGCTGGCCTTTCTTGGCGTAATCGACAGCCTTGTGATTGTTTTCGATTGAAGCGATCCGGCCGATTTCAGTGAACTCCTTTTGAGGAACGCATATAGGAGTTCCAACCTGTACGAGCATCACCGAATATCGCATCACATGCTTGTCAATAAACGGGGCGAGAAAAAGATACCAAACGCATTACCTTCAGCAATCCTTCAAGCACATCGACTCCCAAAACGATGGGATCCTTTTTGTTGAACACGCAATTCGGTATGATCTTGAGGACGCAGGGGAAGACTGCTTCATCCGCGGCTTGTTTCCTCTTTTCCTCCTTGAGATTATCGATATAAGCCTTGAACTGGTCGAACAGGTGGTAGATAATGTCGGCGAGGAATATTTTGACGCCGAGCTCGTCGGCAAGCTCCCTAGCCTCCGGCGTCACTTTGACATCGAAGGCGAGTATTGTGCCGTACTCCTTTTTCTTCTCAAGCATGACGCTTGCCTTCATGACGTCCTTTTTGTGCACGGGGCCTATGCTGATGCCACTGACAGGTATGTTAACCGCAGGAGTCTTCAAGAACTCCAGCAATGCTTCGAGAGACCCAAGAGTCGACGCTTGAACATAAACGCCCTCGCCACTTTTATCGATCCTGTTCATCACGGATTTCATGTCTTCCATGGCTGTTTCTTTGATGTCTTCCAAGTCGTCGTCAGGCCCCACGACATAAAGACTAGTCCCTGCAATCGCGTGCTCGAGGCCCTGTAGAAAAGGAAGGAAAGAAAGAAACACCTATCAAGTGACAAAAAGGTTAGGACAAACGACGACGAGCAATAATTAATTACCTGTGCAGTGATCTTGATACCCTGAGCTGCCTTGATCTCCTTATGGTGCAAATAAGCTCCCTGTAAAGGAAAACCAGCAAAATCAAATGCTCATAATCGATTGTAGCAGACGCGATTCTTTCCTTATGAATAATTAGATTACAACGGCAAAACAGAATGAAAAATACCAAAAACACATTTCATGATCAAGATCATTGTGTAGTACAGTATGAAAAGAAACTCATGAATGTCATTTGTTGGGGTTAATGAATGAATAACAAACAAAAACGTAAAAAAAACACAAATTTACATGGTTCACCAACAACGTGTTGGCTACGTCCACAGGCAGAAACAGAGAACAAATTTATTCACGACGATAAGGTTACATATTACGGATTTCATATCTCTAACTCTATTCAAATAAACTAAGAGAATACACCAAACGAGCTCAGCCCAATACTAACTCAAAAACCCAATACTGCATATTGTCGGGTCGGGAGGGACTTCGCCCCCTTGACCCCCCGACTCGCTGACCGGGCGGCGAGAACCCGTGAAAATTCAGCAAGAGTGACATTATATATAAAGCATATCAACATCATTGATACTTTTGGGTATATAAAACCAAAATGAATTTCATCAGCTAATGGTAAGAGCTAAGAAGTTTCACCTTGACTCGGAGCTCCCTCATCGGATGGGGAGTGAGTAATGCTCGGATCGAAGTAACAATGGGTCCCTATACGATACATTTAGGATAAAGATGTTAAAGAACAATTGCGATACAAACCCCGAAAGGGAAGAGAAAATAAATTTCCAAACCACACCTGTAAACCACAAACAACTATTTGGTCTCCTTCATGAAGCACACCATTTACTAGCACCACATCGATTGTTGTCCCGTGTCCTTCAACAACTTTAACTTCCAGAACAGTACACTGCCATGAGAAATTGGGGTAAATAATAACACTTCTAGTAATCAGATTATGTTCGACAGTCGAACAACGAGTGAAAGAAAAGCAAACCTGAACTTCGTCAGTATATGTAAGTCTTTCGATCATCGTCTTCTGCGTCCACTGAACTAGTAGCAATAACAGATCAGGGACACCTTCACCACTGTTTGCAAGAGTCCATGATAAGATTAAGAATACAAGATAAAAAATAACAACTCGACGAAAGGATGAAACTAAGTATAAAACGAGCTTTTAAATTGCTTGATCAAACTTAAACCTTATTGCACTAGTGGGTACGATGCTGAATGTCTCCCCCATTTCTTTGTTCTTGTAATAAAGCTCGGTGTTGAGGCCTTGTTCCTTCAACTGAGTGATAACCTAAAACAAGAAAAGACTTGTATCATATGCGGCGCACCAGCAACATGGAAAGTTGTGCAAAGAAGATGCTCGATATAACCTGAGTGAGCCTCATGTTGAATTCAATCTGGACATCTTTCGTTTGTTGCTTCATTGCCTTTATTATTGGCGCATTTCGGCATGTTTTCCACCCGTACAGTCTGTCCACCTGCAATGCCAAAACGATTAAATCAAATGACGAAATTTAATAACATCGGCCGCAACACAGAACTACAAAGTTACTCACTTTATTCAAGGCAACAATGAATTCGGTATTTCTCATCTTCAAAAGATTTAGTGATTCAATTGTCTGAGGCTCCAACCCGTGCATTATATCAACAACTAAAATTGCAATATCACACAACCCCGATCCTCGAGAGCGCAGATTAGTAAAAGATTCATGTCCAGGAGTATCGATTACTAAAAGACCAGGGACATTCAGCTTTGCATCAGCCTTCAGTTCAAGAGTTCTCTGACGAATGTTCTCTGCAGGAAAATAGGTAGCTCCAATTTGCTGTGTAATGCCACCGGCTTCGCCTTCTTGAACATTAGTACCTCTTATACAATCGAGCAGCTTTGTTTTACCAGTATCGACATGACCCATAATGCAACATATTGGGGATCGAAGATTCTGCCCATTCCTAACAGGAGTGTCATTTGGCTTTTTCAGTTTTTCCTCTCTAGCAAGAACTTCATTATTCTTTTTATTTTCATTCTCAGATCTGTGTGGCAACATCGAGGTAGCTTTCTCTGTCAAGCTAGCTGGTTTCGAAGATGGTGGATCGATGCTTCGAGTTGCATTCCGGGCATCCTTTAACTCCTTCTTATGCAAAGGTTTCGGCTCTGAGTCTTCATCAGCAAATGCACTATTTCCAGAAAACTTCAAATCTGCATCGTCCCAACTTTTAGCATCCCACTCTTCATCACCATCGTCGTCGTCATCATCCTCCTCCTCTTCCTCCTCTTCTTCTTCTTCTTCTTCACCAACTCCATTCTCTTCAGCTTCATCAACACCCTCGGCTTTACCCTTCACATTTGATGAATCCACGTCCTCCTCAAGCAGTGTCTCCTCCTCAATATCTTTCGAATCTGTGCTCTCAACTCTGTCTAGGGTGGACGGCTTCGACTTTTTCTTCTGATAAAGGGGTCGCTTTGTCGGTTTTCCAAGAGCTTCAATGGATTCTTCAGAGGGCAACTGCATCACTGCATTAGCTAGGATTTGCTTCCTCATTGCCTCCCGTCTTCGAGCCTCTTCCTTTTGCTTTCCTGTTAGAAGCTTCCCTTCTTGCTTCTTCTTCAGAAGCTTTTCCTTCTCTCTCTCCTTCTTCAAACGCTTCCTCTCTTCTGCCAACCTTTCCAGCTCTTCTTGTCGACGCCTCTCCTCCTCCTCTTTCCTTAGCCGCTCCTCTTCTTCTCTGTTCTTCTTTTCTTCGGCTTCCTTCAGCTTAGCAAGTCTCTCTTGCATCTCCCTAACATGCTTTGGAACTTTCTTACCTAATAGTTTCGTATTTATCTCAGTCGTCGACTCCTCCTGCTTCTCTTCTGATACAGCTGACTTTTTCTCTTTTTCTTTATCCTTCTTCTTTTTCTTCTTCTTCGAAGTTACAGACTCCACAGGCTCTTCATCAGCTTCCTTGTCAACAGCAGCCTCTTCTACCTCAAGCTGATTCTGTACTTTCCCAGCTGGAGTCGAAACTTGCTCTGAAACAGCAACTGTTCCATCGATTTCAGCTAGAATTTTATTGACATCATCTTCCTCAGCTCCAATTTTACCGGTCTTCTTTTTCTTCTTTTTGCTCTTTGAAGTATCCACCACACCATCCTCACGTTGATCCAACTTTACAAGATCAATCGATGCAGCTTCATTCCCATCTGCAGTAGCTGGTGGCCCGTCAATTTCCTGAAGAAGTTTGTCGAGGTCATCTTCATCTTTACCAGTTTTACCAGACTTTTTTTTTTTCTTTTTGTCCTTAGAAGCATCAGCCATCTCTGGTTTAATATTATCAGAGGAAACACCATTGTTCCCAAACTCCTCAACAACAGCATCAACACTAACACTTTTCTTCTTAGACGACTTCTTTTTACCCGAAAATGTAAATGTCGTGACATCTTCCTCGCTATCGTTATCTGCAAAATCATTGTAAAAATTTGAAACAGAAGGAACCTCACTATTCTTTTCATCAATCACCTTCTTCACCCCCTTCACCGACTTCTTCTTCTTCTTCGCTCCGGTAAACGAAATCTCAACATCCTCATCCTCATCTTTGTCATTACTGTCTTCATCTTCATCAAGTGCCTCAAAAGCAGACGAAAACCCTCCACCGCCCTTCTTACTCTTCGATGCTTTCTTCGTCCCTGAAAACAAAACCACCGGCGAAGCCGAAACTTCATCCTCATCATCATTATACTTACTTTCATTGTCATCCTCTCGTTCTTCCTCCTCTTCTTCTCCCAATAACCCAAACGCCGAAGCACTAAACACACTACCACCATCATTCTTCTTCCCCTTGGCTTTCTTTTTGCCAACAAACTTAATCACCGGAGCATCATCACCACCCTCCTCTTCTCCGGCAATCTCGTTATCGCCGACTCCTTCATCATAGTCATCATCCTTCTCCCCTGCTTTCTTCAATGGCCCCTTCTTCCCCTTCTTCTTAGGCATCACTTTCTCCTCCAAAACAAGTGTCTCTTCCGACAATTCAGTTCCAACAGAATACTCATCATCATCAATCACATAATCCTTCTTCTTTGATTTACCTCTACCACCAGCTGCCTTTCCCCCCACCACCGCCGCCGCTGCAGGCTCACTCTCCTCCTCACGGTTACTCGGCTTCTTTCTCCCCATCAGATATTGATTTCGACAAATAACAGAAAATCCACTTGACTACAATAACTACTCCTGCAAAACCTAATTCCAATCAGCCTCCAACCGACGCAAACAAAAACCTAAACCACCTGTAATTCTCATGAACACAGCAAAATCTTGAATTAAAGAGCTGCTATTCCAATTACATAATTTACAAATTCACATCACATCAAAAAAAAAAACAAAAAAACACCAGGGTTTGAAGAAGATGGAAACAACAATTAGAAGAAATTAAGAAAACAGCGGACTGACCTGGCCAATCAGAGAGGGAAAACGCAATACTGTCTGCAAGCTCTGACCGGCGGGACGATCTGAGCTTGGTGTTGACAGCTTGTTATTCGAGATTGGGGCATAAATATTGTGTGCAGTGGACCTTAAGCTTTATGCCGCCGCCTTGAAGTGGATCGGATTCTCTCTGCGTCAATCACCGATGAATTTATCTACAAAGCTACACACCATTAAAATTCATCATACTCGGAAACAAGTTAGGAACAACATCACACAAGATTCAGACTCAGAGCTCGATTATAGCAAAAGAGCAAGAATTCAGCAAATGCAGGGACCAAATCCCACTGCCGTTAAAAGTAGCTGTTAGAATTATTGTTGATCATTCTAAAACTGCATTTTTTACTGTCGAGCTTAACAAAATAATACTAGTAGTAATAATAATGGAGTAAGTATTTATTTTTTCAGTAAACTACAGTTTTAAACATTTATTTTTATTTTTTATATTATATTAAAAATTAATTTTACACTCAAAACATCACATTTGTTAATTAATTATATTTAATTAATAACTAACTGTAAATTTGTACAAACAAACCATTAATGTCTAATAAATAATATATAAATAGTTTTTTATTATTTTGAAATATTAAAATTATTCGAATTTTTAAAATTAATAGTATTTAGAAATTTGAATAATTAAAATAAATTTGGATTAATAAATTATTTGACGAAATTTTTTATTTTCAATAATTTTATTAAAAAAATAGTTGAAAACTATTGAATAAGAAAAATTTAAATATTAAAATTGTATGTATAAGATATAATTGATAAATATGTAGATAAATATGATATTTGAAATACATTTGAATTGTATTTATTAAATTTGGCCGGTTTAAATCATCTGTTATAATTTGTCAAAATATCAAATCGGAACCTAATATTTTGAATGATGGTTTGAATCACGATTTGACGATTTCAGTTACTATATACGAATTGTCGGCTACGGTTTGAACTGTCAATTTATATTTAACTTTTTCAATTTTTTTATTTTAATTTTTTACATTTCAAACAAATTATTTTTCTTTAACAAATTAAATTTACTCTAAATCTCCTATTATTGAAACAGCAATGAGTCATACATTTTTAAATAAATAATAATAATAAAAAGTACATTGAAGATCATCATAATTCAAATGGTAATTTATGCCTAAATATATTCATTATCTAATAATTTTATTGAATAAGACAATTATGCCTTGAATAATTAAATAAAATAAAATAATTCTATTAAAAATTTAGAAATAATAAGAAAGAAGATATCAAGCCTGAAACCTACATTAATGTCTTTTATATATAATAATATTAATAAATTTTACTCCCTCCGTTCCAGATACCATGTACACGTTGCTGTTTCTATCCGTTCCACGTACCATGTCACTTTCTTTTTTTGGAAAATGATTACAAATTTTAATCTCATTTTAAATTTTTTAATTTTATTTTTTTAATTTTAATTAAACTAATTAGTTATTTTAATCTTAATTTATAATTATTTATATTATAGGATAATTATTTTCACTAATACATTCTTAATTATCTATTAGTTACACCCCTCTTAAAATACCGTGTCACAGTATAGCAGACGAGGGAGTAATAAATATATCTATTAATTATATAAATTATAACTGTACGTATTAATGGTAAGTTATTAGCTATATTAATTAACATAATTATTTTTATTAAAAACTCAAAAGATTAAGAAAATAAATTTGATCACTTGAGACCTACGGAGTCAAATATATACTCCCTCCATCCCATATACCGTGCTACAAATAATTATCTATAATTTAAATAATTATAAATTAAAATTAAAATAACTAATTAGTTTAATTAAAATTAAAAAAAAATAAATTAAAAAATTTAAAATGAGATTAAAGTGTGTAATCATTTTCCATTTTAGAAAAATGATATGGAATATAGAACGGACAAAAATGACAACGTGGACATGATAGGTGGGACAGAGGGAGTAATATATAGAGATAAAACAATAGTAATAATAATAATAATAAAGTTTAATAAATAAATTTATTTATTTATTTTATTCAAAAAATTACTTAGAGATATTTTATGTTCTTTGTGTAATTTAAGTCTTTATTCGGAACCAAATATCAAAGAAGTGTTTTTCGTACAAACTTTGCATTGACATAAAAGGTTTCACGAATAAATAAAACTTGTGCAGTTTTACTTAAAAACATCATAGGTGTAATATAATTTACCTTTTAAAAAATATCATTTTTTTTCAAATTAAATATTTCACTTTTATTCACATTTTTTAAATTTCAAAAGTTTCTAAAAATCTAAATATTGGGGTATTTAAAAAACAACTCAAAATAGTTAATGCGTGTTTGTTTGTGACATAATTTGAAGATATATATATATTTTTTTACTTGAGCTATGGAGAATTGTGTAGATGATATAAAATTAACAAATATGTGTGCTGTATTAATTTTTTGGAAATATATGTGAAAAAAAATGAAAGTGAACTAAAAAAATTCAAAAACACAACAAACACGGCCTTATTTTATAGTAAAGACAATTTCAGCGCGGATCATAATTAGGACATCATATGTTATCATATCATTTGTAATAAAAAACTGGTGATTAGTCAATGGTCAAAAAGTCAAGCTCTTCGATTGCAACAAATTTAAAGATTTTTTTTTAAGGTGCGTTTGTTTGGATATATTGATTTTGAGTTGGAATTTGAATAATAAAAATATTGAATTTGAATAGTTGTATGATGTGATATAAATAGGTGTTGATGCGATGTTTTGAATGTAAAACTGATTATTAGTATAATATAAAAACTAAAAATTAATTGTTTAATTTGATATTTTTTTGGGGGGAAAAATGAGATGAATAGTGTATTTAAAATCCAATTCCCAAACAAACACACCCATTCGTGGTTTATTTGTGATTCAAAATTAATTTGAAATTAATGTTAATTTTAGTTTTTGTTTAAATTTGATTTTTTAATTTTTGTAAAAAGTTTGTTAAAAATGGTTTATAATTATTTTTAGAGAATTTTATTTATAAATAATGTTGAAAAAATCGAGTGAATATATTTTAACGTATTATTCTCTCACCATTTCACATAAAGTACTCATTCTTTGTATTTTAGTAATTCCACATCATTTCTGTATTATTTATTTAAAAATATAATTATATATTTTAATTAAATTTTAAATTTTATAATTTAAAATTTTCTTAATTTTAATTAAACTATATACAGTAATATAAACATTTTTTTTGGACAGAGAAAGTATTTTATAAAAAAAAAATAATATTCTTCTGTCTCATATTTTAATATATTTTAATATATGACAGTTACTAACAATAAATAAATGCTTTTGTAAGGGATCGAGGAAGAAATATTTTTATTTAAAATATGCATAGCACAAAGTGAAGATAGAGTATTATATTAAATAGTTATTTATTATTTTTAAAATTTTAAAACTTTTAAAAGCTCCCAAAAAGTTCTGTTGCAATGCCGAGAAATCTTCCCCACAGGAAGCTCAGTGAACTTCAACTACACAGAAACAAATCCCTAACTCCATAAATGGATCTTCCTTCCTGGAAATTTCACTCGCTTTCATCATATCATTATCACTTTGCTCTACTTCTTTGACCCAACCCTGCGTTTCCTTCTCCGCCACTCTTCCTTCTCGGGTTCTCCCTCCCCACCTCTCTCTACATTCTGAGGTTTTGATTTTTGGTTTTCTCGCAGCCATTTCTCTGCGCAATTCTGTTCGCTGTTTTGGTCAAGAGATGAGAGTGCAGCCGGATTTGCTGGGGGGCGGCAAGGCGTTTCCTCCCGGATTCAGATTCCACCCTACCGATGAGGAGCTCGTTCTTTACTACCTGAAGCGGAAGATCTGCGGTAAACGCCACTGTCTGGATGTTATCGCTGAGACTGATGTTTACAAATGCGATCCCGAGGAGCTGCCTGGTGAGTTTCACCACAGTGTTTGTATTTCTCTAGATTAGTTTCGATTCGCTCGTGACGTGATCTCTGTTTCTGTTTGTGTGTTTGACTGTTGATTTTTACTTGTTTGGTTGTTTTGGTTATCTCCTGGAATTAGGATTGTGGAATCATCTGCTGTTCAATTCCATTAATCTGTAGTTTAATTCGTGCATTACGTTTTTTTTCAATTTGATTATCCGTTGTTCGATTCGATTGTACGTTGTGCCTTTTTTCGATTCGTATTCATTCGACTTTGCGCTCGATTCGATTATCTACTGTGATGTTCTTCGATTGGATTGTGTTGTTTTGCTGTTGTTCGATTAGATTATCTGCAGTACTGTCATTCGATTCGTGTTCATTGTGCGCTTGATTCGATTATATGCTGTCCTGTTCTTCGATTGGATTAAATGTTGCGCTGTTGTTCGATTTGTGTTCATTCGATTGTGCACTCAGATTGGATAATCTACTACCCTGTTGTTCTTCGATTGGATTATATGTTCTTCCTCGATATGCGTTCATTCGATTGTGCACTTCACTGTAGATTGATATCATAAGCATCATCTTCTCCATCTACAAACAATCCAGATTACAGAATTGCTGAATTTTGGGATTATATTTATACAAAATGCAGGGATGTCGAAGCTGAAAACCGGCGACAGGCAGTGGTATTTCTTCAGCCCTAGAGACAGGAAGTATCCGAATGGATCGAGATCGAGCAGGGCGACTCACCATGGCTACTGGAAAGCTACCGGAAAGGACCGCATCATTTCGTGCGGAGCTCGTGCCGTTGGCATAAAGAAGACTCTAGTCTTCTACCGAGGCCGTACGCCGAACGGGGGACGGACCGACTGGGTGATGCACGAATATACAATAGAAGAAGAGGAGCTGAAACGATGTCCGGCCATTGAAGGATACTATGCCTTGTATAAGGCATACAAGAAGAGCGGACCTGGTCCGAAAAATGGGGAGCAATATGGTGCGCCGTTTGTTGAAGAGGACTGGGCGGAGGATGATGACAATGTTTTGTGCCCGGTTCGGGACAAGGTTGTTCCGGTAGCGCCGCTTGAAGTCGAGCCGGTTGGTAATTTTAAAAGCATATCGGCTGATTCTCCGCGAGTCGATTCTCTGGATGATCTGGATGAGGTTTTGAAGTTAATTGCGGATGAGCCAATGCCTACCCAGGCGCTCGGTGAAGACGCGCATAATGTCCCGGCGAGTTTTGATCTTACGAATCATGAGGTTTCCGCCGTTCTTGACAATTGGTTGCGAGATCCCCTGGATAATGAGGAGGATTACCTCGACGATTTTCTTGAAATGGACGATCTATGCGGCGATGATCCCGCACAACATTCTGATAAACTCGTCGATAATTTGGAGAAGCTATTGTCTGATGATATCGATGGTTTGGTTCCATCCGATCTTTTTCAAGATGCATTGCCATTCTTCGGCGAGTTGGGGACTGTTGAGTCCGGATTGATTTCTCAACGGTATGCGAACAATTTTGACAGCGGGGTTTTTAATCTGATGCCGGAATCCTACTCGAACAATCTTGAAACGGCAGCAACGAGCTACCTCCCGCAGCAGCATTTCAATAGTTTTGACGGAATCGGGGACGAGCAAACACACAGTGTTGTAACTTATGCGGAACCAAACCCGCGATACGTTCCTTCAGATTCAGGTACCGTAACAAAACGACTTGAAATTAAAATTTTGATGCGGGTGTTTTTATTTTATTTGATCTAATCTCGTAGAGCTCTTGATCAGATGGATGGTATGGTGAAAACTCTGTGTGCGCAAAGCAAGTCGAAAGAGTTTGATCCGGCTTCACGAGCTCTCGGGCTGTGATGCATTCAGTTCGATTATTACTAATTAGTCGATTTTGGCATGTTTAGGTGATCTAAAAAGCAGCAGCAGCCGAAACCATGAAAACGGCGGCGCAGAGTTGTCGTGGCTCTCCTCGACTCTGTGGTCGTTCGTCGACTCGATTCCCGCGGCTCCTGCATCGGCCTCGGAAAGCATTTTGGTAAACAGGGCTTTGCAGCGTATCTCGAGCTTCAGTAAGGTAAGAACTACTACTGCTGCTGCTGCTACTACTACGAACACTGCATCATTGTCGTCGAATCGTTATCGATCAAGAAGGCGTTTTGCATGTGTGTGTTTAGTCGGGATTTTGTGTGGTGCCACACTGTGGATGATGAATTGAATTGATGATCGTTTTAGATGTTGTAAAACTTTGGTAGTTTTTGGGAGAAGGAAGTTAATATATATATATGAATCCGAAGAAGCTTAGGAATGGTGATTTGTAGATATTTCTTTGTAAGAACCATTTAAGCTTTGGATCTTGTACTCTTCCCCCCCTTCCTACTGAAGCTTATATTAGTATCAATGACACTATGGTATGAGGTTCGTTTTTGTCTAAATTGTTTATTTAGGTGATGTCCGAATTGATTTTTAAAAAATTAGCTCTAAGACAAGCCTATTGAATTGTTGATTCTCTATGTATCTATTTCTGAATTCAAGTGCAAGGGATAATAGACTATTTTATGTGTTACATCTACCTTGTTAGAGTAAGAAAGATAAAGACACTTGTATTTTCTTGCACTTTGAGTACTGAAAAACACAATTGGCATTAAGGGGCACATAGAGATAAAATTCAACTGGTTTCATTTAAATCAAAATAGTTTGAACAATTTGATATCCAATTTATATGTTGAATGAATTATGCTTGCTGCTAGACTTCTCGTCATTTTTGCCTTGCACCATGACCGGCCATTTAAATCTATACATGTCAACGCCTTTTGAATAGCTTCGCCGGATTTTCATCGTTATAAAAAAAATTATACATATCAATATATTTTTTTACTTATTTTATTTGTCCTGTCTTAAAAAATCAATATAAAAAAAATAGATAATATAAATACATTATAATTATTCAAACAATTAAAGATCTGTCACACGTGATTTAACTAAATGTCACTTGCTTGTCATTTTTTTTTTTTTTTTTAAAAAAAAAAGAAACAAAACAAAAGAGACCCTAAATTTACTTTTACTCCTGTAAATTAAATTAAGAACGTCAGCCGAAAGAATATTCCCTGTAAAGACGTGAACAAAGCTACGATGAAATGAACAAATCCAAAGACCAAAAAGAAGAAAGAAGCGAAAGGCATTCTTTACACACTTCTTGTACATTCTCAACTGACCGTGCGAAATCGCCAATCATGGAGTCTTCGCGGCCGCCGATCAGATTTGGAGTCCTCGGCTGTGCGGAAATAGCCCGGAAGGTGTCTCGTGCCATCCGTCTCTCTCCCAACGCCACTCTCGCTGCCGTCGGAAGCCGAACCTTCGAGAAAGCCGCGAAATTCGCCAAAGAGAACGGTTTCCCCGATTCCGCCAAGGTCTACGGCTCCTACGAAGCTGTCCTCGACGATCCGGAAGTAGACGCAGTTTACATGCCTCTCCCCACCAGCTTGCACCTCAAGTGGGCGGTTATGGCCGCCGCGAAGAAAAAACACTTGCTGCTGGAGAAGCCGGTTGCGCTGAACGTCGAGGAGCTGGACGAGATTCTCGAAGCTTGTGAATCCAGCGGAGTGCAGTTCATGGACTCCACCATGTGGATGCACCACCCGAGGACTGCTGCGATGAAGGAATTTCTCTCCGATTCTTCCCTCTTTGGAGACCTCAAATCCGTAAGCATATCTTTGTTCTTCGTGATTTGATGCATCTTGTTGAAATTGGAAGCAAAATCAGGGCAGATCTTTATTCTCCATGACTGTTGCATCGATTTAGGTCAAATTATGGTGAAAATTAGAAGCAAAATTAGGGCAAATTTCTGGTGAATTTGCAGGAACTTTCATTCGTAGAGAATTGTTTCAAAAACTATTTGAATTAAACTTTTTGCTGCAGCTATAATTCTGATTGTTCATACTGATTTATTTCCTTTGTAATCTGCAGATGTATAGCAGCCTCACCTTTGCTGGAAGTAAGGATTTCCTGGACAACGACATTCGTGTGAAGCCGGACCTCGATGCTCTCGGCGCACTCGGTGATACTGGATGGTATTGCATCAGGTCGATCCTCTGGGCTGCTGATATTCACCTGCCGAAATCTGTGGTCGCCTTACCGGGAACTGTCTTCAACAATGCCGGTGTCATTATGGCCTGCAGTGCTTCTCTAAGTTGGGAAGATGGGAAGACGGCCACTTTCCATTGTTCGTTTTTGAGCAATCTTACGATGGACATGACTGCTGTTGGCAGCAACGGCACTTTACATCTCCGCGACTATGTGATTCCGTTTGAGGAGAGCAAGGCTTCGTTCTTCACGTCTGTAAAATCAACGCCGAATGAACTCTCCACAGGATGGAGACAGAAACCGAGCGAGCAGATTGTCCACACAGAACTTCCTCAGGAAGTTCTTATGGTGACGGAGTTCTCCAGGCTTGTTGGAGGCATCAAATTTGACGGGGCTGCAACCGATAAGAACTGGCCGACGCTTAGCAGGAAGACGCAGCTTGTTTTAGATGCTGTTAAGCGTTCTATCGATAAAGGGGGTCAAATTGTTGAGGTAATAGCTAGCTAGATTTACATTTTCTTGTGGGATTATTCTGTTTCATGTCGCTTACAAGTTATATATCATATGTTCAAATGGTTCCTCTGCTTTTATGCATCGATTATAGCACATTGTTTCGTTGTCTTGGAATGAAATGGAAATTTGAGTTGGGAATACATATAGCATTCGAAATTGAAATGGCTTGTTTATTCATGCTAGGTTCGTAATTACCTGATGTGACAAATGCATGACTAGTTGTTATTCGTGTTCGACTATGTTCTTTCTATTACAATTTGAATAAATGAATCACGTACAATTAGATGGAGGCATGGCTCGTCGTGTGTGTGCTGTTATTACGTTTTTTGTTCGATATGTTGCTCAGTTTCAGCATCTCGGCATGTCTGGAGGCGGCGGCAGCATCCTAGCATCCGGCCCCTTGCCATTCTTGACGATGAAAGTCATCTCCATCCCCCAACTCACGTGACGCTCCAAATGGCAATGCAGAAGCCAAACGCCTACAAAAATCCCGAGGTAACTATCCCTGTTAGTCATCTCCGTGTAAAATGATTGCTTTCGATTACAAGATCACACACACATACCTGGATTGTTTGCTTTGAATCTTATCGCTATCCACCCGTTCTGAGGGACTACGAAAGTATTCTGTAGCGGAGGGTCGACTAGGTTGTAGTTCATCGGGTCCTTATCTTTGTCGAAGTTCCCGACACCCGAGCCCACCACATAATAGCTGTACCCGTGCAGATGCATCGGGTGATAATTCCCTCCGAGAATACTCGTTCCTTGGAACACAAGCTCTACCTCGGAATCGTATTCGAGCACTCTCACCTCCGTCCCGTTTTGCGGTATTCGGAAGTCGCGAATGTCTATTTCTTGAGTGTAGTTGAAAGGGAAAGGCGGCTTGCTTGGGAAGTCGTCGCCATAAACTCCTCTAATACGATTGTAATACGCTTGCAGGATGGAGATCCTCGGCTGGACAAATGTTATGTTGTTGATACTTGCTCGTAGTCGCCCACCGACCGATCCGTTGCAGGGAGCTTCGACAGGACACTCGAAGATGTTCACGGACAGGGTAAAGAACAGCTTGGTATCGACTTTTACAGGGACGTCCACCGGATGATTGTCGCTCGCCAAGCTTCTGAACCGTCTGATGAAATCGAGCACTGCCGACGTGTTGTCCTTTGCCTGCAGGCTTGGCATGACAGGGGACGACGGCGCGGTGTAATTCCCGGCGTACTGCAAAATCGCCGTCGTGTTGGTGTCGGAGTCGGACGCTGCAACCGAATATGCCCTCGAAGCCATGTAATACCGGGAAGGTCGCCGGTCGGCGCGGAGCAATAAGTCCATCGTCTGGCCTGGAGCGATCGCGACGTAATCCGTCGTGAACGGCTTCAAGTAGCTCCCGTCGGAGCCAACCACCGTGACGGTGTGATCCGCTATCCGGAAGAACATTACGGTGTTCATCACTGCGTTGATCATTCGAAGAAGATACGTCTTCCCGGGATCCACAGTCAGCCGGAATGTATCTGCAAGTAGTCGACGTCGAAATCAGCAGCTAGAATGAACCTGATCGGACAGAAATCGAGCTCGTTACCTCGACTCGAACACGGATACAAATCACCAGGCTGTCCATTGATGAGGAAAGCATCTGAAAGTCTCGAGTCTCCTCCAGTCTCCAAGAACTCTCCGAAGACTGTTCGAATTTCCGGGATCCACCATTCGCCTGCGGTTAAGGTATCGAAAAATCGTTCGATTGATTCGATGGAGTCGTTTGATTACGATTTGAATTCGATCGAAAATTACCTAAAATGACAGGAATTTCGGCAGCGGGTTTCGGGAAGGGGTAGTCATTTCCCTTCCTCGGCCGGACGATCAATGCGCCATTAACGGTGGCTCGAGACCAGTCGCTGTGGGCGTGCCACCACAGGGTCCCGATCTCGTCGGAAAGCACGATTTTCTGGCTGAATCTCGTTCCGGGCCGGATAGGGCATTGGGTGATGAAAACAGGCCCGTCCGACCACGGGTATCGGGGCTGCTTCACTCCGTGCCTGTTTTTAGTATTACGATTTTCATGAAATGGAATGAGTCGAACTGAGTCGAGTTTTTTTGTAAAGGATTTGAGGTTGGTAACTACCAGTGAATTGTTACGTTTTCGGAAGCTCGGTTGATGACGTCGACAACGAGGGTGTCGCCTTCGGCGACGTACAACGTCGGACCGGGGAATTGTCCGTTCACCGTTAAGATCGTCGTAGTGTTGCACAATCTCGTGTAGGAACTGTCCTTAAGCTGCACAAATTAATAGATGTTCGTAAATTTAAAATATAGGAGTATTTTTTATTTAATATTTATTTATATAACATTATATTTTATAATTAAAAAAAATTATTATTTTCAAACCAATCAAAAATTCTAACATAGTTTTAAGACACAATATTATATAAGCTATTGTATTTTATTTAAAACGAATTCAAATTTAAATAAAACAAAATTATTTTAAAATACAAGGAGATATCTCTATAATTTGTGGGGGCTATTAACAAAAATGATACTGCATGAAAGCTTTCAAATATATAGGTTATTAGTTTTTTTTTTTTCCAACTATTTTTTCTTGTGAAATATTATTACATTATAAAAAAATCTATTTGAATAAAATTTCAAATTAATATTATATTTCAAATCAATTTTAAACTACAATCAAACAAATCCATAATATAATTTTTTGATATTGCATACAAAAATTATTATATAATGAATTGGCATTTGTAGAAATAAGTTATGTAATGAAGAGTTTGTTTACTTTTAAAAGACTAATTAAATTAAAATTTAAATAAATAATTCATGCATAAACACAAATTAAGGTTCTGTTACACAAAATTTTTGGAATTATTTCATTTTTATATTAAATATTTATTCTTTATTTTATAACAATTTCCAAAACTCCTAGTTCATTTAAATCATTGCATGATTTAATATTTATATTTGTATCCAAAAATTACTATTTTTATAAAAAAAATATTGGATATTAAAATACTTGAAAAAAAAAAATTTACAATCAAATAAACACTCAATATATTCGCATCAAATATTTCCTCAATCGTAATTCAGAATCAAATTGTTGTGAAATAAACAAAATGAAACCCTAAGTCGAAAGTTTCACAACACAAAAAATTTCAACAGCAACAATATATGAAAATCGAAATACGATCAAAGCAAAAAAGACCCAATCGTACGTATAAATTGCATACCACAAATGAATATCGATGAACTGTCGCAAAGCCATATTGGAAGCTACAAAAAAGAATAAGAAAAAAGACGACGAACAACTTCTCCATGCATACGCTTGCTCGATCACAAATAATAGCGCGACAACAACAAATCGATATATATATATATATATATTTTTTTTATATATATATTTTTGGTTTCTAATTAATTTGGTTATGAATTTGGTATGAATTTTGTGAAATTATTTATAGAGGTTTGTTCATATATAGGGTTGTGAAGAAAAATCAACTTGAAAAGTTTGTGTTATTTTCTTCATTGGATAAATTAAAAATAAGTAATCATTAGTGGTTTTATTATTATCCTGTTTTTGAATTGGAAAATTAAACTAGTTTCACCAAATTTTGAATTTTACTCACAGAAATTTGATGAATTTTCCAATACTTTGAAAAATATGACACACAGCTTTGCAATAAAATGGACATATTTTATTTATTATTTATTTTTTTATTTGTTCGTTGTTACGCCACTAATCTGACAAAGATTAAAAATTATGATTCATTATTCTAATAATTATATATATTATTTAATATGAACTCACCTATCTATCATCAGTATCACATGATCATAAGACCTAATTAACTAATAATTAGCTGATTAGATAAAAGTTTACACAGGTGTGTTTGTCTGGGGGTTTGGATTTTGGATGGAGATTTGAATAGTAAAAAATTTGACTTTGAATAGTTGTATGATGTGATATAAATATGGATTGATGTGATGTTTTGAATGTAAAATTAATTTTTAGTATAAAATAAAAAATAAAAAATAGGTGTTTGATTTGATATTTTTGGGAGAAAAATTTTTTGTGAATAGTAGAAGTTCACCAAAATCTTTCAAACAAATAGAGAATATGATAGGTGGAAAAGTCTTGAAATGAATAGTTAGATATAAAGCAGCCAAAGGTAAGTTAAAAGAGATCATTTAAATTCCTTGTTTATCTTTTTGACAAATTCTATGAATTGATTTCTTGTCGTAGATAACGTGTTCATCTTCCAAACCTTTTCTAACTAATCCTTAAGGAATTAAGGATGAAATTATATATATATATATATATATAATATTAAGACACAAATTTCGTATTATATAATAAAAATAAACAATAGTATATGTTTCTACATAGCATATTATAAATGAAATAGACCGAATATTGTTGAGTATAAAATTTATAATTAGGGTAATGACCCAAAATAAGAGGAGATGTGGGCCCGTCATTGGGCCCATCAGATGGCTAGGGGTTTCTCGAGGCGGTCGGTTGGTCAGCCGCCCGATTAAAGAGACAAGGCAGTACGGAGATGGTCGAACGAGCAGTTGAATTCAATAATTAACAGGAATGGTTGGTGGGACGTTTAAGACATATGTCAGTTGGGGATTAATGTGCGGGACGGTTGATGGCAATTGCGGTAACCGACCAGGCGATGTTTTGATGCGTTTTCTCAAGAATTATTTAATAATTCAGGGAAATTCAGACGAGGCATCTTCAGACAAGAATTAATTATGAATTCTCTGTTGGGGGTCACCTCTATTTTTAATGTATTTACTACTTTGCTCTACAAATAGATTTTATTCAAATTCGATAACATTTTCGGATTTTATTTTGTGTAGTTGAAAAAACTATTCAACAAATATATTATAAACACAACATAAATTAAATCAATATGATATTAATTTAACCCAATTAATTAAAGATTTGTCTCCATAATATTATTATCATCCAAGTTCGTAATACAAACATATATATATAAAAAAAAAAAAAAAAAAAAAAACATATATATATTATTTAATTCTTATATCTTAAATGAATGTGTGATAGTTAGTATGTTTTATATATAAAAACTATTTTATCTTGTATCTTAATTTGCCGTAATAATATTGACATAGATAAATATAAATTTGAATATATTTGTAAAATAAATACTTTGTTTCAAAAACCTTAAATAATAAAATACTTACCCTATGATCCGACCAATAGAGTACAAGAAAAGAAAATAATTAAAACAACAATTGAGAAAAAAAAGACAAAATTAAATTAAATAGCATAACAGATGTCAATATATGTTTTAAATAAAAATTGACATTATATATAAATATGTATAAAAATATTATACTTATTGTATTTGTGGTGGTAAGACTCGAGTAGCATAAAATATACTTCCTCCGTCCCATAACAAAGTATCTATATTTTCATTTTAGTCCGTCCCATAACAAAGTATCCATTTTCTTTTTTAAGTAACTATACAATCTACCTAATATTACAAATACCCTTACAACTTACAATATATTACACAAATGCCATTACCTTTATATCACACATACTAATAAGGTTACTTTAATAAAGTTACTTTAGTCATTTCTACTTTATTCCTATTATATCTCAATATAATACTAATATTTCTAAAACTACGTGTAAAAAACAAATGAATACTTACTTATGGGACGAAGGGAGTATTATTTATTTCTTTATCGACCTCATCAAAATTAGCTTCAATATTTATTTAGATTCACAATAATATTTCTACCGTTGGCTGGACCTTTTTTTTCTGCTTTCTAAAAATATTCTCATTTTTTTCTTTAGTAAAAAAATATACTTCCTCCATCCCAGTGCAAGGTTGCCATTTAATTTTTTGCAAGTAATTTTTTTAATATTAGTATTATAATGTATTGTAGTAAAAAAAAATAAAAATGCCCCTATTAGTATTATATAATACAAAAGTAATGGCATTTGTGTAATATAGTATAAAGTGGAGGGTATTTATTATGTTAGGTAGGTAGTACAATTACTAAATTAGTAAATGATAACCTTGTTTTGAAACGGAATAAAATAAAAAATGGCAACCTTTCAATGGAACGGAGGGAGTATTTTCTATAATAAAATATAAAAAATACACACTTTTAGTAGTATTAAATTCAACAATTATTTTCATTTAATATATATATATACAACTAGAGATTGCAAGTTTATAAATAAGCAGTATCAAACATATTTTATATTAATTAAAGGATAATCTAAATCCAATATTTATTTCATTTTTTCCTCCAAAAAAATATCAAATCAAACAACTACATTTTATTTTTTATATTATACTAAAAATCAATTTTACATTCAAATATCACATCAACACCTATTTATATTACATCATACAACTATTCAAATTCAAAAAATTTATTATTCAAATTCCAATTCAAAATCCAAACCCACGAACAAACCAACCCTAAATAATTCATTTTACAATAATTTATTTTTATTGTAATAATGAAAAATATATTTACATACTGTATATAATAAAAGAAGAAGCCATTCAGACCAGCTAAAGATCTTAACTAATAATCAGGTCGGCCCAAATTAAAGGCCCATAAAGTGCCTCCTTTTCAATTTAACTTAAAATACATATATATATATATATATATTATCATAATTGGATGATGAACCTACTTAGAATCTCGTACTCTCTCCATCCAATTTCTATTATCCTAAAATATATTTGCATGACTTTTTAGGTGATTATCTTATTGTTATGAATTGACAAATTTGTCCTTAATTGTATGGTACATATTAAAACTAATAAATGAATTGAGAGTAAAAATATAAAATTTGTGTTTTAAAAAAAAAAAATAGGACAATAGTTGTTGGACGTCCCAAATAGAAAAATAGGACATTAATTTGTGGACGGAGAGAGTATTTTTTATTTTTGTCTGTTTCATATTTTAAATTATTTTTTAAAAATATATATACATTAATCACATTTTAATTTATAATTTTAAAAAAATTAATTAAACTAATTATTTATATTAATTTGAATTTATAATTATTTAAATTATATTATAATTAATTTTACTAATATAATTTTAATTATTTACTAATTATACATGTTATAAATTTTAATTTATATATCTAAGAACAAAAAAGTATTTGACTACTGAATTTGTTATGCTTTAAAAGCATCATATCCAACGTCCAATACGCTCATTTTTTGTTTTACCAGTTATTACGTCTAATAAAATTTTTACTATAAATATACATATATAATTTATTTTTTTTTAAAAAAAATAAAGTTAAGTAAAAAAATTTATAATCGAATCTTTTTAATTTACAAAAGTGTGTCATGCCTGCAATGATGCATTTTGAAAATTAATCAACCTTTTTTGGTTTGAAGGAAAAATAAATAAATAAATAAATAAAAAGAAAAAGAGGATATTATTACACATGCATTAATCAAATGTTGTTTTGTAGTATGTGTGATTTGCCTATTGGGCTTGCAGAGTATTAGGTTCAGTCGGAGGTTTATTCAGTGTGAAATTTCGAGTAGCGACTGCGGATTTCTACATCATAAAGAAAAAAAAAATGATATCTTGATGGATATATTTTATGTAAGAATTATATATATATATATATATATTTATCCTTTTGTTTTGATTTAACATAATCAAATTTACCACAAAACAAATACTCATATTTTTTGTTTGGACAAATGATAATGACAATATTTTTTATCATTATAAATTTAAATCAACATTATTTATCATACTAAATTTGTAGTAAAAATACATTATTTTCTTTTACAAATATTACTATTTAAACAACAGTCCAAATAAACTTCTTATTTCAAATCAATTTCAAACTATAATCAAATAAACTCAAAATGTACACTTTTGAAATTAATTAAAAAAAAAACAAAGTGCATTGTATTTGAATAAAAATAAATATTTCAGCAAATTAAAATAATAAAAAAAATATGTATATAAATACAAATATAATAGACCTGTTTACTTTAAATTTTATTTCAATTTCTTCGTTACGGAATCTTTACTATTCTTCCTAAAAATACATTATGCAAAAGAGGAATTGCGTTTTGGAAATTTTTTATTTCTTTTTGTTAATTATTAAAAAATTTATTTTTGTTATTTTTTAGATATTCTATAAAGTAAAATATTATAGTATATTTTGTTTACCATTTTTGTCATTCACAAAACAATAGTCTCATTTTCATAAATAATCATATCACCATAAAATTATCTATATTTTTTCATTATTATTACACAATTGTCACTATTTTTTATACTAATATACTCACAATAGCAAAAAAGTCATTTATCCTTACTTTTTACCAACTATCAATATAATATCAATATTCCTTAAATCTCGTACCCAACACAATAAGACTATACTTTTGGGACGGAGGGAGTATTATTTACACCAAAGTTTTAAAATTCCCCCTTTAGACAAAATAAACTTTTGGAAGTTTGAGTCTTAAACAAAAACATTTAATTAGATATTTTGTAAGAAAAAATATAATTATTACCAAAATTTTAAAATTTTTGTGTAAACAGATACTTACAATAATAAACAAACATATATATTTTTGGTGTTTGTTGCGATGTATGTGTAATTAATGTGTTGGTTTGAGGGATTGGATTTTAAATCCACGGTTGATCCTATTTTTTTCTTCCAAAAACATCAAATCAAATACCTATTTTTCATTTTTTATATTATATTAAAAATCAATTTTACATTCGAAACATCAAATCAATATCTATTTATATCAAATCATACAACTATTCAAATTCAAAATTTTTACTATTTAAATTTCAACTCAAAATTCAAACCCCAGCAAACACACACTAATATACTTTAGATTTGATTAAAATCCATAGTGTGGACCATCACTCTTTGACACTTTGTTTTGTGTTAATGCTATTATTAAAACTAATATTTTGACCAATCATATAAATATTTTCTTAAATTGTGATTTTTCAATCATATAAATGAAATTGAGTAAAGTAATTTTACTCCCATATTTTCAATTAAAAATTTTATGAAATAGTAATGAAATATATATATATATATATTTGTCTGTTAATTTTTTATATTTCCTATAAAAATATGGAGTATTATATTTAATAATACTTTTATCTAAAAATAGTAACAATCAAAATAGACAAAAAAACATATACTCTATCCGTCTCAATACAATAGTCCATTTTTATTTGTCTCAAAACAATAGTCTTATTTTCATAAATAATTATATCACAGTAAAAATTACCCCTGTTTTTTTATTTTTATTACACAATTGTCACTATTTTTTACACTAATACACTTACAAAGATAAAAAAAAAAATCTTTTATCCATATTTTTTACCAATTGTCCATATAACACATGATATTCTTCAATGCTTATTTATTTGTAGTTTAAAATATTTCAGAATATTTTTGAAATAAAATCCACTAAAATTTTAATGTAATTATTAAACACAGTATACTTTAAATTATGATATATACTTTAATTTTTATTTATTTTTAATGTATGTTATAAAATTAATTCGAAAATAAAATGGTCAACATTCAACAATATGTGTGGTTCTTAATAATTGAAGCCTGCGAGGATTAATTTGGTCTAATCTTTATCTATAAATTTATATATATATATATATATATGTATATATTTCTAACTGTATATCTAAAAAACCATAAAATTATTTCCACTGGAAATTGGGCATAAAGATTCATTTACTTGGGGCTTAATTTTTATTTTTATTAAAAAAACAATTTAAATGTTATATTTTATAATAAATTAATTTCTTTATTATTTTTTTTTTAAAAAAAAAAGTAGCAAAAACTAGTAAAATTTCGAGTATACAGAAAAAATAGTCTAAAAATTTTGCTAATAATTTTTTGATACCTAATGAAATGACAAAAATGTTAAGGGGCAATACTGAACAATGATTGTCCTAAAATGCTGACCGCAACTTTGGATGTATTTTAAATTCGAAATTATTTTCTAATACTCCAACCGTCCCAAAATTATAGTCTTAATTGGGTTAGACACGATATTTAAGAAATATTAATATTATATTAGTAGTTGGTAAAAAGTACAGATAAAAGACTTTTTTGCCCTTATGAGTGTATTAGTGTAAAAAGTAGTGACATAAATAAAAAAGTAGGGATAGTTTTATGGTTATATAGTTATTTATGAAAATAAGACTATTGTTTTGGGACAGACAAAAATGATAAACAAAACTATTGTATTGGAACGAAAAGAGTATAACATTTGGTTTTGTTCATTTTTTTTTTCTAATTTATTTTTATGCACAATTTCTCTAAAAATATTAGTACAATATTTATCTTTCATAAAATATATATATATATATATCAAATCCAATAATTATTTTATAGTATAAAAGGCCAAAATATAAAATACAAAAATTAAAAGGTATGTTCTCTTGTGTTTTTGTTTTAGTTTTGTAATTTTAGTTTTGATACTTTCTATGTGAAAAATAGGTTCTTTCTATTAATTTTTTTTCGCGTATTTTTTCTAAAAAATAATTAATACACGATATATATTAATTATTTTTATATTATTTACATATTTTTATATATTTTACGTAAAAAAAAAATTTACTTCTAACAATGTCACAAAATAAATACACCGTTATTTTTTGCAATGTTTTGTTTTATTCAAAGAGCTTCTTGCATTTTTATTTTTTAAAATTTTAATTTTAATTTAATTTAAATTTCTTTTAGATGAATGCACATATATATTTCTCCTGAGAGTCACCACTCACAAGTAGCAATCCAAAACCAAAATTTAAAAAATAAAATAAAAAATATCATTTGTTTTTTTATCATTTTTATCGGTTTAATTTAAAAATAGTTATTTTCAATTATATTAAAAAATAATCATATTTAAATACCAAAATACTTTTAATTTTACAAAATATATATATATTCCATTTTTTTTGATACTTTGAAAGACAAAAATGTCAAAACTATTATACATAATTTTATTAATCAATAAAATACTATTATTTCATAATATATTAAAAAAATAAAATAAAATGTACATTGAGTGAATATAAATCATTCCAAGATTTTCTTACTCAATACAAGACTTTGTGGACATTGTAAGTTTATAAGTGTTTGCTTGGATGTTTGAATTTTGAATGAAAAATTTGAAATTAAAATAATTCTTTAATATAAATAAATATTAATATAATATTTTAAATGTAAATTTTTTTAAAATATTATATAAAAAATAATAAATATTTCATTTTATGTTTTTAGAGAAATATTTTTTGAAAGAATAATAAAAAATCTCCAAAATTTCACCATTCAATTTTTAGGTATGATTATACTTTATTTTATTTTAAAATACACATTCAAACTCAATGTCTATTTTAATTTAAAAATTCAAGACCCAAAACAAAGAAAATTAGGAATATATATATATATATATTACCATCTATTTTTGTTTATATTTGTATAAGTCCCACAAAAGATTACTCATTTTTATTTTTGGTAACTTTATCAGTCTTAAATATATTTAATAAATATAAATCAATTTAATTAAACTTCTAACATCTTACCGTAGGACCTATTCAAAACCCTTTTTATTTTTATCTCTCTCCTCAACTAACATAATTTTTTTTTCTATATTTAAAACTCCTCATTTTTTATAAAACTAATTTATGGTAATGATAAATATTTATTTATTTATTTGTATTATATAAAATTTTATTATCTAAAAAATGATATCCATATTGCATATATTTTTTTGAGATATAATCTTAAATTTTTTTAAAATACCAATAATGTTATTCATATAAAAAAGAATAAATTAATATCATAACTTATTATTAATAATTTACTAATTTACACTACTTAAAAAACCGTATCCCTAGTAAAAAGGTTCATCGCTCGCGGACTGAGGGAGTATTTTATTTAATAATGTAAAAAATCCACAATTGCTATCTTCTAGTGTGAAAAAGGATAGAGTTTTTTAATTCATGCATTTGCAATAAAAAGATTACATTTTTTGTTGGGCTTATATTTTTAATCTTGTTTTGATGTTATTTAGTTGAAATTTATTTTTAAATTATAAAGAATGGATACTTAATATCGTCTTTTAAAAGAACAATAATAATTGGTTGAATATACTTTTCTTTATATATATATATATATATATATATTTTTTTTTTAATACAACCCGATAATATACTTTTAAAAGTAATTTATTATTCTCGTAAAAGAAAGTAGAGTCATGCAATTTTCAAACACTAAAAATTTGTTATTAAGTCATTATTCAGTCAAACACAACACTTAATTAATTATAGGTTTTAACCTACACAATTATTAAGTGGACCCATAGTTTAAAGATGATATTAATAATTATTTTACTTTCTAAAAACATATTTATACCCTCATATTTTAATATATATATATATATATATATAATTTTTTTACAAAATACTCCCTCTGTTCCAAACAGGTGCAAGCTTTGGGCTAAAGTCGCAAGAATTTATTTTTGGATTTCTTTCAAAAGGTCTTATAGGAGTTCACTTAAGACTTATAAGACATGTAATTTTTTTTACAACTTCTAATGTAAGACTTGAGTTTGCACCCCAATACAATGCATTGACATTATTTATTTTTGATTTTTACATATATATATATATATATTTTTATTTCTCTAAAAAGATGTATTAATTTCAACATATTTTATTCAAAATATTAATTATAACAACAATTTCATTTAAAAGTATGGAAATGATAAAGTGGTGTGATTACTTACTAAAATTGTTGCAACACAAAAAAGTTCAAATGCAATAAAATGATTCAATGGACTGTCATTATAACATAATTAAGTGTATAAATATTATTTACTAAAACTGTGATTGCACATATAACTTAATATATCCCTTGATAAATTTTTGGCTGTTTTTTACTTTATTTTATTTAATATTAAAAATATTTTTATATTTGTATAATATTTTATATAAATATTATTACATTTGTATTATACAATACTCATAACTACATTTTTGTTTTTTTTTTTCTTAACTAAGGGATAAAGTAATAAATAATTTATAATTTATTTTATTGTAATTTAAAATAAATTTAAAATAAAATGATAAATTAAAATTTTTATTTAAATAATATTTTATGAAATAAAATTATTGCATCTTACAATCAATTCCCTTTTCATTGCCATTGCTTCAACTACCGTGATTAAAATTAACTTTAAACTACCAATAGATTTTCAAGGGTAAATAATATAACATTGTTAATAAAAGATTCAAAACTTGAAACTTAAAATCATTTGGTGATAGGCGGAGTGATCATACAAATTTATAAATCAAGGGAGTTACTATATTTTTACAAATGTAGACAATATTTAACGATTCAAAGTTGATATTTGGGTATAAATACTAATTTAATAATACAATTTTTATATAAATAAAAGAGGTAAATTTATTAAATATTAGTTTTTTATAATAAATAAATAAATAAATAATTCTTTGTTTTTTTTTAGGTTTTTGAAGACAAACTCTTATTTCTTTTTTTCCACAAAAATTATAAAAATAAATGATTGATGTTATTAAAAAATAAGAACTATTAAAATATTTTACATATTTTATTTGTATAAATTTGCATAATGTAAGTTCATATTTACAATCAAACATTAATTTTAGACGAAGAGAATATTTTGTGCATATTTAATTTAATATAAATAAAATATAAAATTATTTTTATTAAAATACAATGAGATATTATATGATTTATCCAATTTTCGATATAATCTTTAAAATCAATAATAAATATCTGATGCAATTTGTTAAAGAAAGAATATAAATAAAGTAAAAAAAATAAAAATAAAAATCAGACCATAAAAAATTCAGGATAAATTGCATAATATTTTTTTTGTGTGTTTTAGTAAAAAAATGTATAAACATTTCACATTTTATTTATTACTAAAATTTTTAATTATTAAATTAAAATATACACAAAATATTTTCTTCGTTTAAACTTGATGCTTGTAAATATATATAACTATACAAACTTTACAAAAAGAATATATAAATTTTTTTAAATAATATTATTTGAACCAAATAAATAAATAAATAATACATCAAATTTTATATATATTATAAAAATTAGATAGCAGTTCGGCTCCAAAAATATTACTTATTAAATTAATTATTGATAAATTATTGTATTATTTATTTAATTATCTAAAAATACTATTTAAAATATTTTACTATTTATTTATACAAAATTTGAATAGATATGCTTTTACAATCAAATACCAATTTTGGACAAAATGATATTTTATGCCTACCTTAATTTAACACAAGAATTTAATACAATAAATAAACCATGCTCGAGTTTGTTTATTTATGAGATTTTGATTTTGAGTTTTAATTTTAAATACTTCATTTATCTCATATAAAAAGTACCTTTTATTTTTTCACGTAAATTTTTAAATATTAATATTATATTAGGTTGTAGTAAAAAAAATGAAAATACCCTTATTAATATTATGTAATATAAAGACGGTGATATTTGTGTAATATATTGTATGAAACAATATTTATTATGTTAAATAAGTAGTACAATTACTAAATTAGAAAATAAGCCGTACATTATTTTGGAATGGACAGAAATGAAAAATAGGACGAGGGAACAGTAAAATTTGAATTATAATACTACCTTCGGCCCACGTACCTACACTGTAGACACGGTAGGTATTTTAGGAGGAGTGTAGTTAGTAGATAATTAAAAATGTATTAGTGAAAATAATTATCATATAATATAAATAATTATAAATTAAGATTAAGATAACTAATTAGTTTAATTAAAATTAAAAAATTTAAAATGAGATTAAAGTGTGTAATCATTTTCCAAAAAAAAAAAAATGACATGGTACGTGAGACGGGGGGAAATAATTGTCTAATATAATATACATATATATTTTGAATATAAAATTAAATTTTACTACACTCTCAATATTCATATATAGATATATATTTTTCATGTCCCATGTTATTTGCTTAATTATTTATATTATGGGTGTGTTCGTTTGTAGAATTTTAACAAAATTCTACTATTCATCCAATTTTTTTTCCCCAAAAACATCAAATCAAACACCTATTTTTTATTTTTTATATTATACTAAAAATTAATTTTACATTCAAAACATCACATCAACACCTATTTATATCACATCATACAACTATTCAAATTCAAAATTTTTACTATTCAAATCCCAACTCAAAATCCAAACCCCCAAACAAACCCACCCTATATTTATAATTCCTTTTTCTAATTAACTTTTTAATTATTATTTTTTTAATTTTTATATTTACAAACAGGATCCAAGAATAGAGGCGAAGGGCAAAGAAGGAAATGAAAAAACGTAGTGACAGTCACTATTGTTAGCGGGAAGCCGTTTTGAGGGTGCGGCTATAGGCGGGCAGTTCGGGCAGGTGCCCGAAGCGCACACAGACAGCCACGCCCGAAGGCCAAAAGGTAATGACTATAATTATCACACCACACACACAGACCCTCTCTCTCTCCTTCACGCTTCTCACAGAAGAGAGAGAGAGTGAGCACTGACACAGCGAACGAGAGATTTCTAGAGAGAGAAAGTAAGAAGACTGATACATTAATACGGAGTGGAAGGAAAAAGTAGAGTACACTTTCGAGTGGTGAAAAAATTAAGAAAAGATTTGGAGCGAGCCATTCAAAGTGCGGAGGAAGGGAAGACTACACTCCTCGCAAAAGTCCGACGATTTCAGATTTTCCGACACATTGGAGGAGAAAATTGGTTGCAGGAATCTCGCCCGGTTTGAGTTAGGGGATAAGGATAGGGATCGGGTGCGGCAATGTTGGGGATAAATTGGGGGTGATGAGTTGTGGCTGCTTTTATTTATAGTTGCTAAGTTCTTATCAATTTGGATCTGAAGCTTTGTTTATTTGATGAGCAGGTGAATTCGTTGCTCGATTTGTATGGGCGCGGACAGAGGAAGAATGCGGTGGTGGTGGTCGCCGGTGGTGTGGTTGATCCTGGCGGAGCTTCTTCCATTGATGCGTGTTTATGCTAATATGGAAGGTTTGAATACCTTGATTTAGTTCAATAACGCTCGACAATGAATTCAATTTATTTTACTGTTTTTGTTGTTTTATGAATATTTGGTGCATTGTAAATTTTGTTTGGGGATTTTGGAGTTTAGGTTTTCCTTTTTTTTTTATTTTTTATTTATGAAGATTTAAGCATTTCAATTCCATTATTCTACTCTACTGAGTGATGTAAAAAGTAGTCCTTATTACTATCGGTGATATCATGCTGTTTGTATCATTTAGGCATCGAAAGGTTTAGTGTAAATTGCTCTGTATTTATTTTGATTTGAATGATTCAGAGGACATTTTATTGTTATTAACTGTGGAATCTCAGATATGGTTTTGTTTGAATAGGTGATGCGTTACATAGCCTTAGGACGAACTTAGATGATCCGAACAATGTGTTACAAAGTTGGGACCCTACCCTTGTCAACCCCTGCACATGGTTTCATGTCACCTGCAACAATGATAACAGTGTGATAAGAGTGTAAGAAATTTATTAGTTTAATTCGGTTTCAATTAGTTTAGTTTAGTTTTCGATCTTCAGATGGAATTGCAGCTTGGTTTGCTAATCGAATTTCTATTGTATCTCTTCTATGTCTTTTGCTAGTGATCTTGGGAACGCCGCACTATCTGGTCAGTTGGTGTCTCAGCTCGGACTTTTGAAGAATTTGCAGTATCTGTATGTGTTCATATCATTCGTTCATAACTACTTAGTGTTATCCAACAACAATCTGTTTATGTTTCTTGTTATTTGTTTTATAATACATAGCCACTAGAAAATCTACAGCTAATGATCTTCGTGCAATTCTTGAATATTGGGTGGAGAAATTTGGGATATTAATAATCGTCATTCCCGGGATGGAATTACAAAGACTCTTTAGTTCCCAAAGTTTCGGCATATCTGCTTAAATTGTTTGAAAATCTTACTCTTTTGTACTAATATTTTTTCTGTTGGTTGTTTTTGGTGATAGGGAATTGTATAGTAATAACATTAGCGGGCCAATACCGAATGACCTTGGAAATCTTACTAATTTGGTGAGCTTGGACCTGTACTTGAACAGCTTTAGTGGTCCCATTCCAGAAACATTGGGCAAATTGTCGAAGTTGCGATTTCTGTGCGTGACGTGAACCTGGAAAGCTGTGTTATTAATTTTTTTTTTAACATTTTGTCGAATTTAGCAATATTGCTTTACAGTTAACCGTTGTTTGTCTTCTTTGCAAGGATAGCCGGCTTAATAACAACAGCTTGACGGGCCCTATTCCAATGGCATTAACTAATATTTCATCCCTTCAAGTACTGTAAGCATCGAAGTTTGTCTTTCATAGCTATTACAAAATGGAGCATCGAAGTAAATTGGTTCTTGTGTTGTTGAATGTTATTATGCAGCGATCTATCAAACAATCAGCTTTCAGGCGCAGTTCCGGATAATGGTTCCTTTTCATTATTCACACCTATAAGGTATTTCAATATCTTGAGATCCGACTATGGATTTGAGTCCAAGTTTATGTCGAGTTTGATAATTTCTAACGGTTTCGTATGTACAGTTTTGCAAACAATCTGAATTTATGCGGTCCTGTCACCGGACGGCCCTGCCCTGGATCGCCGCCCTTCTCTCCACCACCACCATTTGTGTCACCACCACCGATTGCAACCGACGGTATTTCACCAATGTTTGCGTAATCGAAACAATTCCACGGAACTTCCCCTTTTATATAACATCGTAAAACTTAATTGTAGGAGGAAACAGCGTGACTGGAGCCATTGCTGGAGGGGTTGCGGCCGGGGCTGCTCTGTTATTTGCAGTCCCTGCCATCGCATTTGCATGGTGGCGTAGGAGAAAACCGCAGGAATATTTCTTCGATGTTCCAGGTAGGTAGTTTCATTCGACGGATTAATCTTATTTCAATACATAACGTACCGAACAATTTATCGTACAAACTTGCAGCGGAGGAAGACCCCGAAGTCCATTTGGGACAACTCAAACGATTCTCTCTCCGAGAGCTGCAAGTTGCGACCGATAGTTTTAGCAACAAGAACATATTGGGGAGAGGCGGGTTCGGGAAGGTGTACAAGGGACGTCTCACCGATGGTTCGCTAGTTGCCGTCAAGAGACTAAAAGAGGAGCGCACTCCCGGCGGCGAGCTTCAATTTCAAACTGAGGTCGAGATGATAAGCATGGCTGTGCACCGTAATCTTCTCCGACTCCGCGGCTTCTGTATGACTCCCACCGAACGGTTGCTCGTTTATCCTTACATGGCGAATGGAAGTGTCGCGTCTTGCTTACGAGGTGAAATATATATATATATATATATGTTTGAGCTCTGAATTTTTATCGGAGTCCTAATTTTGGTTTAAATTGTAGAGCGTCCGGCGAACGAGCCGCCGCTCGCTTGGGCGACGAGGAAGCGGATTGCTCTGGGATCAGCAAGAGGGCTATCGTATCTTCACGATTACTGCGATCCGAAGATCATACATCGTGACGTGAAAGCTGCAAATATATTACTCGACGAAGATTTCGAGGCTGTTGTTGGCGATTTCGGTTTGGCTAAACTCATGGACTACAAGGACACGCACGTGACGACAGCCGTGAGAGGGACAATAGGGCACATAGCGCCCGAGTATCTATCGACGGGGAAATCTTCGGAGAAAACCGACGTATTCGGGTACGGGATCATGCTTCTCGAGCTGATTACCGGGCAGAGGGCCTTCGACCTGGCGCGACTTGCGAACGACGACGACGTTATGCTGCTCGACTGGGTACGTAACGCATTGTACGCGTCTTTTCTTTCGTTAATTCCGCCGATCATTGTATTGACGATTTGGGTCTCTCAGGTGAAAGGGCTTCTGAAAGAGAAGAAATTGGAAATGTTGGTCGATCCCGACTTGCAGAAGAACTACGTCGAGGGGGAAGTCGAGCAGCTGATTCAGGTTGCGCTGCTGTGCACGCAGAGTTCGCCGATGGATCGGCCGAAGATGTCGGATGTGGTGAGGATGCTGGAAGGCGACGGGCTGGCGGAGCGGTGGGATGAGTGGCAGAAGGTGGAGGTTCTCCGGCAGGAGGTGGAGCTCGTGCCGCATTCGAGCTCCGATTGGATCGTCGATTCGACCGAAAATTTACATGCAGTTGAGTTATCTGGGCCAAGATGATGATCGATTTTCTGTGGTAGAAATTACAGGGAAGTTGCAATTTTCTGTTTGAAAAGCTTCATCTATATATATATATTTAAATTTTTTTTATTTTGATATTGATTTAGTTTTATAATTTTACATTTAGGGATTTCGGTAATAAGAACAGCATACTCTAAACTTGCTGGAAAACATTGTGAAAGTTTTGGCCTGTGAGATGCTGTTTGGGTAAGGCACATGACGTGTAAACTAACATTATACTCTCTCCAACTCAATCTAATTTTATTTTATTTTTTCACAAAATTTATGTGCGATTTAATAAAATTGTATCAAATTTTCTATACATTTAAAATTGCCTCAAATTAAAAGTATTTAACTGCACTTAAATTGCTTCTTTAGGTGATAGTTTTGTCTTTAATTATAGGGTAGATAATAAAAGTAATAAATGAGGGTTGATAATAAAAGTAACAAATAATGAATGGTAAAAATATAAAATTTGTGTTTAAAAAAAAATTCAACAATTGTTGGACGTTTCAAATAAAAAAATAAAATATTAGTTTGTGGACGGAGGAGTAGTAAATATGCTTAAATAAATAGTTATTTTTTTTCAGTAATTTTTCAATTCTGATCGGTTTTCAGTTTATAAAAACTGAAACTGAACCAAAGTATTTCAAAACCAAATAAACCAAATGAAATAGTTTGGTTTGGTTTTGGTTTAAAATAAAAGAAATCGAACTTTTATTTATTAACATGTATTTTACATATATAATCAAAAAGGACAAATACTCAAAATTATAATATATATAATTTATTCATATATAATTTTTTATTATTTTTAAAAAAGTTCAAAATTTTCGATTAATCAAAATTAAAAATTAAAAACCATAACAGAACTGAAATCAAAATTTACAAATTTAATTTTGAATCAAACCGAACCAATTAACCGAAACAGTAGAGTCGATTTTTTGTTTGAACGACCAATACTTACCCTATTGTAACTAGTCCCATAATATTTGTCATACCCCTCCACAAAATTATAACGAATTAATTATCATAACAATGTGACCAAGAAATCGAAACCCTAATCAATCCAAAATTTTAAAATCAAACAATCCCCACATTCATATAATACTTAATAAATAAAAGTCAAGAACCCTTTAACGAAATCCTAGAATTCCTCCTGCACTTCCGCCATGGCACCGACCTCGTGTTCATCGGAAAATCCAGCCGATCCAAACAAGCCACGATCTTCCCCCCCCACTTCTGCGGCATCTTCCTCACCCCCCCCACCATCCTCTCCAACACAACATCGTACACCACATACCTCGTACAATCCACAAATATCATCACCAGATTCTCGCTCAGACTCACCGGCGGCCTCATCGGACAGTCTGTGTGCTTATAAACCCCACACCTGTCCACCCTCGTCACCACCGTAACCAATTTCTTCCACGTTTTCGATTCCCCGTTTTTCTCCAATCTCCATAGCCGGGCAAAAGCGTGTCCCCTAAGCTTCACGCAAATGATCCCCGGCGACGAATCTCCGAGCATCGCCGGCGCCACGAAACTGTGGTCCTGCGCCTGGTCCGGGACCCGGAGATTGTCCCACCGGTCGCCGGCGGCGTCGTACCAGACTAAGTGCCTTCTAGACTTTTGGCTTTCGACGACGACGCCGTCGATTATCCAGTAGAACGCCGTGCCGATGAAAACCCCGCTGTCGGTGATGAATTTGAACCGCCGGAAAAACAGTTTTCCCTGCGACCACGTCATTCGCCGGCAGGAGTAGACGAAATACGACCTCGATTTCGTGATGATCACCACTTTGTAATCGCCGGTCGCCGCGTCGCGGCAGAGCCCCCACCCCGCCGGCGAGTCGCCTCCCCACCGGATTTTGGCGGAAACTCTGGTGCTAGGGTTGAAGAGGATGATCGTTTTCCGGTCCGTCGTGTCGAGGAGGTGTAATCCGTCGCAGGAGGAGAGGATTTTGGGGATGGGGGCGTCGGAGCGGCTGATTTTGTCGCCGCTGCCGTCGTCGGATAAGGGGTTTCCGGCGAGGGTTTCGGCGCGGAAGGATCGGCCGGTGAAATTGAGGAAGCGGAATTGGCCGGAATTGTTTTCCGATGTGAAGAATCGTCGCCGGGAAGAAGAGGTAGATAGGGATTGGATTTTAGGGAAGTGAGGATCGGAGATGATGGAGTGCCATAGACGGGAGACTGATCGGAACTGGAGAATTGATCGGACGGGGAGTTTGGAGAGGATCACGGCGACCATGTCCGGCGGGAGGATGTCTGTGGATTCTTCGGTCGCCGCCGCTTTTCGCTTCGCCGCCATGCCGGAGAATTTGTGGTTAGGGTTTTTATTGGATTTCTGAGCAATTGGACTTTACTATTCTTATATATATATATTTATTTATTTTTTTGTTTTTTGTTTTTTAAAACAAATTTGTTTATTGATTTGGTCATATAAAATAATAATTTTTTTTACCTAAATTAGATATATGATATATATATTTAAATAATCGTAACATAAACTTTTATTTCTTTTCTAAAAATTAAAAATAAAAATTTCATCTCGATAGTGTCCAACAATTACTTCATCAGAAACCAAAACAAAAATATTATTCCATCCATTTTTCAAATTTATTTTCGTTAAATTCATTCTATTGCCGAAAGAAATATAAAATAAAAAACTTTAAAAAGGAAACGTGTTTGTTTGCTTTTTACTTCAAATAAAAATAATACTATTATTTAATAGTATATAAAGTTATCAATAAAAAAATATAAAATATTATATTAAAGAAAAACTCTCTCTTGCCGTAACTTTACGAATCTATACACACGGTTGATATAAATGTATTTTTATTTTCATGGTTGTTCTTTTAATAACTTTTTACTTGTATTTTTTAAATTAAATGTTGATCTTTATATAAATAAAATAGGTTTTTTAACATATATTTTCAAATCAATAAAAATACAGTATATAATTTCTATACATAATACTAAATGATTTATTCACCCATAAAATTTTCACCGACACAAAAATATACATTAATTAATAGGAAAAAAATCAATATATAATATATACTCTATTTAATTCATTCTCATATCTAATATTAAAAACATACATTTATAATATATATATATATATATATATAACAAACTCTAAATTAAATACCAATTTTTATTTAATTTATATATTATTTTAAGAACCCTCAAAACTTCAAAACATTGGCTATTAATGATTATTCTTTTGAATTTCTTCATTATATGAAAGTATCTCCAAACAAACACACTCAAGGTCTGGATTTTGAGTTGGGATTTGAATAGTAAAAATTTTGAATTTAAATAGTTGTATGATGTGATATAAATAGGTGTTGATGTGATATTTTGAATATAAAATTGATTTTTATAATAATATATAAAATAAAAAATAAGTGTTTGATGTGATATTTTTGGGGAAAATTTTTTGAATGAATAGTAAAATTTTGGCCAAATCTCTCAAACAAACACACCCTTAAGAATCTTGTTAGAAAAAAATTTAATTGGAGGGACAGACTCATAACAACTATCATATTTTTTATTTTTTTCATAATTTGTCTTTTATTTTTTAAAAAAACATATGATTAGTAATATTTTATTGGTTAATAAAAATATTAAATATGTAATAATATACTCCCTCCGTACTCTATTCATTTTGTTTGTCCCATAATAAAATAAATATAATTTTACAAATCCTTCCAAAAATGGTAAAATTGAGAAGAAGAGAGTATTATTCAACAACAATGAAAATACTTTCAAACATATAATTAAACAAACATTCAATACACAGTAACAAGTACAAACATTCATATTCGTTGACATAACTAAACCAAAAAAATAAAAAAAATAAAAAAAAAAACAAACAAACAAACAGCAACATAGAAAAACATTCACTAATCACAACAACGCACACATATATAAAAAAATAAAAATAAAAATCAATCCTCGACGACCCGCGACGTTCGCCGGCACCGCCGCCATGGCCGGACATTCGCCACCGGAAAAAACATATGATCCTTACAAACCCCAAGCTTCGAATCGAAATCCTCCAAAAACGTCCTAATCCCACCAACAACATTCCTCTCACGACAATCATAAACAACATACCTCGTACAATCCATGAACGCCATAATCATTCCGTCGGCGACGCCGCAAACCGCCGTGATCGGACACACCCCGTTGCCACTCTGACTAATCGAATGCTTACAGCAACCCTCCCCCGCCGGCGGCGGCGAGTCGTCGGCGATCCTTATCGTGTCCCAAAACTTCGCTCCTCCATTTCTCCGAACTGCGCAAATCCCGATCAGAAACCTCGTCCGCTTAACGTTCGAAAATTTGAAACAGATCGCCAATTTGCCCCACAGATTCGCCGGCACGACGGCGCGTACGTAATCGGCCGGCGGGATGTTCACCGGCAGCATCACGCGCACCGTCCCGAACTTCTCTCCGGCGGCGTCGAAGTATATTACGTCCACCGGATCTAGCTTTCCGGCGGCGGTGCCGATCCAATAAAACGCGCCGTCGGCGTAGATTCCCTCGCGGTTTATGATTTTGCTTTCGGGGAATTTTTCGAATTTTTTTGTCCAGATTCTTTTCCGGCAGGAGTAGACTGAGAATGCCCCGAAAACGACGATCACGATTTTGTAGTCGCCGGAGGTCCGATCGTAGCAGAGGCCTTGAGTGAAGGGGCGGCAATTCGCCGGCAGAGAATTCCGGCGGTCGCTCGGCCACCAAACGGCGGTGTGCGTGCGGGCGAGGGGGTTGGAAAGGATGAAGCATCTGGTCGCCGGAGATTTCTCGCAGAGGAGAAGGAGGCCATTGCAGGAGCAGAGGATTTCGGAGTTTTGGAAGGGGGGATCGGAGAAGGTGAAGGTATTATCTGGATGGAAGATCTGGTCGCGAAATCGGAGCAATCGGAGTCCGCCATTGACGGCGGGGTTCCGGGGAATATTCCGGGCGAGGAATAGGGTTGAGGAAGACGACGATAAGGCCAGATTGGATTGGATTCGGGAGAAATGTGGATCGGAGATGATGGAGTTCCAGATCTTGGCGACGGATCTGAATCGGATGATGGATTTCGCCGGCAGCCGTTGGAGGATGGATTCGATGATGTCCGGCGGGAGATTTTGTTCGGGTTCTGATATCGGAGGGTTTTTTCGTTTGGCGGCCGCCATGGCCGTGGATTGATGATTGCAGGAGTTGTCTGTGAGGTAATTTATAAGGGTTAGGGTTAGGGTTTGTGAATCGGAGACGATGATGGATTTTTAGGGTTTGAGTGGAATTTTAATAAAGCCCATTATAAAATAATATTTGGGTGTAAAAAATAATTTTAAAAAATAAAGTCACGTAATAATTAATTATGATGACTCAACAATATATGAATAGTTAATATGGCGCCCACAATAGTCAATAGGCCCACTCAATTTCAATTTCACTTGCCATTATAATCCAAATTCTTTTTATAAAACTTATTAATAATATGATAAATTTAGTGGATAATAAAAAAATAAAATGAGAATAAATTTAGTAGACTAAGTAAGTATATTTATATGTAAGACTATTTTTTTTTCATATACTTTATTGTCCAATTTTATAATTTGTTTCAATTATGATGCATTGTACTAATTTTTTCAATAGCATCGACTAAAACTCACATAAAAACAGCCTTAATAATAATAATAATATATTTGGGGTTGAAAAAAAAATTATATATATTTGGGGATTGAATTTTAAAAAATAGATACTTAAGTTAGAATATATATATAATATTATATAAATATGTATTGATATAATATTTTGAATGTAAAATTAAATTTTAATATACTATAAAAATAAAATATCAATTTAATATTTTTGAAAAAAAATAGTAAAACTCAGATAAAAACAGCCTTATATTCCCCATCAATGGCATCAATTATATACCACGGTTTCTAGTAATAATAATTATTATTAATTTTTTTTTAAAAAAAAACATAATAACATAAAAATGATCTAAAATATTTTAGATAATTATAAATTAAATATGATCCAAGGCTTAATAACACAATTATGCAATATTACACAATGCCAGCCATTAATGATTCCAAATCAAAAAATATTATTGCAATGGAACTGGTAAGTATTAACACTAAACTGATACTCCTCCGCGGCGGCGTAAGTAAAGGCGGTGGTGACGCCGCCTCCGGCGACGGCGCCGCCCTTATTGAGCTTGCAAACGCCGCCGTGTTTCGACAAAACGTCGCGAGGCTTGACGGTTGTCGTATGGAATCCTTGACAGTTTAGTGCCACGTCATTTAACGGGCACGGGCACGGGCTTGTTATCGTCACATTGAACTCCGGCTTGCCGGAGACGGAATCTCCGGTGGAATTTTGGCGGATATCTATATCGGTGTATTCACACGGCGGCAGAAATTGTTGGAAAGTACCTGGGTGTATATATTGATTAGGTAAATAAAAACATATTTTTAAAATATATACTCTCTAACAATCTATCTATTTTTCTATTTTGATCTGTTCTCTTAACAATTTATCTATTTTTATTTTTAGTAATTGTACTATCTACCTAACATTATAAATACCCTTCAAATTTACAGTATATTACACAAATGTTATTACATTTATATCATACAATACTAATAGGGTTAATTTAGTCATTTATATTGTATCTCAATATAATATTGATATTTCTAAAACTATGTGAAAAAAACAAATAAATAAATAGATACGAGACGAGGGAGGGAATATATAACACTTATTGAATGAATTTAGGTGGTAATATATAATCAGTACAAATATTTTCTGTTTTTCAAATATTTTTTTTTTAAAATTTTGATTTTTAAAAAATAATAATAATAAATATAAAATATTTTATGCAGAAGTCTGTAAATAAAAAGAAAAACTTCAAATACTTATTCTAAAAAAATCAAAATGTCATTAAAAATAAATAAATATTCAATCTAAAATAATATATTTTAGATTTTTGACACAAATTCTCGTACAATTTTAAAAAATTATATCATCTAAAAACATCGGATGAACGGAGCTATTTTATATGCATGGCAACAAATGACTGTTATTCTATTATTATAAATAAATGAATATATATATATATATCTTTATTTAAGAGAAGTATGATAAAAATTATTATTCTATCTATCTCGAAAATTTAGCTCATTTTCTTTATATTTTTACAAAAAAGTGAGATTAAATTTCTCGGATGGAGAATGTATTATTTATTATCTACCATAAATATGTTTTTTTCCTTAAAATTTTTTGCATATTTTTGGGTTTTGGAAAATATTTATGTAGAATAATACTCGAGTGTAATAATGTTCAATACAAGTATCCATCGAACGTAATATTTAGTGAAAAAAATATTCTGAAAAAAATAAAAATTACAAAACCAAATATTCTATTGATATGTTCATAGCTTTCATAGAATGATTTGTAACAAAGCATATTTTTAGTAAATCACAATCCTTGTGCAATAAAAAAAAAAATTAATAATAAAAAATAAAATAAAATAAAATTTACCTGTTGTGACGATGGCGAAGAACAACACCACACACAAGATATTGACCGTTGCACCCATTTCTGCTCTGATGTTCAAAAATGAGGTTACAACGCCACATATTATATATATATATATATATAAATAATTTTTATTACGTAGCAGGAAATAGTTTAATTGAAAAAAGTGCGATATTAATATTATTGTCATTTTGTGTACGGTTAGCAGGCCAGCGTTAAATTATAAGGTAAAAAATTTAATTAATTGCAATAATGGCGGTAGGAAGCAGTAAATACACAGGGTAGAAGATTCTCATAATTTAAATAAATTAATTTCTATAATTGCACCTTCATATAAATTAGAGATTCTATAATTGCACCTTTATATATATCACAATATATATTAATTTCTATAATTGCACATTTTATTAATTAATCTATTTTTTACCAATAAATATGAATCTATGATAAATGTTACTACTATATTATATAATGGCACCTTTAATTTACCAAGGCAAATGGTAAAAAATTCCCTTATGTTTTTCGAATTTGCTGAAAATCCATCGTAGTTCTAAAATTTAAAAAAAATGAGGGAGGGCATCAAATCCTCTATTCTCATTTCTCCTATTCCCCATCTACCATCCAATAAAAAGTTGTCACATGTAGTGAGAGAGAAGAAGTTATCTATGTTTTTTTTGTTATTATTTATTTACTTCCTAGTTTTTCTAAAATAAAATAAAAATTATATTCTATCTCAATTTTTATTATATTATTTTTTTTGTAAAAGTAGTATTATTTTTCTCAAGATATCACTTACTATTTAGATTCAATATTTATATAATATTTTTAAAAAATTATTTGAATTTGGTATTGATTTTTATTTTGGATATAATATTTTATGTTTAAATAATAATTATTTTTTTAAAAATGTGACACAAGAAATAAATTAAATTAAAATTTCATATTATTTTTTATTATGTTAGAAGAAAATATTTTAATAAATAAGCAAATGTCTAAATCATAAATTTTAATATTTTTTCATAAAATTTCGTATAAAATATCATTATAAAATTGTGTTTAAACAGTATTTAAACATTATATTTTTAAAATATAGTAATATATTTTATGGTAAAATGAAAATATAATAAACATTAGGATAAAAAAAATTATGAATAAGATTTTATTAAAGATATTTTTTTTTTCAAAAAAAATGATAAATGACAGAATTATAGTTAAAAAAAAATATATAAATTTTATTAACATTTTTTTCTCATCCATGTGACTCTATTTCATTGAAGGGAATAGAAGGAATAGAGAAAATTGGGTAAAAGAGGATTTGATCTTGTGAGAGAGTGGGACAATATGCAATATTTTGGAAATCAAAAGTAGATTTTTGAAAATTTTAAAACCATAAGGAGTTTTCAGCGAATTCGAAAAATCACATGGATTATTTTTTGCTATTTACCAATAAATATAATCTATAATTGCACCTTTAATTTAAATATATATATTTTAAATGCACCCAATTGAGTTTGTTTCTTTTATCAAATTTTATTAAATTTTTATTTTTAATTTTTTTTAAAATATCAAATCATATATATATATATATTTCATTTTCAATATCATACTAAAAATTTAACTGTACTTTTAAAATATCACACAAATATTTATTTATATCATACAACTAATTAAATTTAAAATATTTTCTATTCAAATCTTAAATTTTTGTAAAAAAAAATAATGTATTTTTTTATTGAAAACTATCGTAAATGAATAATATTAATTTTTGTTTAAAATGATAAAAGTTCAATCTTCATATATAATACTTTCTTACTATTTTTTTTATGTAAAGTACATGGGTCAATGTAACAATTAGTTGTATGTTTACTTTAGAAAGGAAATAACAAATATTAAAATAATATATAACAGGTTATATAAAACAACATTTACTGTTTGATGATTTATTAATTACTCAATATTATATCAATATATGCTTTTTTAATAGATACTCCCTCCGTCACAGATACCGTGTGCTACACGGTAGACACACACGATATTTTAGGAGAGATGTAATTAGTGGATAATTAAGAATGTATTAGTGAAAATAATTATCCTATAATATAAATAATTATAAATTAAGATTAAGATAACTAATTAATTTAATTAAAATTAAAAAAAATAAAATTTAAAAATTTAAAATAATATTAAAGTGTATAATCATTTTTAAAAAAAGAAAGTGACATAGTATGTGGGATGGACAGAAACGATAACATGGGCATAGTACGTGGGACTGAGGAGAGAGTATTTGCTAATAAGATATTTAGATTATACTGATTTGACTCAATTAATACAATAATTAAAATGCTTATTAATCAAATCAATATGATACTTATTTGATTCATTTTTATTTTTTTTTGTTTACTCACTTCTGCAAATATATTTCATCCAAAAATTTTGACAAATAAAAAATATTAGAAGAAAAAAAAAACAATTGAATATAATATAAAAAGATGTTGAATATCCTATTAATTTTTTACTAATAAAAAATACAAGCCCAGAAAACTAAATTTTTTATATTTAATATATTTTAGCGAGAAAATTTGTGACCAATAATACCAAAACATATGTAATCGTAGACAAAGTCCTCAAATTCATTTATAACTCAATTATTCAATATACAATATCACCTCAATTTTTAATTTATTAAAAAATTTCCAAAACGACGCCGTACAGTACACTTAACTGCAAGCAAACCGGAAAGCCTTAAGACTGAACGGAAACTGCGTAGCGGCGGCGTATTTAAACACCGCCGGAACATTTTCGCCGCCGCCGACGATCGGTCCGCCATTGTTGACCTTGCAGACATCGCCTTGCACCGTGAGGAGACTCGGCGGCACCGCCTCCGCCGACTTGAACCCCGGGCAGTTCAGGTCAACATTCAGCAGAGTACAAACGCACTTATTCGCCACCGTCACGGTGAACTCCGGCTGACCGCCGACGACTTTTCCGGTGGAGCTTTGGGAAATTACTACGTCGCTGTTTGCGCAGGGCTGCCCGAAACTGCCTGCATGCATAAATTAAATAAAAATTTTATATATTTTTAAATAGTGCACCAGATTGAAAATATTATTTTTGTAACGAAATTTTTTCATCTCTAAAGTTATTTTTTCCATTACTAACGATATTAAAGACGGAATTATACATGAAATTACATTAGCTACGTGAACTTTAGAGACAAACCAATATACTTTTTCTTTTTTTTTTTTTTTTGATAATATATATTTATAAAATTAGATGAAATAATATACCTTGAATCATGAACACTAGGCAAAAAAGAACACACAAAAACTTGATTTGGGCAGCCATAATAGATAACTAGAAAAAATAATGAAAATTTCTTGTTGTTTTGTGATGAATGAATAAAATTGTGAGGTTGTTACACCTATATATATAATTTTAAAAATAAATGTTATTGAATATAATAATTAAATGAATTAGGAAAATATAATGTGAAGTTGGAAAGGGTAATTTTTATTTTAATTTGATAGATATGTTTCCGTTTGAATGAGGCCTTGATTGAAATTAATTAATATATATTGGGTATTAAATAATTTTTGGGATAATGTCCTATGTATATTTATATATTTAACCTCAAATTTTTCAAATTTTATTATTTAAACTCTGCGTTTTTTCGGAAAAAAATATTTTTTTCTCTCATAAAATATTTCATCAAACATTATTTTAATACCAAACTCAAACCAAAATTTTATCAAACTTATCAAAAGAAACATACATTCCCCAAAGATTTGCAATCATTTAAAATAGTAAAAATGTGAATATGGTAGGTCTTTATACATAAATATGGGGATTATTGTAATTAACAGTACATTAGGAAATTTAGAGAAATTGGGAATTTTTTAATCTCATTTTACTTAATTTTGTGCAAGAAAATCTTCGGTAATTTTGATTGTGTATTAATTTATACCTATTGAAATTTATTACCATTTTGATTTACTAAAAAAATCAATTCGGAAATCTAAAAAATGTTAGAATTAGAGTTGTTTGGTTTGTGTTTGAAAATTAGTTTGATAAAAAAAAAAATATTCGCTCCGTCTCCTTCTAAGGGTCACATTTATCTTTTGCGTCATTGTAATTAACATTAAAAATATCTTTATATTTGTATATTTTTTTTTTTACAAATGTCCTTCTATTAGTATTATAAGACACTAACTAGAGTATTTTTGTAATTTTTTCTTAATTTGTACTACGTTTTGATTTAATAATTAATATTCAAATATCAATACGTAAAAAATAAATAGAACCCTTAGAACTTGATGGATGTTGTATTAGGTATTATGCACAAATACAAAATCAAGACACAAATACAAACCAAACATGTTCTCGTGAGAATATGTGCATATAATATTGTAATTAGAATATCTGAGCCGCGGTTCCGGTGTTGAACAACACAGGATAAATTAAGAAAAAACAAACGATGTTACTACAAGAAACGTATTATTTATGTTAATATAATATACTTCATCCGTCTCATAATTAGATATTCATTTGCTTTTTGTACGCAGTTTTAAAAATATTAGTATTATATTAAAATGTAGTAGGAATAAAGTGGAAATGACTAAAATAATCTTATTAGTATGTGTGATGTAAATGTAATGATATTTGTGTAATATATTGTAAGTTGTAAAGGTATTTATAATGTTATGCAGATAGTACAGTTACTAAAAAATAAAATTGATACTTTATTATGGGATAGACTAAAATGAAAAAATAGATACTTTGTTATGTGACGAATGAGTAACACAAATACTAACTTAAGAACTAACAACACTATATATACTTCTAAAGTATACATATTTTTATAGAATTGAGTTTTAAAAATCAATAGATATTAAACACTTTTGTAACTAAGATCATATTTAAAATCATTTCATTGAAAAATAGCGGGTTTGTTTGTTTAATTTTTTTTTTTTTCGATACGAATTTTAAAACGTATTTTATTCTTTCATAAAAGTCAATATTTTTTATACTTTGCATTAAAATAGATATATATATATATATAAAGACTAAATAAACAAACCCGTTTATTCTAATAAAAAGGCAATAATTTACACTAAAATCAATATTAGTATTTTATGTGTTTTAGTGATTTTACATAATGATTTTATTATTATTATGTGAGCTTTTTTTTTGTGTTCTTACATTCTTAATAAATGGCTATGAGGAGCATTTAGAGCTTTTTTTTTTTTAAAAAAAATTATTTTTCCATATAAATATTATTGAAAATTAAATTTTAAAGTGCATTATTATTATTATTATTATTATTTTGTAAGATTTAAATTTAAATATTTTTTATGTAATAATCTACTAAAATTGATATGATTTTATTAGAAATAATAGTTAAATCTTTTTATAACGGAAAGAAAATAAAGCCTTAATAATACCAAACTACCAAACCATTTATTAATTTGAAATTATCAATAAATACCTCATTAATACAAGCATGAATTAAGAAATAATGCTTGGGAAAAATGCAGTTAAATTTTGTTTTACTGTAATTTGAAAAATAAAATTTATTTGAATTTTTGTTTAAATAATATTTTATGAGATTAAATAATATATTTTTATTAAAAACTTTGCTGAGTGAATAATATTGATTTAGTTAAAAATTTTAAAGAAAACCTTAGAGGACTCATTTTTTTTTATGAGATTTGAGTGTTTTTTTTAATTGAAATAATTGTTTAATATAATATAAATATATACTCTCTCCGTCCACAAAAAAAGTATACAATTACTTTTGACGCGGTGTTTAAGAAATAATAGTATTTTAATGATAGTGTGTAGTTAAAAGTAGTGTAATGATATTTTTGCCCTTGCTTTTTTGGTGTAAAAGTAATGATGTGATGTAAAGTATGAGTATTTGTGGAAAAAAAATAAGGTATTTAATGAAATATTTACTTTGTAATTGAACGTTCTAAAATAAAAATATGTATAGTTTCTAACCGGACGGAGGGAGTATAATATTTTTAAATTTAAAATTCACTTTTAGAGTAATACAAAAGAATAATGTTTGATTTGATATATGTTTAGGAAAATATTTTATTTATAGTAAAAATCACAATAAAAAATTGGCGTGTTGTTTCTGAGTTTTCAATTTTGATTTGTGTTATAAAAAATAACATTTTGATTTGATTTTTTTTTTTAATATGATATAAATTAATATTGATTTGAGTTTTTAAATATATAAAATAGACTTTTAGCTTAATATAAAAAATAAAGATTTTAATTTATTTATTTTTTAATTTTTTGAAAAAATAACAAATTGTAAATACACAAACGAAGCCCTAGTTAACTTTAAGATAAGTTTTTTCTTCAAATTACACAGAGAGCCTGTTTTCAATTCACATTTCTGGAAAAATTTCCATCCTTCAAATTTTAGAAAATTAACTTAAAATAAATTAAAAAAAAATTCGAAAAAAAGAAATAAAATTGATCGTAGCTATTTTCGATTCAATAATTCCAATCCTTAACTCGTTATTTTTGTCCAAAATTTGTTTCTTTATGCTCTTTAAGGTTAATCCCTACGAAAAGCAATTGAACCAATCACAGTGCTATGAAATGAAACCTAACATTATTTAAACAATTTTTATTTTTTTTACGGAGTAATATATATTACTAAAAAAATAAAATATTTACATGATCATGCAATATAATATACTCTCTTCGTGTCTTATTGAGAGTTGGCACGAGAATTAAGGAATAATAGTATTTAATTGAAAGTGAGTATAAAGTATAATATAAATAACTAAAATGCCCTTGCTTTTTGAAGAATTTTAAATAGTATATTAGAGTAATAATTATGGGTAGTATGGAAAAGTACGAATAATTTTGTTATAAAGTGGGGACCACGACTATTAAATAAGGAAACAAGACAATTGTTTTCGAACGGATGAAAATGAAAAAACAAGACAAATCTTTTGGGACAGAGGGAGTACTATATTTTTGCATATAGATCTTTTAATATTAATTATTACTATATCCCTCTCGAAACAAAAGTATTGTTTCTTTTTTACACGTAGATTTGAAAATATTAGTAATATATTGGTTTTTATTAAAAAAAGATCAAAATATCCTATCAGTATGGTGTAATATAAAAGTAATAACAATTGTATAATACTCCCTCCGTCCCACGTTGGATGTCTGGGTCACTGTAGACACGAAAATTTATGATAAGTATAATTAGTAGATAATTAAGAATGTATTAGTAAAAATAATTATCCTATAATATAAAATAATTATAGATTAATATTAAAATAACTAATTAGTTTAATTAAAATAAAAAAAAAATTAAATTGGAAAATTTAAAATGAGATAAAAGTGTATAATCATTTTCCAAAAAAGAAAAGTGACATGGGATGTGAGACTTAAAAAAACGACAATGTGGACATGATAGATGAGATGGAGAGAGTATATTATAAGTTGTAATGATATTTATTATGTTTAGTAATTAAATTAAAAAATTATATATTTAGATAGAAAAGGGTACCTTAGACCAAAAAAATAAAAATAAATAAAAGACAAAAATATCTAGAATAAATTATATAAACATAACAATATTTTTAATATTAAAAAAATACTAAAGATAGTATTATTATTTTTCTAACAATTGAACCAATACTTAAACTCAATATTTTTTACTTACACAAATTTTTTTTTATTTAATATTTTAATTTCTCAAAACTCATTTTTCATTTAAACCATAAATAACTCTATCCAAATATAAAAAGACAAGTAAACAAAATCTTAATTAGAGAATCCCAAATAAATGAAATTGATAAGACCAAAAATAATAATACTAATAATAAATTTGAAAATAAAATTGAAAATATCATCTCATCAATCACATATTAACTCGTAAGAAGAGATTTCGAATCGGAAATACTCATCGGAAAAGTAACTGAAGACGACCGGTTCGTATACCGGTCCGCCATTGTTAACCTTACAGGTATCTCCGTCTCTCGCCAGAATATTCCGATCTACCGGCGCCGGCGTTTCGAAACCTCCGCAGTTCAACTCTACCTTCCTCAATTTGCAGTCGCCGCCGCCTCTCTTCGATACCATCGCAATAAACTCCGTTTTTCCTCCGTACATCGTTCTCCCCGACGCGATTTGTTTGATCTCTACGTCGTCGTTTTGAGTACACGCTTCGTTGCACTGAAATTTTTCCGGCGAGATGGTTGCGAAATCAGGTTTCGGTTGAGAAATTGAATCCAAAATTGAGCAGAGGTGCAGCGTACCATGGGTGAGGAGAGCGAGGAAGAGAAGTGCAGAGACGAATTTCACTGCTTCTGCTGCCATGGCCGATGATGTTTCTCAGGCGCAGAGATTTGGGGATTAACGGAGACGACGATTATTCTGCGCTGATTCTGATTTCTCCATTTTTGCCCCTCTTTAACTAAATATCACACTATTTGTACTCTCTTTTATATTTGGGTGTTGTTTGGTTTTTTTTTTTTTTTTTTTTTTTTTTTTTTTTAAATTGTATTATAAGAATATATGTTTTAAATAAAAAATAGTGAATATTTAAATAGATACTATTGATAAAAATATGTATTACCATATATAAATATTATTTGGTTGCATACCAAAAATATATATTCTATTTATCCCACATAAATATTACTTTGTATATAAATTATATTGTCAATTTTTATATTGTATTTATATTATTTTAAATATATATTTTTATAAAATGTATACAATGTACTTTTATGTAATAAAAATATATATATTTATACATTATTAATATAAATTAATTTTATAAAAAACTATAAATATTAGTTATATATAATATTTATTTATTGGAAAAAAATTTTGAAAAATGTTGAATAAGTTCATTTGATGTAATATTAGAAAAAATATATATATAATTGAGAGCAAAATGTCAATTTAAATTCAACCAGTAATAAAATACAAATATAATTATTGAATATAACGGTGTTCAGTATTTTCTCAATAGAACAATTGTCATAAATATCACTAAAAAAGATATAAATATATACACACATTAATATAATATATACATTGTTCACTCATAAAAATTCAATCATTCACAAAAATATTACATTTTGTATTACCAACACAGTTCGCTATATCATGCATACAAAAATCAACTCATTTAAAAATGTTGAGTGAACATCCTCATGTTTTATACTCCCTCCGTCCCGCATAATTTGTCATTGTTTTCTATTTTTGTCCGTCTTACATAATTTGTCCTTTCTTTTTTTGAGAATACGATTATACACTTTAATCATATTTTTAAAATTTATATTTTATAATATCTTTAATCTAATTAAACAATTTACTTATCTTAATCTTAATCTATAATTATTTTTACTAATACACTCCTTAATTACTTACTAATTATATTTTATTTAAATTATCGTATCTACCATAATAGACCCATATTTCCTGGGACGGAGGGAGAATAAAAATATAAAATTTTTAAAATATATTACATAAACAAAATTACAAAATAACACCCAAATTTCCAAAATATGAAAGTGAAGGATGTCAGCACGTGCATGGAGTGTGAGTAATTCAAAATTGGATAAAAGCCTATGCGTTACTACTGAGAAATTTTTTTCAATAAATGGAGAAATATTTTGAACGCCAAAGTGAATGTGGTAATAACACCAAATTTCGGTTCCAAAATAATATTTGCTCGAGGTTTCTTTTTTTAAACATTACATCATTTTCAAAGAAAATATTATATTCATTTTTTAATAAAAATATATATTAATTTATTTTATAAAATATTTGAAAAACAAAATTACTTCACCGACCTTTAATTTTTCTTTTTACAATTTAAAAAATATCTTATAATTTTCGATAACTAACAATAAAAATATAATTATTCTTAAAATACTATTCCCTCCGTCCCAGATACCGTGTCTGCTCCACTGTAGACACGGTATTTTAGGAGGGATCTAATTAGTAAATAATTAAGAATGTATTAGTGAAAATAATTATCCTATAATATAAATAATTATAAATTAAGATTAAGATAACTAATTAGTTTAATTAAAATTTAAAAAAAAATTAAAAATTTAAAATGAGATTAAAGTGTGTAATCATTTTTTTAAAAAATGAAAGTGACATGGTATGTGCGACGGAGAGAAACGGCAACGTGGATATGGTATCTGGGACGGAGGTAGTATAAAATACAACCATAAGTTAGAAAACTAACAAAAACTAAAATTGAAGCCAATATTTTTTTTATAGCTGATATTATGTCTCATACCCAGCATTTCACCATTTATTTACTATATTTTATTTTTATTTATAAAGTTTATATAATTTATAATCGGAAAAAATGAACATCATTCGAAAATTTGATTGAGTACGATACAAAATAAGTACTTAGAACCACAAAATTAGGTATCAAAATTTTTTTGGATCGCCAATGTAGCACTATCAAAAATCTGGACCGTGTCTGGCCACACGATTTATCGAATAAATTTTTAATTTAAATATTTTTAAAATATATTATAAATATATAATAAAATAAACAATTATATATTTAATATTAAAATTTTTAGTTATCAATAATATTATTTTTAATATTATAATTATATTTATTTAAATTATTACTCCTCCCCCGGCTTAAGACATAAACATTTTTTTTTGTCACATAATTTAATAAATATTATATTTTAATACAATGTAAAAATATTGAGGTAAATAATTATAAAAGTAAAGGTATGTATAATGTGTGACGGAGGCCACACTTGCTAAAAAAAATTAGGTACTTTATATTTTGACCAAAAAAATAAATTGAAGTCGACAAGGAAAATATAATTTATTTTTAATAAAAAAAAAATACAGAATACATTTTAAAATAAAAAATAAAAATAAAAATGAGGCAAGTGTGGCCCCGACCACACTTGGGCTTAGACTTTCAAGTTTGATTTAAAATTGGGCCGGGCCTTCATGAAAAGTTCGAATAGGCCCAAAATTGCTGCCTCTAATATAATTACTTATGATAAGTTTTACCCTGAGGTGTGTTTGTTTGGGGGTTTTGATTTTAACTTGGAATTTAAATAGTAAAAATTTTGAATTTGAATAGTTGTATGATGTGATATAAATAGGTGTTGATGTGATGTTTTGAATATAAAATTGATTTTTAGTATAATATAAAAAAAAACTAAGTGTTTGATTTGATATTTTTTAATGAAAAAAATGGGATGAATAGTGGATTGAGAATCTAATCTCCCAAACAAACACACCCTAATGGAAAGCTGTGGTAGACTATTGGATAATGATATATAAATTGATTTATTATACAACTTTTAAAAAAAATTTACCAATTATTTTTATATTATTTATACTATTGTCACCATTCTTTTTACCTTAATTTAAAAATTACATTATTAATTATATAAAAAATTTAACTCCATCCTTACAAGTAATAAAAATAATATTAAATTGTCCCTAAGGATGACATGTAATGTAGGGGTTCGACTTGTGATTACGAGGTGATGGGTTAAACCTTCGACGCCTCAGGTCACCCGCAACACATAGTTCGCCTAGTATAATTTTTCTGTCGGGTCTGATTTGCAAGATATTAGGTTCGACCGAGATTTAATATTATTTATTTTTTAAATTTTCATGTCTTAGTTTGAATTGACTTTGTTATGGACTTTTTTTATGTTTAACTAATTAGAAAACTGAACATCATAGAATATATTTTTGCACATTTATAAGTGAGATACAAAAAATTATGTTAATAATACAAAAAATAATACTTTTGGATTAATATTAAATTTTTATGAGATAATAAAAAAAATATACATTTATATAGTGAGAACAATAAAAAAATTGATTGGACAAACAAAATTTAATTTATAGGTATGAATTTTAAATAAGTAGACAAAATTAATTTGGCCCTAAGCGAGAGTACCCTGAGCAGAAGGGCAAAATCGTCAATTTACTGATTCCGTTCTCAAACTTTCCACTAATTTTGGAGCGAAACAAATCCACACAAAGAGTGTGATCGAATTCGTCAATTTCACAGTTCCACTCCTTCACGTCTTCAAACATCTTTGGCAATTCGAACGACTCCAGAATTAAGCAAGCAAAATTTTCATCAGTTTTGCTTCGAAATGGAGAATATGAGCAATTTGAGGTCGATGTGTAGGCCACACGCCGTGTTCTCTTCTCCGGCCTCCTGTCGCAGGTCAATGATGAAGGTTTCGTCAGTTTCTGGAAGTTGCGATAGTTCCATGTTTAAGTCGTTTTCGTCGAATTTTTCGGTTGCGTTTGATCGATTGGGAGAACAGAGGAAGTGTGAGGGGTGGCAGAGGTTGAATCGACAGAGAAGAATGGTGGCTCTGAGAGCTTCTAACTGGACCGACTCTAAATCACCCTATGACACTCTAGGTAAAATTTGTTTAGTGTTCAACTCTGTGATTTTTTTGTTTTTTTTTATGAGCGTGATCAATCTTTGTGATCATAAATTTTTTTTGAAGTAATGGTAAAGATTTGGGGACAATTAAATTTAGCCTAACAGTGAAGATTTTAGATAGATTCATCCAGAAATTTTTAGTACTCTCTGTTTCCCCCTGATTCCGTTTTCCGTGCTTTGTTATTTCTCCCGCTTGCAGAATTGGAAAGAAATGCATCTGAAGAGCAAATTAAGGTAGCCTACCGACGTTTGGCTAAGTTCTATCATCCTGATGGTTAGTTCATATTTCTCCTTCCTGTGTTGTTCCTGATTCCTGAAGCTGGAAGTTTAATGATCTTCTCGAAGACCTGAACTAATGGAAACGATTTGATCTGCTTATAGTTTATGATGGAAGAGGGACGCTGGATGAAGGTGAAACAGCCGATGCTCGATTTATAAAAATTCAGGCTGCATACGAGCTTCTTATAGATAAGGAAAAACGGAGGCAATATGACATTGACAACCGTGTTAATCCAATGAAGGTGACAGTTGATTCCATATTACCATAGATTCGCACTAGCTTCTGAAGATTATTTAAAATTCTGTGACTTCTGATCCTACAAAGTTAGATAATTGCTATTTTTTTTTTTGGCTATAATATAGAAGGAAAATTAAGGATTTGCTTGTCTGCCATCGAGTGTATGTGCAAATATGAGACAGCGTCATTCCAGTAATGGTCTATTCTTATGATTCCATATGTTTTCTGTTTTCCCGTGGAATTATTGATCTTGATGTTGTGTCTATTGTCTGTGTGATTAGATCAATATGTCTAGCTAAAACTCATCAGATGAGCTTAAAGTGTCTTACTTGCTTCTGTTCTTCAAATTTTCTTTTCCAATATTTCCCATGTTTAATGCACCAAATTTCTATTGTAATTAGGCATCTCAAGCATGGATGGAGTGGCTTATGAAGAAGCAAAAAGCATTTGACCAAAGAGGTTATATGGCAGTTGCAGCTTGGGCTGAACAACAACAGCTTGAAATGAATCTCCGGGCTCGGCGTCTTGCTCGTTCAAAGGTACTATACAGAAGGCATCATAGTAGACATTTATCCCGACACTGTTGTTTTAATCCCGATACTGCTGTTTTATCATTAGATATTCTTGCCATTCTCAATTGAAAAACACTACACTGCCACAAGAATGGAACTGAGTTTGTGTTAAATACTATTTTGAAATTCAGATTGATCCGGAAGAGGAAAGGAGGATACTGGAGAAAGAGAAAAAGGCATCTGAATTGAGTGTCCAAATCACTTTAAGGAGACACACCCTCATCCTGAGAAAAAGAGATTTAATGAGGAGAAAAGCTGAAGATGATAAGAGAAAGATCTTGCGCAGGCTTCTGGCAGCAGAGGGGCTTGAACTCGAAAAGAATGAAGATGAATAGTAAGTAGATGAAACCCTTTTCATGTCTATAGATATAATTTAGATTGCCATACAATGCAGTTTACTCTAATCATGTATATATAATTTTACAGTGGTAATTTAAATCTCTCATATTAAAAATGTGTTCTTTAGCTGTCTTCATCTGGATTGCTTTGTCTAAACCAAAATTTGAGCACACAGGGGAGAAACATCGGGATTAGTAATGTTTAGTGAGGATAAAACTGCGACACAGGTTAACGTTGAGCAAGAAAGCACGTCAAACTATTAGCCAAAGTACATTAGACAATGGAGAAAAGGAATCGAAACCAAAACTGGGGGTTACTCCGGTATTTACATCTCTGTAGCTGCTGATCTACAGGTACTGCTTTCCTCTACATTACACTTAATAATTCTAAAAGTTCTAAACTTTAAATCCTGGAAAAGAACAGAACAACAATATCGATGCAATGGTGCATTTCAATTCGATGGAACGTGGTAATATTTTCCTTTGCACATGCAGCGGTAGATGATGGGGCATGACTCCACCGAGCATTTATTGAAGCTGACCATAACCCTCCGGCAGGGCATGCAGGCGCCGCAAGCATGGGAACAGTCCGGCAGGCTTGACCCCGTCGGGTATAACTCCATCCCTATCTCCTCTTCCTGCTCACACACAAACACCAACTTATAAAACTGCATTCACAGTGTTATTACTTGCCATATTTTGTGCTCTTTAATATATCATGAAGATTAAATAGTAATGTAGTGTGATGACACATATATATATATATATATACCTTGTAGTCCACATGGTTTTGTCCACTCTTGTTAGTGCCTTTGCTATGGTAGGAATCTGGACAACATCATAACAGTCAATATGTTATATCTCAGGAATATATATATATATAGATGTGATCTAGGTTGTGTGCACTTACAATGATAAGGTCTGAGGCCTCTTACAGAACCAAGAAGTAATAGAAAGAACAATGCTCTGCTGACCATTTCCATTGCTTTATAACTTAGATAGAGAAAGAGAGAGGGCACATAGAAGAGGGTGGGGGGAGGGGGGGGGGGTGATGTAGGTGCTAAACAGGATATTACATATTGGGATATGATGATTAGTATTATATATATATAGAGGGAGTGTTGGAATTTAATGTGGAAAGTACATAGAGGATGGGAGTTTCACATGAAACATGCTTTGCTGTTGAAAGAGGGTTTCTTTGCTCCTGTGTGTTCTGTGTGTCTGATATGGTGTAAGAATGTCACGAGGTTTGTGGAGTCCAATAAAATTGGGTTTGAATTTAAATATATTTATTATGATGGATGAGAGGAATGCTTCAATTAATTTGGAAGGAAAAGGTTTGGAAATTTTTGGAGTGTCCTGTTGGACCTGTCCCTGTTCCTGAGTGCATTTATGGTTATTTAGACAGACAAATCTCCTATGGAAGTTTGTTCTGGTGTCTGCGTGTTTGTTGGCATTGATGTAGTTTTTGTGAGTGCGTTGGTTTCGAGGTTTGGATTTGAATAATAAAAATTTGAATTGAAATAGGGCTACTTATTTTTAGAATAATATAAAAAAAAAAAAAAAAAAAATAGGTATTTGATTTTATTTTTTTTTGGGAAATTTTTTTGAATGAATAGTAAATTTTTGGCAAAATTTCTCAAACAAATATACATGTAAAATTAGTTTTTTTTTTGTTCGAAAAACATAAAATATTTTGGTGGCCAGTAGAACTATTATGCAATGCATTTCTGTGTATGTTAAGACATTTTATCACGAGTAAAAAAATAGAGTGGTATAAACAAATTACTGAACTATAATATAATGTGTTAAATATTCTTACGTTTTAACCGTAAAATAAAAATTACTTTGATATATATATATATTGTGTTAATGATAAAAAAATAAAAAATAAAAAATAAAAAATAAAAAAATGTTTATAAGATTCAAATTGCTACTAGTTATTTATTTACATCAATTTTATCTTATTTAATTTTCATTGTTTTAATACACTTTCCATATGTTTTTATTTTTATTTGAAACATTATATTCACGCATCATTTCTCATAGTTTTGTTTTAACATCTCTTTCAATATTGTTATGGCAGTGCTTACAATTAAGACATTGTTGGGTAGGCCCGGCCAGATTTATAGTGACCCGATTTTTTTAGTGCCAGATTAGCCCATTTTGTTTAAAGTTCATGTTGAGGTAGGCCTGGCCCAATTTCAACCATGCAATTTATTTTTTTAAAAAATAATTTTAGTTATATTTTACATAATTTTTATAAAAATAAATTATATTAATTTAAATAAATTTAATTATGATAAATCATTGATAATTAAAAAATTAAAAATTAAAAATTAAATATATATTTAATGTTAAATTTTATTATATATTTAAAAATATTTAATAAACTTAAATTACTTTGATAAGGCCATACTTAAAATATTTATACATGAGTTACGTGCTAATTAAATACTAGTCTTTTATTTTTATTTTTTTTCTCTTACACAAACTTCCTTATCAATATTTATATTAATTTTCATTTATATATTGAAAAAAAAAAAAAACAAAATCTTGTCAGCAACTATGCATATCAATTTATTTCAGAAGGTTATAGAGTTAATACATAACGTTAAATGCAACAACACCAACAAAAAGAAGAATTAGTATAACACTTGAAAAGATCGATAGTCAAATGATCAAATCAAAGCTTGATATATCCATTGTTGATCATCCATTCCAAGCTCCAATGCTTCTCATTGTTCTTCAAACACCAATAAGACCACCCGAAACTCGCGCGCCCGAACACTTTCAACTGCGCCTCGCCATACCTCCGGTAGTCTTCCTTCGTCGCGTTCTTCACATTCCACTCCGCCACCCACTCCCCTGCACATACACCCCATCCCTCGACTCAACAATCGTTTTATTACAATTTTTTCCCTTTAAATGTCTCATATTTGAACATAGTCATCTATCTCATTCATTGTCCTAAATTTACATGCATATAATCTACAATGCATGGGATCACTAGCCCCTCCCCCTATCCAGCCCCTTGGTCCCCTCTAATACATATTGCGTGTGTGTATATATATATATATATCACTTGAAGGAGAGAGTGGCTGAGGATCCCATCCCGTATCACATATACAATTAAGATCACTAGAACAGGAACAAGCAAGCAGACTAAAGTGTTACTTATAGTTAAAACGTTATATTTTTCCCTTAATTTACTGGTGATTGAATGTTGAGGATGCATACCTATAAAAATGAGAGGGCCGTTCGCCGCTGTGATGTGGTTGAGTTGCGTTGTCCGGTTGTTGTAAACATAGTCGATGTTTTGTTGCGCGGTCAGGGCATCGAATGCGCTCGTGAAGAGGTTGTAGTAATGCACGTCCAATACCGATCTTTTTAGTCCACTTGCCAGTGGAAATAGCTCCCGTGCATCGCTCGATCCTAATCTATAGCACATGACAACATAGGCCGTCGCCGAGTGCTTCCTGACGGCATCGTATCCGGCTTTGTAATACTTGGTTAAAACATCCAAAGAAACCCCCGGCGCAAGAGGCTCGTTCAATAACTCCACCGCAAATAAACTCAGGCTTTTCGCATACCTATATCGATAATAAAAAACTTTAAACCGATTAAATCGAACCCTAAAATGGGAGAAAATTGCAGAAAATATCTCTCATGTATACACCATTATCACTTTTGTCATGTATTTATCTCTCTAGCAAAATATATCCTACATGTTTGCAAAAGTTGTTATTTCTGTCCTTTGGCCGCGCGTGACATTCACCCCACGCGCGGTCACGTGCAGCTACACGCGACTAAAGTATAAAAATAACGATTTTTGTAAACACGTGGAATATATTTTACCAGAAAGATAAATATAAGATAAAAGTAATAATTAAGTATACATGAGAGATATTTTTTGCAATTTCTCCCTAAAAAAGACTCGATTTTTAAACTAGATACTCGACAATTGCACACCGTGCGGCGAGAAATTCTATAACACCGACGGTTTCTTGGATGTCGGTGTCGTGCTGTCCCCATTCTTGGGATCCATCACGTGACGCGCTGTGCTCCCATCCGTTTTGCGAGCCAGGCGCCGCGTGCAGATCTACGATCACCTTAATTCGATATTTCCTGTAAATTTAAACATTAAAACATGTCACAATCGACCAATTCAATAAATTGTATACGTAATTCAATTCGTGTAGGGTCGATGCTAACTCTGCCCATGCAAAGGCACGGTCGAGCGCTTGTAGGGAGCCGGCGACGTATGGCTTGGGTGGAAAAGGGTCGTGCGCGATCCACCACCCGACGGGAATCCTTACGGCGTTAAGGCCACTTTTTTTTATGAACTTGAAGTCATCTTCGACTACGAATGTTCGCCAATGGTGGTTCATGACTAGGGGTGCCAAGACAGGGCCATAGCCGTTGGTGACTTGATATTCTCCTTGCATTTTGTTTTTTATCGTAACCTCGAAAACGGACGGGTTGTCGTCGCCCCAATCGCCGTCGCCTTTGTAGTCCGCCGTCACAGTTAGCTCGGATTTCACCTAATTGTACGAACATTGTGAGGGTGTTTATTCTTCGATGTTCATTTAATCTAAAATATATATATATACATTTTCTATTTATTATATATGATTCTTGCACACTCTTTAATTATATTCTTCGATATTATGTTACAATTATTTATATATTCGATCAAAAAATTCTCTAACTTTATTAACTTTAGTTTATGTTTATTATCAATCAATATAATATTTAAATTTAAAAAAGAAAATTCTTAATTTTCAAATTGAAAAGAAACCTCTTGTATCGTTTAGCGAGTTTGAATTAACTAACCTTTTTTTTTTAATACTATTACGTTTTTTTAAAAAAAGAAATAAAGAAATAAAAAGTTTTTTCTTTAGAATATGGAAGAAAGCAAAGAATTGAAGAGGGCTTTAGGACATGTGCGTATGTAAAAATGGAATTTGTTCTTAAAGTTGAAAGAAAGAGATAGAGCCACGACAGGGCAGGACCACTTGCTGCCTTGTAATTAATTCATTGCTCTTCAAGACTTTATTAAAAAAGACAAACGAAGACATATATAGATATATATAGATAATGCAATTAATAAATTAAATATAATTTACTTGGAGGAAGAATCCATTGGGGGCTCTGATTCGAACACGATGGGGGTAAGTAGGGTTTGTCTCAATCCGAAAGGTGGACGATTCCCCGGGGGAGACATCTACGGCGGCGACGGCGACGCCATCTCCGGCGAGGCCCACAAACTGGCGGTTGAAAACCCTCAAATTGAAGCTCGTCTGGTTCACCCTCCATAGCTGCAGTCGTAAGTTGAGAATTGAGATTATACATATATAGATGAATAATTAATTGATTACTGACAGTGAAGGTCTCCCAGGAAGAGGGCAGTGTCCGATTGGCGACGAGAATGGAGCCTCCACCCAGCTCTGCAGATACATACTTGTTGCTTTTGAAGACCTTGAAATGGAGCTGTGTGCCATCCAAGAAATCCTTGTTGATGGGGATGGAGTCGAAGAGGGAGGGTTTGATCCATCCCTCAGTCACCAGCCACCCTCCCAGGCTCACTGCACGAACCTGAATATTAGGAACATCATCATCGTCGTCGTGATCACCTGCAGATCTTCTTGTTCTTGTTCCTGCTGCTGCTGCAAAATTGGAGAAACTGCTGCTGCTGCTGCTACAGAAGGATAGTATCATCAACAACAACACTGGTACTGATTTATTAATGTTAATGTTAATGCCCATTTTGAAGATGGTTTGTTTGTTATGCCACTGATATATATATATATATATATATATTGTTATGAAAATTTCAGGAAATCAAGATGAAACAACAAGGACAAAAGAACACAAGAATTTGGTAACCCAGTTCGATCACGATGATCTACGTCTGGGGGCGCTGCCAAGCCAGGAATTTTACTATCAAGTACGCAGGCACATGTTAAAGTGAGAATACATGGATATTTATAGCCTAAGCCTTTGACAATAATATCCAAATCATATCTCTAAAATCTAAAATATAATATCCAAATCATATCCCTAAATTTTAGGATATAATCAGGCTTCATATCCCAACAATCTCCCACTTGAAGACTGATTTCATCTTCCACTTCAACATACCTCATCCAATCTCCACTCCCCACAATTCGGTGTTCTGATTCGAATCATTCCTTTACCTACAATTTTCAGTGTCTCATCATCTCCAAGATAGACAACACCAAAATTACCTGTGGTATAGGATTCCATGATTCTCGAATCACTGCATGAGTGGAATGACGTTCGACCAAAATCCATGACTCCATTGGACTGCTGACGCTCAGAATCAGCGCATCGGATATCTCCTCCGTTGCGTTTGCTGAACCCTGATCCTTCTCCGGCGCCCTGCACTGTCGTTTCAAGTGCCCCTTGCAGTTCCAATATACCACCTGACTTGCATCTTCCTTGTCCTTATTCTTCGGCTTCAACTTTGACCATTCTTGATCTTCACCCTTTCCTTTTGCCTCAAATCTAAATTCAGTCGAGACATTCTCCCAAAGGGTTAGTCGAACCGCACTCATCGTCTTCCTGTTGATCTTCTTGTATTCGGCTTCATCCATGTCTTCGGATTTCTCCTTCACTACCGCATCTAGATCTTTACCATTCATGTAATCTTCTAGATGCATATTTTAGAAACCGAAGTTCATACCATCGAATACCTTGACAACATGACGATCACCCATCTTGACTCCCACAAACAAACCTAAGGTTCACTTGATATGAGAGCACATCGGATATTCCGCTGCGTTTGCCGAAACCCTTATCCTTCCCTACCAACCTTGCACCGCCTATCACAAAGGGACTCGCTGCCTGACCTACCAGTCGGGACCGACCCAACACCGCCAGGAGACTTTCGACACAAGGCACCTCCGCAGGTCACAAGGGATTCCCACAACGATCCAACGTCCGATTCCTCTCAATCCACCCTATCAACGAACTAGGCTCTGATACCACTTGTTATGAAAATTTCAGGAAATCAAGATGAGAAAACAAAGACAAAGAACACAAGAATTTGGTAACCCAGTTCGATCACAAAGATCTACGTCTGGGGGCGCTGCCAAGCCAGGAATTTTACTATAAAGTACGCAGGCACATGTTAAAGTGAGAATACATGGATATTTATAGCCTAAGCCTTTGACAATAATATCCAAATCATATCTCTAAAATCTAAAATATAATATCCAAATCATATCCCTAGATTTTAGGATATAATCAGGCTTCATATCCCAACAATTCTCTGATACCACTTGTTATGAAAATTTCAGGAAATCAAGATGAGAAAACAAAGACAAAGAACACAAGAATTTGGTAACCCAGTTCGATCACAAAGATCTACGTCTGGGGGCGCTGCCAAGCCAGGAATTTTACTATAAAGTACGCAGGCACATGTTAAAGTGAGAATACATGGATATTTATAGCCTAAGCCTTTGACAATAATATCCAAATCATATCTCTAAAATCTAAAATATAATATCCAAATCATATCCCTAGATTTTAGGATATAATCAGGCTTCATATCCCAACAATCTCCCACTTGAAGACTGATTTCATCTTCCACTTCAACATACCTCATCCAATCTCCACTCCCCACAATTCGGTGTTCTGATTCGAATCATTCTTTTACCTACAATTTTCAGTGTCTCATCATCTCCAAGATAGACAACACCAAAATTACCTGTGGTATAGGATTCCATGATTCTCGAATCACTGCATGAGTGGAATGACGTTCGACCAAAATCCATGACTCCATTGGACTGCTGACGCTCAGAATCAGCGCATCGGATATCTCCTCCGTTGCGTTTGCTGAACCCTGATCCTTCTCCGGCGCCCTGCACTGTCGTTTCAAGTGCCCCTTGCAGTTCCAATATACCACCTGACTTGCATCTTCCTTGTCCTTATTCTTCGGCTTCAACTTTGACCATTCTTGATCTTCACCCTTTCCTTTTGCCTCAAATCTAAATTCAGTCGAGACATTCTCCCAAAGGGTTAGTCGAACCGCACTCATCGTCTTCCTGTTGATCTTCTTGTATTCGGCTTCATCCATGTCTTCGGATTTCTCCTTCAATACCGCATCTAGATCTTTACCATTCATGTAATCTTCTATATGCATATTTTAGAAACCGAAGTTCATACCATCGAATACCTTGACAACATGACGATCACCCATCTTGACTCCCACAAACAAACCTAAGGTTCACTTGATATGAGAGCACATCGGATATTCCGCTGCGTTTGCCGAAACCCTTATCCTTCCCTACCAACCTTGCACCGCCTATCACAAAGGGACTCGCTGCCTGACCTACCAGTCGGGACCGACCCAACACCGCCAGGAGACTTTCGACACAAGGCACCTCCGCAGGTCACAAGGGATTCCCACAACGATCCAACGTCCGATTCCTCTCAATCCACCCTATCAACGAACTAGGCTCTGATACCACTTGTTATGAAAATTTCAGGAAATCAAGATGAAACAACAAGGACAAAAGAACACAAGAATTTGGTAACCCAGTTCGATCACGATGATCTACGTCTGGGGGCGCTGCCAAGCCAGGAATTTTACTATCAAGTACGCAGGCACATGTTAAAGTGAGAATACATGGATATTTATAGCCTAAGCCTTTGACAATAATATCCAAATCATATCTCTAAAATCTAAAATATAATATCCAAATCATATCCCTAGATTTTAGGATATAATCAGGCTTCATATCCCAACATATATATATAAATATGATGATGGCTGTGGACACTTAGAATATCCACTCACTCACTCACTCAGAAAGTTATAAAGTTGTGTTCTTTTTTTTTTTTCTTTTTTTTTTTTCAGGGTTTTAATTTTAATTTTTTTTCTTTAAAAAATATCGTACTAAACAATTAATTTTTTCTTTTTTATATATTATATTACTATAAATCTTTTCTACATTCAAAATATCAAATTAATATAAATTATTTACTATTTAAAAATTCAAATTCAAAAATCCAAACCCACAAACGAACACATTCGTGAGTTTTTGATATTTTTGTCATTTATGTGTAAAAATATATTTATAATTTAAGTAAAAATTAAGGGTATTTTGGTGTTAGTGTATAATTATTTTTTTCAAAATAAAAAATAAATACTTTAAGTGAGTTAAATAAAATAAAAAAAAAGTAAAAGTTTATATATATATATATATATATATTTAGAGAGAAAGAGAGCAAGTGTGTTCACTGTTCAGTCTCTTCCACGATTTATTGTAATTTGATATTGGAGAATATAGGAAAAAATTTTATTACATAGAACTACAATATGACGTTTATTTGGAATAATATTTTTTTGATATTTTTGTAAAACATATTAAAAGTTTGTTTAGCCTTTATTTAAAATTGATTTGAAATAAAATATTATTTGTTTAAATGCTATTTTATATAAAAATAATAATATCTTTTATTGAAATTTATACAAAATAAATAGTATCCAACATAACAAACCCTAAAAAAAAAAAAAAAAAAAAAAAAAAAAAAAAAAAAACAGAAGAGGTGCTATGCGCATATCAGCATATGATCTATTCTAAAAAAACAATTTTGTTCTTTTGGGTTGCCTTTTTTAGTTTTAATTTAAATAACAATTAAATATAACTATTTTAAATATAAAAATTACGTGTAAAAGATTTTTTTGCCTTTTGTGAGTGTATTAGTGTAAAAAGTAGTGGTAATTGTGTAATAATAATGAAAAAAAAAGAATAATTTTATAGTGATATGATTATTTATGGAAATAAGACTATTGTTTTGGGACGGACAAAAATGGTAAATAAGACTATTGTATTGGCACGGAGGGAGTAGTATATTTATACCAATACAATAGTCTTGTTTATCATTTTTATCCGTTCCAAAATAATAGTCTTATTTCCATAAATAACCATATCACCGTAAAACCACCCCTATTTTTTCATTTTAATTACACAATTGCTACTATTTTTTATATTAATACACTCACAAGGACAAAAAAGTTTTTTATCCATACTTTTTACCAACTACCAATATAATATCAGTATTTTTTATATCTCGTGCTCAATCCAATTAAGACTATATTTATGGGACGGATGAAGTATAAAAAAAAAAAAACAAAAATAAAAACGGCAATAATGAAACACAACTAGAGCAGTTAACGATCAAAGCCGAGCCGAGCCGAGCCGAGCCAAATTTTAAGTGTTCGTTAAACGTTCGCGAACAAGGCTCGGGCTCGTTCGTTAAGCTTTCGAACTCGTTCGTAGTGTTCGAGCTCGGCTCGTTAAGAATTTTTGTTGTTTAAGCTCGTGTTCGTGTTTAGCTCGTTTAGACTTGATTAAGCTCGTTCGAGCTCGTTTGTCTTATTTTTTAAAATTTATATATAAATTATAAAAAAAAAATTAAAAATTATTTTATTTATATATTTTAAATTAATATTATATTTAAACGAACGTTCGCGAACGAACTTTAATTGAGTCGAATCGAACCAAACCGAGCCAAGTTCACGAACGGCTCAATTCGTTTAACAGCTCAACTTTAATCAAGTCGAATCGAACCGAACCAAGCCAAGTTTACGAACGGCTCAGTTCGTTTAGAAACACAACCCGAAAGGCTATCTTATTTTTGTACTACTACAAACCTAGAGATAATATTAAATAGTATATAAAAATCAATATTGATTTTTTGGAATTGAACGTCACATTCGTAAATAAATATTTTTTGATCGATTTATGGGCCAAAAGTTAGACCGTTGACGAGATCTATTCGACAGCTTTCCTGCACTTTTAATTTATTAAGCTCGCTTTATATTATATATATTAATTTTTGATATTATTTATTAATATAATTTTAGAAAATGTATCATAATAAATATTTAATTATTTTAATCATTCCTTCAAATTTTGAAATTAATATTCAAGTATATTTATATCAATATTTTTATGATTTTTTTAATATATGAAAACTCCACTTAAAGACACGTATAATCAATATAATATTATATATATATATATCGGTGAACGCATCCTCCATCCATCTAGCTACAAAGTATACATATTTTTATTTTAGAACGTTCAATTACAAAGTAACCATTTCATTAAATACCCTCATTTTTTTTACAAATATCTTTACTTTACATCACATCATTACTCTTATATCAAAAAAGTAAGGACAAAAATATCATTACACTACTTTTACCTACCATTATAATTAAAATACTACTCCCTCCGTCCCAGATACCATGTCCATGTTGCCGTTTTTGTCCATCCCACGTACCATGTCACTTTCCTTTTTTGAAAATGATTATACACTTTAATCTCATTTTAAATTTTTTAATTTTATTTTTTTTTAATTTTAATTAAACTAATTAGTTATCTTAATCTTAATTTATAATTATTTATATTATAGAATAATTATTTTGACTAATACATTCTTAATTATCTACTAATTACACCCCTCCTAAAATAAAGTGTTTACAGTGTAGCAGACACCATATCTGGGACGGAGAGAGTATTATTTTTTAAATTCCGCGTCAAAAGTAAATGTATACTTATTGCTTGAACGGAGAGAGTATTTTATATTCGATAAGTACGTATAAAATTATTAATATCATATACATACAAATTGCACATCGTTCATGTATATTTTGCAAAACATAAATACAAGTATTCAATCGTTGCTTTGTAAATAATTTAGAATATTTACACAATTTTTATCATATAAATAAAAATAACATGTAATTTATATTTAATTAGCAGGACTTCTAAATACAAATCAACCGCTTAATTTTATTATTTATTTTAATAAAAATTAAAAAAAAATAATATTTAATTATTAATTTTTGTTCAATATTTATTACTATAATTCTCATTATTTTTATAATATTTTTTTATTTTATTAATTAGTAACTAAACTTTACAAAATATATAGACAATTATTTTTTCTCACATTTTTAGTAAAATATTATTTTTAAATATATTTACTCTGTTTAATAATTTTCTAAATAGGTTAAAAGATATGATACAAATATACGGAGAATGATATATTTATAATTTATATAAAAATTAAAAGTTTTTATGTTTAGTTATTTTTATTACCATCTATGTCCCGTATAAAGAGTATTATTTGTTTTTTTGCGTAGATTTTTTAATATTAGTGTTATATTGGTTTGTAGTAAATAAAAATAAAAAATACTCTTGTTAGTATTGTATAATATAAAAGTAACAATATTTATATAATAAATTGTAAATTATAATAATATTTATTATGTTAGATAAGTACTACAATTATTAAATTAAAAAATAATATCGTTGTTCTAAAACGGACAAAAATAAAAAAATAATTTTATTATTATTGGACGAATAAAGTATAATAAAAAATAATACAATTAAATATTACAGACAAGAATAATAAAAATGGTGCGTTTAATTATAACGATAAAGTATCAAATTAACACCTTTTAAATTTTATTTTATTTTAGTTTTTCTTAGCTCTGAGCAAAATGAACGGTTGTGATCAATCTTCACCAACCCCCTTTGGACTACCCCGAATTCTCCAGCAAAGCATTTGTCACCTAATTACCATCAAAATAAATAAACGAAAATAAATTTACAAATTGCTTTATTTATTAATTTACACCCTTCGTTCCAGTTTTGTCTCATTTACTTTTTACGTATTAATATTTGAATATTAAAATGTAATAATTTTTAAAAAAAATATATAAAAATATTTATAATATTAATAGAAGGATATTTGTAAAAAAAATTATACAAAAAATCTTTTTAATGTTAAGAACAATGACGCAAAAGTAAATATAACCGGCGGACAGAGGGAATAGAATTTTATTAGTCAGTAGAATTTTTACCCTTTGACTTTACGTATGAAATAATTTTATGTTTGTATTGATATTTTACTATTAGTGTATAATTACTTTTTTTAAAATAAAAAATAAAATAAAATAAATACTTTTAAAGTATGACGAATGGGAAATATTTAAATAGATGGTTGCGGATTGGGTGTTGAATTCTAAATATTTTTAAAAAGAATTATATTTATTTATAATATTAATTATACAATTAATATAATATAATTTTTAATTTATTACAAAATTCAAAGAACTCCTTTCGATGGAGTATTTATTTATTTATAAAATATCATATTAAAATATATTTAAATAAAAGAATTTAATATGAATTTTTATATTATACATATATTTATAAATTTTAGTGTATATGTAAATATATACTTTTTTTTAAAAAAAAAAATACACTCTAAAGAGGCCTAAAATTTTGGGCCTAAGCGTAGGCTTAGTAGTCCATGCCCAAGTCCTATTTTTAGACTCACACGAACACTATTTTTTTATTTTTTTATAACATGAGAATCTGCAGTCATTTTGAATAAATTTTTAGTAAAATCTAAAAGTGTTATATTAAGTGAATTATGTGTGATAAACAAAACTTAAAGACGTAGGAATTTGAACACATAGTCTCGCAATTATGAGTTCATCCTCGTATTATCAGATCATATTACTGGACGACACAATCCTTTTTTATTATGTAAGATTTGGATATCGGCTAACATCAACTAAGACACTTGTAATAAGGTCCTGGGCTAACAAAACCCATAAATTATTTTTGATGATAAAAATGTTGGGTATTTAATTATATAGGTGAAAGATAAATAAATTATTTGTCTCATATTTTATTTGATTAATTTATTTTGATTTTCAAAAATAAATAAATAAATAAATAATCAAATAAAATAGTTTGTTCCAACCGAATACAACGTGCAAAAGTAGACAATTTTTTCCTCTACACGTAATTAAATATAAAATAATCTGAAAAAATATAATATATATTATTTTCCTTCTTTTTTATATAAGGAAAAATTCTTCCTTCTAAATTGTGAGAAAGTTCTTTTGTAAATTTTCTTTCAAAAGTTTTATCTGGTATTCCGTTTTGATTTGTTCTATCTTAGGAGGCAATCAGTGGAGGGTCGAATTTACTTCAAGAAAATCGGACGCAACCTGAGGCTCAGATTTAATTTCGCATCCTATCTAATTTGTATTTTCGTAGCTATATTTAATTTTGGGGTTTGGATTTTAAGTTGGGATTTGAATAATAAAAATTTTGAATTTGAATAGTGGTATGATGTGATATAAATAAGTGTTGATATGATGTTTTGAATGTAAAAATGATTTTTAGTATAATATAAAAAATAAAAAATAAGTGTTTGATTTGATATTTTTGGGGGGAAAAAAAATGGGATGAATAGTGTCCAATCCCCCAAACAAACACACCCTTAAGTATTATATTAAAAAAAAAAAAAAGAAACAACAAACAAACACGTGCGATATATGTGTTGAGAGGGTAGTTGGAGTCAATACGGCATGTGGTCAACCCCAACTGCTGAGGAAAGTGAGGTGCTTATTTTAGAAAGTCAACATTTTCCATACAACTATTTTCTTTGCGGTGTTAGTATATACTAATGGATATGCTTTCAATCTTTTCTTCAAAAGAGTAGAGGGGAAAAAATTAATAATTACGCATATTAAAAAAAAATAATAATAAAAAATTAGGATATAGTGTTTTTTTTAATCTTGATTTTAATGAAGTATTATTTTTCTTACTATTATTAATTTTGTATGAAAGTAATATTTTTATAAATAAAATATAACATTTAAACAACCATTCAAATAATAATAATAATAACTAAATTAAAAAAGAACACATCGGCATTTTTCATAAAAAGAAAATTATTTATTATAACAACGAAATTGTGACAACTTATTGAATTGTAATAATTTGACCACGATTTAATGTTGATATTTGATTATTATTTTTTTATTTTAATTTCAAATCCAAATTATTATTATTATTAAATTCGTATACCTTTTTACCAAAAATATATTATTATTTTTATAAAATATTATGTTAAAATATCATATAGTTAAAAAATTAATAATACATATATTTACGAAATTAAATTTTTAGTTGTGACAGTGGTTTAGATTATATTATATTATATCATTCGAATAAATAGATTAATGATGCTTTCTCAACAAAATTCAGATCATTTAACAAATTTCAAATAAAAAACAAATAAACGAAAAATGTGTGGTTTTTTATTTAAGATCATTTAATATTCTATAATAATTTCTATTTTGGTATATTTTTGCAATATTTTTAATATAAAAAATAATTAACTATATTTTATCATACAAATATAGGGTCTTCAATCTTCATTCACAACCTTATTACTAAAAGATCTCTTACATTCTGAAATTCATTTTCACAACCAGTATAGCAAAGTGGACTAAAATAATAGACAATTCTGACTGAATTAATTATTATAAGTACAAATTGAAAAGAAATTCAAAAATACTTCAATTAGTATTAGAATGACATTTTACAAAAAAAATATATATATATAAATATAAAAATATTTTTAATGTTAAAAATATGATGATAGCAAAAATAAATGTGAAAAATATATATAATCAAAATTCATGCATTGAAACTCGCTAAAAAAAAATAATAATAATTGAGCACAAAATTAGAAAAAGGAAGGAATAACATTTTGAAAAATAAAAAAAGTCTAGAAGACATACTGCCAATAGAAACTGGAAAGGCAACCAAACAGGCCCTTAGCAACTCGGTCGCCTGTACATCCAATTCAAGTCGGGCATGAAAATGGAATCCTTGACGGAAATGCCAAACCCAAAGTCCAATCAACATCATCAGCCATCGCAATCGAGCCGACACACGGCGGCCGTAGCAATCGACCTTCCATCAATCATGACCTTTTTGTGTTAGCTGTCCTTTTGCTGCCTCAAATCGCCGCCCAACTACCGTCTCGCAGGAAGGAAGCGTCCTTTTCCCCCCAAATTCACCAACCCTACCAGGTAGGGCACACCTCTCCCCCCTCCCTCAATTTCCTCGGTATTTCAGTCCATTGTCTCATTCCGCAGATTCGCATTTGCTTCAGCGTCCTCCACCTGGTTGTTGGCGTTCGAGAATCGTCGTTATTGGTTTCTGAGGAGTTAATGCAGCGCCCTCTTTTTCACCGTGGATTAAACCCTCGCATCGGTTTTATCGAACTGCTTCCTTTTGGTTCTCGATTCCTTATTATTTATATCTGCAATCGAGATCTCTTTCCTTCCGTCTGTTGATCGATATCCTCCACAATCGAAGGCTGTATTTCTCGCCGAGTATTTCCTCGCCGCTCCTCGGAGTTTACGTAAGTTTTTCGAACAGATTTGTTTGTTCTTTTGCATTTCGGTTGAATAATTTGTTCTTAATTTTGGTTTTCGTTGTGCACATCCGAGTAATTTCAGATTCTGTTCGTTCTTAGGGTTCCAGATTTGGGAATTTGATTGTTAGTCAAAAACCTGTGTTGAAATTTATCTAGATTGTTATTATTTTCCCCAATTGTTTGATTTCACAATCAATTTGTTGTTGAGACACAGCTTTTAGGATTGTCAATTTAGGGGTTTTAGTTCGTTGGTGCGTCGCTGTAATGCAATGAACATTAGGGAGTTATGAATGATTGTGCATCATTGCAACCTACAATTTTACTATTTTGCCTACACATTGGGGAAATAATTAGAATTCAAACAGTTGATTTGAGACAGAAAAGGATGAACTGATTTAGAATTTGTGTAATCAATATCTAAACATGTAAATAATTCACAGTATTGCTTCAGATCAGAATGGCTGCTGCTGCTGCTGCATTACATCAAGCAATCGGGAGTTTTCGATACAGTAACTCTGCCCTGAACCAGGACAACGGAATCGCTTCATATCGGTCTATCTCAAAGGGCGTAAATCGAGATTTCCCACTTTCGAAAGGCAGGACCGGTCGCTCAAGAAAGACAAATCTTACCGTAACTCAAGCCTCGGATTTTCAAACTGCAGTTTTATCGCCATCGAATGGCAAGGCTGTTGAATCCAAGAAAAAATCGAGTAATGTTTTCAAACTGATCTATAAATTTGTACAGGCAATGACTCAGTTTCTCATCTTAAAATCCGCCGTTTGTTTTATGTGCTTTTTGCCAGATGAAGCTGCGTTGATATTGATCAGGCACGGCGAATCACTGTGGAATGAGAAGAACTTGTTCACAGGGTGCGTCGACGTGCCTCTGACTAAGAAAGGCGTCGAAGAAGCTGTCCAGGCCGGGAAAAAGATCAGCAACATACCTATCGACGTGATATATACCTCATCTTTAATCCGTGCTCAGATGACTGCCATGCTTGCCATGACTCAACACCGTCGCCAGAAGGTACAATTTTATATAGGGTGTGTTTGTTTGTGGATTTGGATTTTTGAATAGTAAAAAGTTAAATTTGAATAGTTGTTTCATATGATATAAAGAGAAGTTGGATGTGATATTTTGAATGTAAAATAGATTTATAATACTCCCTCCGTCCCTTAAATAAGTATCCATTTGCTTTTTGCATGGAGTTTAAGTATATTAGTATTATATTGATATGTAGTAGAAATAAAGTAGAAATGATTAAAATAGCCTTATTAGTACTGTGTGATACAAAGATAATGATATTTGTGTAATATTTTGTAAGTTATAAAGGTATTTGTAATGTTAAGTAGATAGTACAGTAATGAATACTTTGTTATGGGACAAACCAAAATAAGAAAATAGATAGTTTGTTATGAGACGGAGGGAGTATAATATAAAAAAAGAAAAAATAATTGTTTAGTTTGATATTTTTTTAGGGAAAGAAGAGTCTGACTAGGAAAAACAAGAGGTAAAACTCACAAAAGAACACAAATTTGAGTTTTTTTACGGCCTTGAATGCATCCTACAATTAAGGTTAAATCCGCAGGTTCCAATCATAGTGCACACTGAAAACGAGCAAGCGAGTACGTGGAGTCGAATTTTCAGCGAGGAGACTAAAAAGCAATGCATCCCAGTAATAACAGCGTGGCAGCTAAACGAACGAATGTGAGTATTTGCTCAGGGAATATTTAAAATCACATCTTGGGGACACTATAATTTGTTAATTTTATCCTATGGCGTATAGGTACGGAGAATTACAGGGCCTTAACAAGCAGGAAACAGCCGAGAGATACGGGAAAGAGCAAGTGCACGAATGGCGGCGCAGTTACGACATACCTCCGCCGAGCGGCGAGAGTTTGGAAATGTGCGCCGAGAGAGCTGTCGCCTACTTCAAACAATCTGTAAGAATAACAAAAATTTTCATTCATTTGTAACTATCTGCTTAGTCGAGAGGTTTTGTGACGCCAATTTTGTGATGCAACAGATTGTTCCGCAGCTCGAGTCCGGTAAAAATGTATTGATCGCCGCCCATGGGAACTCGCTAAGGTCCATTATTATGTATCTAGACAACCTGACTTCTCAAGAGGTGGGAAACTTCGAAAGAATCGATTAATTCTCATTTTTCTGAATGAAATAGAAATATCGAAAAGTTGTGACTTTAATGTATCCTTTTTCAGGTTATTAGCTTGGAGCTATCTACCGGCGTACCGATGCTTTACATTGTTAAAGATGGAAGCTTCATCCGTAGAGGTAGTCCCGTCGCACCCGAAGAACCGGGCGTTTATGCATACACCAAGGTATACATATATATATCCCCGACTCCGTTCCTCGTATAGTTAATGTGTTAAATGATCTTTTTGGCACTTTTACGATTCAAAGATTGAGTTTTTTTTCGACATTAGTTACTTCTGTTTTGCATCGAAAGAGACATATCTTATTTGAGGGGCTAAAAACTGTGATTTATCTGAATATTCGCGACGAGATGAGTAATTTTTTACTGAACTTATTTTGTTGGCGTGACTCGTCGACAACGACGATGCAGAGCTTGGCACATTACAGGCAGAAGCTGGATGATAAGGTGCAATCCTGATGTTTTATGGCTTCTTATTGAGTGAGTATTTCCTCAAATCTTCTGTGCTACTTCTTGTTGAGAGAGAAGAATTCTTCTCTGCATTTGTGTTTGAATGTTTATTTTAGTGTTTTTTATGTTTCTGGTAGAAACAGAAAAAGATTTTTTACTGTGTTGTTGTATTATTATGAAGTTTTGTAACCATTTACAATAAATAAGAAGTGTTTTTTTTTTTTTTTTTTTTTTTGTAGTTTGTAATGCTTATACACTCAAGTTTTTGTTTGTACTTTTTTTTTTTTTTTAAGTGTTTTGAATTTTATTATTTATTTTTAAAATAAAGTAGCTATTGCATATACTATTTTATTGTTTGCAAATTGCAATGATTCTTCTCTCTTTTGGTACCTAAAGTTTGAACTCATAGTTTACGGTCACCAGTTTACTGCTAAGTTATTTTTTACCGGACTATTTAAATTATTTTCTTTTAAAAGGTGGAATAGAATAAATGTATCATTTATAATGCATTGTACGTCTTTTTTCTTTTAATCTTTTCTTATGAAATACTTAAATTAAATAATTTTATACTCTTTGCATTGGATAAAAATAACCTATTTAGGTCCTTGCGAAATAAAATTAATATTTTACTAAATATAATAAAAAGTAAAGGGATAGATATTTTTTAAAATTTAGTTAGTAATTAATAACGATAATAATATATAATAAAAGTAATGAAGTGTTACATAAAACATAAATTAATAGTAATATATTAAATTTAACAGAGAAATTAAAAGAAAAAAAAAAATAATGGGGAGCCAAGCAAGTAATATTTTCACGTAAAATCGAAAATAACACAACCCCAATTGCCCATATTGTCACAAAATTCACAACCTTAACTTCCCCGAAACCGAAACTGTTCCCATAGATTCTGTCCTGTCTTAAAATCATGAGAGAGAAAGTCTTTCATAGTTAGGGAAGACAGTATATATATATATATATAAATAAACCATTAGTCAATCATTAATTCGAACAGCATACTCTTCAATCAAAGTTATCACCCATTCGTCAACATTGAACTTCCTCAGCTACTCCGCCGCCGGCGCCGCCATCGCCGCCGTGAGACAACTGCTTTTCCGTCGTCACCGCACCCGGTTCATCGTCCGACTCCGACGAAGCCGATTTTGCAGATTCTAAGCCGATCGAAGAAACCGGCGGCATCGAACCACCAGCATTCCACAACAACTCGACCTTCTTATCCTCCTCCCGCATCCTCTCCGCATACTTTACGATATCGAACTCCGCGGCGTCTTTCCCGCCGAACGCAGATTCGACTAATTCCATATCGAAAATTTTCTCCATAATCTTGCTCGAGTTAGGATCGTCGGCGTAAACAAACTTCACTTTGTTAGCCGTTTTGGGCTCCAAAAACGGCTTCGCAATCTGCAATCATCGTCTAAATTATCGTTTTTCATCTCGTGAAAACCCAAAAGATCGCCGAAAATGATCGAAACTTTACCATCCAAAACGGCTCGAATATCTTCGGCGGATCGTATAGGATCGCGAGGCCGAGCCTCTCGGGGTAACGATCTTGCAGGACGTGCGCTGTCTCGCGCGTCACTTTGATCGAAATGTGCGACATATTAAAACCGTGAAAATCGATCAGCCACACCATTTGTTCTTCTCCGTCGGAGAGATTTACGATCGCGTTCTCCATGCAATACACGAGATACTTCATCTGCCCCGTTATCGACTTGGAGTTCTGCAAAAATCGATTCTTTAACAAAAATGTCGAAAATTTTTAAAAGAAAAAAAATTCGAATATAATTAACCTGACATCGAGGCCGCATGACGAGAACGGGCCTCCCATGCTTGTCTTTGTAACTCGATCGGTAAATCTTCCCCGTCTCTGCCTCCGCAGCGACGTCATCCTAAATTATTACAATCTACGTAACGAGAGAATACGGAGCTACGGCTTGTCCTGGTCGAAAATTGTAATGAGACTTACCCAACGAATCTCGTCCGGCTTGTACTCGAGTCTCCATTTTAGAGATGCTTTGAGCATTTTGACGGCTTTCTTGACGTTCCAATTTCGTGCCCTTAAGTATCTCAAGATGGAACTGTCCGTACAATAAAGGGCCAGTTTTCCGGACTGGGGGCCGATCGATTTTCTTACCTCGTCAATCTGGAACATAAATTTGAACAAGGTATGAACAACTCTATAGATACATATATATATGTATATATATACCTTAGCTTGCTGTTGTTCTGGTGTTAAGGAATTTTCGCAGCCATTTGATTCGAATCCGTTCGACCCCATTGTACTCATAGCTTCGATGTCGGATCTGTTACAGAAGAATTGGTTAGGACACACAATGCGTATCTCGGGTGAAGGTAATAAACGAACATCTAAGATTGCATCCTTGTAGACTTCAAAAAATTGTAAGAGTTGAGACACACATAATCCTAAAACATAGCCTTTTCCGTGTGTGGTGTCCCCCACCCCCTCTAGTAGAAGATTTTCTACGTAATTTAGTCAAAAACAAGAAAAATCCGGGACAAACATCGATTTTCATCATCTACAAAGATAACCATTTTATAGCAAAAAATAATGAAGCTATGGATCGACATATTTTTCTAAGCAAGATAGGGATTTATGTATTCGTGCAACCTTAGCGATTTCCTATAGTTGTGCATCGATTTCTAACCAAAACTTTGAACATCATCGAATCATTCAAAATTACAATACAACATCATTCACAAAAACTTGTTTTGTAAATAGGTATTGATCGTAATGTTCTAAACAGAGTCGAAAAATTCTCTCTAGAGATTCTTAAAACATGAAAATTGTGGATTGTATGATCATGGATGAATAACATACAAAACCAGAGCATTACTCTTAAAATATGAATATCCAAATCGCAACATAAATAATAATTTAAAATCCATATATGCAATTCAAGAGTTCAAAGATCACATCAAATACTACAAAATAATCCTATCTTGTGTTCATCGACAATAACTTTCTTTAACAAAATTTTCCAAAACTAAGAAACTTTTATCTAAAATGGAGCAAAGCAGAGCAGTGTTGCTTGTTCACATAAACAAATATAATCACAATGAATTCTACAGAGTATAATATTTACAGGCACTTTCATTATCAAAAGGACCACAAAATTTTGAGGCAGAGCACAATCACCATCGCCATCAATGACCCCCAAATTCTAGGGTTTCCAACAAAATTACCAAACCTAATTTACGCAGCATTTAGGGTATCCAACCAGAAAATCATCTCAAATAGGCTTTTGATCTCCAGATAGGTACAGCAACAGAATTGACAATCAGATAATCAACCACCACAAATCCAAAACAAAAATAAATAAATAAACAATCATTTACGAAATCAATGACCTAGAGACTGTGTATATACAGTGGAAGATTTGCAGATTTCTCCGCACATCGCCGCATCGGAAAACAAATTAAAGTTAATATCTATCGAGAAGAAGAAATACCTGAGCGCGAAGGTGGATTTGGCTTAGTTGGAAAAATGAAGTGAAATGGATTGATGGAGGAGTAGAAATTGGGGCATTTAAGGGGAGATTAAGGTCAACTCTCAAAGAAGGCGAGCTATGGTGAAGAAATCTGGAAGCATTGATGGTTGTTGACGATTGTGTGAATATTATAAACAGAAAATCCAAATAAATTAATCCATAACTATAATAATAATAATAGAAAATTGTGAAAATTTGAGATTGACTGTTGCAGAGGTGAGCTTATAGGCGGATGCCATGGCGTACGGTCAGACAAACCACCATGTAAATGCAGCAAAACCTTCTCTTCTCTCTCTCTTTCTCTGCAGAAAATGAAAATTGAATATTAACGTCATAGTTTGTCTGTCGTGGCGTCGATACTCTTCCAACAAGACAGACAGACAGACACTCTGCTAATTAATTTCATTATTATTATTAGAAGATACTGCTCACTATTTATTTTTATTTTTTATGGTCAACAATATATAAATAAATTTATAAAATAATAATAATAATAAGTATTGTTTTTTTAAAAAAATATATATTATACTATGTGTAAAGTAAAAATGCATAAAAATATTCTTTGTATTAATGTAAAATTTAAATGAAATATTCTACTTGTACAAAATTTATGTTTGGTTCAAAATAAAGATCTAAATTACACTTATTTTATACAAATAAAAAATATAAAATATTTCAGATAATTTTTTTTGAATAAAATAAATAAATAGATAATTGATCAATCATTTATTTTTATATTTTTTCTAAAAATCACATAACAATTTGTTTTCAAATTATAACGAATGACTAATAAATTATTCATTTATTTATTTTATTTAAAAAAATTATTTAACATATTTTACAATTTTTATTTGTATAAAATTTACATAAATTATGTCTTTATTTAGAACTAAATATCAGTTTTGGATAAAGAGGGTGTTTCGTGTAAATTTTACATTAACACAAGGGGGTTTCACACAATAAATAAAACACGAAGTGTTTTGTGCATTTTTACTAAAATACAATAGAGTATTATATAATGTATCTCTTTTTTTATATATATAACGTAGAAATCTGAAGTTGCTACCGAAAGTGCGCATTTGATAAATTATCGGCCGAAGCTAATACTCCGCAAATTAAATTCGATAAAATAAATCACATTAAAAAAACCATATGTGACAGATGGATTTCAGTGAGCCCGCCTCAAGTCACTTTGTTAATTTGACCCAATTGACTCTATAATTAAATAGTTAATTAATAAATTTAAAATAAAATTAAAATATTTAACTTTTTCTAAAAGAATAAGAGAAAATATATGAAATGGATTAAAATATATGGCAATAATATACATATATAGAATATATATAGAGATAATAAAACTTCTTTTAATATGTAGAAAATTTAAAATTGTAGCTAAAATAATGGCGATATTAATGGTAGGAAGTAGTAATGATTTCTTTTTAGGGTATATACATATATTAAGAAGCAACAAATTATTTTACAACATCTATAATTATTATTTTTTAAAAAAAAATGTAATACTTTAAAATAGATTTTTAGTTATTATTAAATTTATAGTAGAAATATAAATAAATAAAAATTCCTTTGTTATGATTTTGATATTTTAATATAGATATACATAACTAAATACCCTCTTCAATTCACTTACCATATTGATTTTTATATTTTTGTTGGTCCACTTATTTTGTTATTTTTTTTAAAAAAAAATTATATATTTTAATTTTATTTTAAATTTATTAATAGATAATTTATTTTTATTTTAATTAAACTAATTAATTATTTGATCTTAATATATAATTTTTTTATTGTTAACTATAATTATTTGTACTAATATATTTTTAATTATTTATTAAATATCTCCTAACCTTATTATATTACACTAAATGGACATGATAGCTGGACGGAATATTTTACAATAAAGTTATCAAGAATATTTTAGGAAAAAAAAATGAAAATATAATTATATAAAATAATTATTATATTTTTCTCTGTTCCAATACAATAGTCTTGTTTATTATTTTTGTCCGTCCCAAAACAATAGTCTCATTTCCATAAATAATCATATAATTATAAAACTACCCTTACTCTCTCTTTTATTATTAATACACAATTGACACTATTTTTTACATTAATACATTCACTAGGGTAAAAAAAAATTACCTGTACTTTTTACCCACTACTAATATAATATTAAAATTCTTTAAATTTTCTATCAAACACAACCCGGACACAACCCGGACAATAGTTATTGGACGAAGGGAGTAATAAATTATTTATGTGTAATCCATCATGCAAATATAAGGTTGTTTGATTATATAATTTGAAATAAAATATTAACTTTAATTTTTATTTAAATAATATTTTTGATTTAATATTTATATTAAAAACGATCCCGCTATTTAAAATCTCAACCAAATTAAACATATTGTAATGAATTAAAATAATTATATTTCTATAATTGATATGCCTTAAGGTTCACAATATTCGGCCCAATGGGCCTGATATGTGAATTCAGTAACAGGCTCATATTAAATGGGCCAGGCCCAAACTGTAATATGTATATATATAATATTGACTGGATCAGAATTTCTCCTCTTTCTAAACCATATATTAAATTATATATGTTGCATAATAATCATAAAAATAAAAATAATATATATATTTGAAAAAAGGCAGATAAATATCAAAGGGACAAATATAATTTATTGTATGTCCACTTCAAAAGGTTCCTTCATATTCCCTGTCTCCATATAAATAAATAAATAATAATAATATTTTTTTAAATAACAATTCAATTACATTTATTTTAGATATTTTGCTATCTTGTTTTCTTAAGAATATTTTAGTATTGTTATGTATGTATTTTTAATCAGTATATATTTAATAGCACAATTTAAAAAATATTCTAAACAATAATAATAACAAAAAAAAAAATAATGTGTTTGTGAGGGATTGGATTTCATTTCCACTATTCAGTCCATTTTTTTCCCCCAAAAACATCAAATCAAACACTTATTTTTCATTTTTTTATATTATACTAAAAATTAATTTTACATTCAAAACATCACATCAACATCTATTTATATCAGATCATACAACTATTTAAATTCAAAATTTTTACTATTCAAATCTCAACTCAAAATGCAAAACCCAAAACAAACACACTTATATAAAATAAATTATTAAAATATTTATTTTATTTGTGAAATGGGGCCAAAGATGTTATTTAAAAAAATAATAATAATAACAATATATTTTGGGGGACAGTAGTCCCTAGTTGCCAAAAGGCTTGAACACAATTAGGTCACGTGTTGAATTGTTACAAAAGAAAATATTTTATATACATGGATCAATTATGAACCTTATATAAAATATAAATAAATAAATATTATCATGCTAGTGGAATTTATTATCACTTCAATATATTTATAGATTTAAAATTTTTTTTTAAAAAAAACCAATGACACCTAAATATCCAATTTTGTGTCATTCAGAGTTTGTTTAGTTGTAATTTAAAATTAATTTAAAATAAATTATTGAATTAAAATTTTTGTTTAAATAGTATATTAAATATTATATTTTGTAATAAAAATAATATATTTTTATTAAAAATTATACAAAATGAATAGAGCTGATTTTGATTTAAAATAGTAAAAAAAAAAAAAAAAAACATCTTATACAGTAAATAAAAACAACAATAATTTACTAATTTATACTCCCTTCATCGAGGAAAACAACAAAAGCTATATTTCTTACTAAAAAATAAATGAAATATTTATTTCCAACAAATAAGAAATAGACATAAATTTAAATAACAAATAAAAATTTAAATCTTTGCAATAATAATAATAATAATTAAGAATATTGGTGAATTTATATACAATAATTAAATTTAATGCATAAATAAGAAAAATAAAACTATAATAATAAATATTAGATATTAAATTCAAAAGAGTACCAAGCACAATCAATACATTATTTTTTAAATCACCATTATCCAATCAACTTTGTTTCATATAATTTCAAATTAAAATCAATATTATTCAATTTGCACAATTTTTAATAAAAATATATTATACTTTTTTTACAAAATATTACAAATATTATTTAAATCAAATTCAAATCAACACTTTTTATTTATAAGGTATTATGTTTTTTTTTTTGGGTCACTAAATTTAAAAAGTTTTGTTTAATTTTTATTTGAAATTGAACTTTTTATTTAAATTTTAATTCAAATAGCAATTTATTATAATTTTTGTGAGAAATATAATGTAATTTTATTAAAAATTATAGGAAATGAATGGTATATTTTTCTGTTACGAATGCAAAACAAATAAATTTAAAATATTCATTTTTATTTTTAGTGAATATATAACTTTTAATCTTACATTTATGTATGTCAATACTATTCTACATTTATATATATACACACACAATTTATATACAAAAAATATCATGACAAATATTAAAATATATTTTTATTGTCAATTTATGATAGGTATATTTTTTATTGAGTAATTACATACTCTACTACATATTAATTTATTTACAAAAATATCATTTAATTACAAATAAATTATAAAGTCAAAATCGACATTTGACTTAAAATACCACTAGTTATTATTAAAATATATCATTTGTCTGCGACTTCCCACGTCATAAAAAAAAAAAAAAAAAATACTATTTGTCTCAAAATAGATTATTCATTTGTTTTCAATTATTTAAGTATGTAAATTAATAAATTATTAATATTAAATCATAATATTATTTTATTGTTTTTTACATGATAGAGTAGTTTTATTTGTATTTTAAAAATATAAATTAATATCTATAACTAAAATAAAATTTAGCGAAATTGTTTGAAGGTTTTTTTTTTTTTTTTTCTATTTTATGTGAGTTATAGAAAATTGAGTATGTAATATAAAAGAGAACGAGTGTGTAATATATTAATTTATGAGGAAAATATATTTTTTGGAAGTTGTGTTTTGCAACAAAAGAACAAACCCGAAGAGTTTTAATATAAATATAAATATTTATTTATTGAGAAAAAAAAATAGAAATATAATAATTACCGTGTAAGAAATTAAAAATTTAATTAAATTAATTTATATTTGTTAAGTATATTTAAAATTTTAACACGAATCGATTCAAAGCCTAATACTAAAAATAAGCGTAAATTTATTAAAAATAAAAATGAGTCATATGTTGTAGAATATTTTTTACGAAAAAATAAAATATAGTAAAAAAAATTTAAAAACACTTAATATAATATTTAATAAAATATAAATAAAGTATGAGTTGTCACCACCTATTATCGACCGTCGACTTAGTCATCATCGTCATAGCAATGTATGCTTTTGTGGACAATTATTAAAATTTATTAATAAGATTCTCAAATAAAATAAAATAAAATAAAATAAAACAATAAAAGTCTAGTTATTAATAATTATATAAACGAGTTAAAATATTCAATCCTAACCCGACTCGTTTATTATCGTGTCGGGTTCATGTTAACTCATTTATTATCGTGTCGGGTTCGGGTTGACTCGTGTTGACCTGTATACATAATTAAATCTAATTTCTTGATTCAAATTAAATAATTTTTTATTTTGTTGTCGTGTTATGTTAGTTTTTATTGGTTTGAGCGTAAATTATGTTGAATTATTTAAAATTGAACTTAGTTTAAATTAATTTATAAAAAATTTCTTAAATTATGATTATTTTATATATATAATAAATATATTAATCAATATTAATATATTATAATCGGGTTGTCGTGGCGGGTTCGAGTTGAGAGTCTCAACCCTAACTCAACCCGTTTATTATCGTACCGGGTTCATGTCAACCCGTATACATAATTGGATTGAAATCTTTTACCCAAACTCAATTATTTTTTTTTTGCAAGCTCTAGAACATAACTGTACATAAATTATTTTAATATCCAAACATGATTAAAAATTAATACTATTATTCCTTTTTATATTTTTTTAAAGTTAAATCCGTATCTGTATTTTAACCAAGAACAATATATAATCACCATATTTGTGCGTCCACAATTTTTATTTTTAATTTTTTAATGACAACTTATATAAAATATTTTATTTATAATTAAATTAAAATATCATTATCGAATTTAAATTTAAATTTACAAACACAACTGGCAGTGGACAATATTATTGGCCAAATTTTGCTTTCAGTGTTACAACCAACAAAGATAAAAACAAATAAAATAATTATTAGGTATATCTATCTATCTCTTCGTGATAACATTTATTATGAATAATCAAACAAAAAGATATTATTATTATTATTATTATTATTATTATTATTATTATTATTATTATTATTGGCAGAATATGAATATTTTTTCTTCAACATATATAGAGATAATATTTTAAAATACTTTTTCACTTTCAGCTTTTAATATTCCTACTTTTCCTTTTATTTTTAAGAAAATGAAGGACGAGTTCGTATTTTTCGAATTATTTTTTTTTAAAAAAATGAGAAATTTAAATTCCTTCGTAACTCATATAATAAATAAATAAATAAATTAGAAAATATGAGTAGACGGTGAAAAATATAATTAAAGAGTGTTGAGATCAGACAACCTTAACGGAAAATACTACTGCTCTGTCAAGAATACTGAGTTGATCTTTGATTTTTTTTTTTTACTTAAATATTACTCCCTCCGTCCTACTTTTTATATTCACATTTCTATTTTCGTTCGTCTCATTTATTATATCATTTTTTCTAGAAAATAATTATACATTTTAATCTATTTTTAAAATTTTAATTTATATTTTTTAAAATTTTAATTATACTAATAAATTATCTTAATCTTAATTTATAATTATTTTTATTATACAATAATTATTTTCACTAATACATTTTAAATTATTTACTAATTATACTCCTCCTAAATTCTCGTGTCTACAGTAATGCAGACAAAGTATCCGGGACGGAGGCAGTAGTATATGGTTTGTTTATTTCATTTTCAATTTTTAACGAATAATTTCTTATAAATATTATTAAAATAATATACTCACTCCGTCTCATAACGATATATTCATTTACTTTTTGCATGAAGTTTTAAAAATATTAATATTTTATTGGGACGTAGTAGGAATAAAGTATAAATGATTAAAATAATTTTATTAGTATTGTGTGATATAAAGGTAAGGACATGTATGTAATATATTGTAAGTTGTAAGGGTATTTATAATATTAGGTAGATAGTACAATTACTAAAAAAAAATTGATACTTTGCTATGAGACGAACTAAAATGGAAAAATAGATAGTTTGTTATAGGACGGAGGGAGTATTATATATATGGGAAGGATTAAGGGCTGAATTTTTAAAATCAGCACTATGTTAAATTTTTCAAAACAGTACACGGAAAATATAGAAACAATACATGTCTTTTTATTAAATACAGATATGTTGTTTATAATAAAAATATGTTTGTCATAATTACTATATATGTTATATAAGAGTATGCCATGCAGTAAAATAACTATTACATGTGTCGTTAATTTATTTGTTATGTTTGTATTATATTAATATAAATGATGTGTTGTTTTTAAATTCAACACTAAGTCGCAACCTATATATACATACTAACATTGTACTATATATAACATATTTATTTTATTCATTCAAAAAAAATAATAATTCATTACAAAATATTATTTTTTATATTATCGATATATTTTTTTACATTTAACATAAAAAAAAAAAAAAAGTTATCCAAAAATACAAAATAAACACACCATAAGTTTAATTAAATTTTAAAAATAGGTACTTATCAAAATTGAGATACATTCTTTTTTTATTATTAATTTTCAATTATTTTATTACTCCTTCCGTCCCACCTAATATGTCCATATTTTTTATTTTCGTTTGTCCCACATACCTTGTCCTTTCTATGTTTGGTATCGTATATGCTATTCATTGTAGATACGAAAATTTAAATAAAATATAAATAAATAATTAAAAATTGTATTAATAAAAATAATTATTGTATAACAAAAATAATTATATTAGTAAAAAAAATTCACCATGCTCAAAATTCAACCATGACCACCTTATTTACTAAACTACTATCTACTCCCTTCGTCCAGCGAGAAATGAGCCTTTTTGTTAGACACGGTATTTTAGGTAGTGCACATTGAAAAGTTATTAATAATAAGTTATAATATTATTTTATTATTTTTTATGTGAGTAGTGTTGTTAGCATTTTAAATATTTTAAGATTATATTTCAATAAAATATATGCAATGCGAGTATTATTTTGTAAATAATAGTAAAATTTTATATAATACAAATAAAAAAAAAATTATTTATTTATTTATAATTAATATAAATTAATTTTATAAAAGATAAAAAAAAATTAAATATAGAGAAAATTATTTGTTTATCAAAGAGATATAAATAAATAAAGAGGTTTTGAGTAGATCTTACGTGCAACAAATTAAAAATTTAATTAAATTGATTTATTGAGTATTGGTTAAGTATATTTAAACTAAATAAATTTACTAAAAATATAATTAAATCATCTTTTATGGAATGGACAAAAAAAAATAGTCATCTATAGCCTGACGAAGAATAGTAATATATATATATTTAAGAATATTACTGATATTTACATTTTATACAAATGCACTCCATCAATATAATATTATTAATATTTTCATATTAATTTTTAAATAATTGTTTTAATTAAAAAACATATTAAATATATATTTATATATTGTAAAATTTGACGATGCTGAGGAATTGGGGGACCACATCAGCAAATATATATATAAAAGTCAATTTTGATGTTGGAGCACTACAAGGTTCCTAGGAATATAATTGTAACTATACGATTTGATTGACTGTCTCTACTCGTTAATTTATTGTTGTAAATAACTATAAATATTAAAATATTTATAATATGTAATAAAAATTCATACTTACTAAATATAAATTTAGATCTTTCTTTATTTGGATAAAAAGTAATTACAAAATGTATATTTAAAAAAAATGAGATATTTGTGACGAACAATTAAATAAAACAAAACATATATATTACTCCCTCCGTCCCAATACAATAATCTTATTTATCACTTTTGTCTGTCCTAAAACAATAGTCTTATTTTCATAAATAACCATATCACCGTAAAATTACCCATACTTTTTCATTTTTATTACACAATTGCCACTATTTTTTATTCTAATATACTCACAAGGGGCAAAAAAATTCTTTTATCCATACATTTTACCCATTACTAATATAATATCAATATTTCTTAAATTTTATATCCAACCCAATTAAAACTATATTTATGGGACGGAGAGAGCAGTATTTTTTGAACTGATGGAGTACCATATATGCAAGTTTTCTAAAGAGTAATATAATTTTTATAGTTTTTTTTATTATTTAATCTTTTGAATATTATTTTTGTATAACATAATATTTTAAATTTTATTTGTAAGGATAATCTTTGTTTGTATAAATGATATAAATTTGCAAGATATTCCAAATTAAAAATAATAGTAACAAAAAATTTGACACTTTGTATATTACTATCCTATTTTATTATTATTACTCAAACGTCATTATTTTTTAACTTCAATCAAAACACATCTACAATGACAAAAAATAAAATAAAATTTAATCATACTTTCTAGTAACTATTAATATAATACCAATATTTTTAAAATTTTGTGTTAAAAAAATAAGTTTATTCTTTTGAAATGGAGGTAGTATGTTAACACATATACAAATATATATATGCATTCTATATTACATTATACTGTACTATTATTATTACAATATTTTTATTTGTTATAATATCAATTATTATTAGATAAAATAACTTTTCAGCCGTTGGATCGAAGATGAGTTTGATGAAACAAATCCAAAGTTTCGAGCCGGTGTTCTTTTTTGGAAATTACATCTCATTAAAAATATATATTTTTTTTCAAAAAAATATTTAATATATTATACACACTTATTATTTTATATTATTTATAATTTTTTATATTTTATATATAAAAAAATAGTAAACTGACAAACTCATAGTTGTCTTGTACTAATATTAGTATTCAAGTATTTTTATTTGAATAAAATATTACTTCTTCCGAGGTCATTATGTTATTTTTTATTATTATATTTAATTTATTCTTTTATTTTATTATTTTTTAAATAAAATTTTTATAACATTACTACTTTATTTTTTACCTAATTTTTATTTTTTTTAAATAAAAAAAAAATCTAAAAATTTAAAATTTTCTATTTAAGCAGAGATTTAATAATTACTTATAATCTTCTCATATAAATGTTATGTGCACGCACATATACTCATTTCGTCCCAATACAATAGTCTTGTTTATTATTTTTGTCTATTTAAAAAAATAGTCTTATTCCCATAAATAACTATATAGCAATTTTTTTTATTACACAATTATTACCATTTTTTTACACTAATACACTCACAAGGGAAAAAAAAAAGATTTATTTATATTTTTTACCAATTACCAATATAGTATTAATATTCTTTAAATACCGTATCCAACCCAATTAAAATTATATTTATGAGACTAGAGGATGTATTACACACGAAAGTGATTAGCCAAGTTGCCGAATCATCTTTGTTAAACGTATAATAAATAAATAAATAAATATAATATTATTTAATTATATAGTCATTATTATACTGGAGTCGAGTATGAATATGATCAAAATGAAATGACTTTTTCACACCTCATAATCAATCGATCACTTATAAAGTCCAATTAATAACAAATAAATAAATAAATAAACAAAGACTAATTAAATGGAGTTTAAGGACTCGCAACTGAATATTATTGCTCCTTTTTCTTTTAGTTATTTAGATATTAAACATTAGTAAATTAATAATAATAAATTATAGTATTATTTTATGACTGTTCGAATACGGAGGACAACGGGATTCGAACTTGAGACTTAAGAATTTGATATCATGTTTTAAAAGCTAAATTTTTATGATATGCATCACTTATTTATTATCTATAAATGAAAATCCACCAAGGGGTTTAAGTTTTGCTGGATTTTTAATATTTCTTCAGTCTTATTTTATTTGTCCAGTTTTATGTAGATAGGAGAATCTAGTATAATTAGTGTTGAAACGTGACTTGGATTTAGCGGTCTACCCGACCCTAAACCAAAGCGAAAGGGCTGTTTCAATTGGCAGGGTTCCTTTTGGGCTTATCCTAATCGATAACAAATAGGCTTACGGTTTAGGGTGTTTTGGGGTGCTTATAAATAGACAACTATGGTTCTTAGTCGGATGACACATTGTAAATCTCTGAATCAGTATAATAAAATCTCTCCGGTTCCTGCCCGTGGACGTAGGTTGACACACCGTCACCGAACCACGTAAAACCTCTGTGTTCTTTATTTGCTTTCTTTCTCGTTTTCTCATAACAAGTGGTATCAGAGCCATATCCAATTGATTGAAGATGTCCTCGTATAAGTTTGATTTGGAGAAGTTTAATGGGTCGAATGACTTCACGCTCTGGAAGGTCAAGATGAGGGCACTTCTGGTTCAACAAGGATGTGCGGCTGCGTTGGAGGGAGAAGACAAGTTTCCTAAAGACACGAAGGAGGAGGTAAATAAAGAGATTTTGGCAAGGGCTCATTCCGCGATCTTGCTGTCAGTTACTGATGAGGTGTTACGGGAGGTTGTAGATCAGACAACGGCTTTTGGGTTATGGAATAAACTGTGTGAGAAGTACCAAAACAACTCTCTCACGAACAGGCTATATCAGAAGCAACGTCTTTACACCCTCCGGATGTCCGAAAGTACTCAGGTAAATGATCATCTTGATACCTTTAACCGTATCATTCTTGATCTTCAAGGAGTTGAGGTTAAAGTAGATGATGAAGACCAAGCCCTAATTTTATTGTGTTCACTACCTGGTTCATATGAGAATTTTGTAGATACTATGCTATATGGTAGAACTACAATTTCTGTTAATGATGTGAAAGATGCCCTTATGTCCAAAGAATTGAAAAGAAAGGTTTCTCTGGAAGAGGGTTCTGGTTCAGGTCTGTTTGCAGGTAGGGGAAGACCACATGAGAGGGGTAACGGGAATGGGAGGTCGCGTTCAAAATCAAAATCCTCTAGCAAAGTTAAGTGTTATCTTTGCAAGGAGAAAGGACACGTTAAAAAGGGATTGTCCACAAAAGAAAGGAAATACAAAAGTTGATTCTAGTAACAGTGGCAGCAGTGCTGCTGTGGTACAAGACAGTTCTGATGATGGGGACTTTGGTGAAGTTCTGACAGCGTGTAGTGCTAGTACTGCTGATTCCTGGATTATGGATACCGGTGCTTCTCACCATATGACGTTCTCTCGTGATCTACTCACTTCTTTTAAGGAGTGGAATGGAACGGTGAAGTTAGGTGATGATGGGGTTCTAGCCATAAAAGGGAGCGGGGTAATGCAGATAAAATTGCATGACGGTACTGTCAGGAAATTTGACTGTTGGTATGTTCCTGAACTCAGAAAGAATTTGATTTCTCTTGGGACCTTAGCCAAGAATGGTTTAAAATATCATGGTGAATGTGAGTGGGTGAAAGTCCTGAAAGGTGCGCTGGTAATGATGAAGGGAAAACTGCAGCATGGAATTTATTTTCTACAGGGCAGTTCAGTGATGGGAACGGTGGCGGTATCTCAGTCCTTGGATAAACATGATGACATGACAAATTTGTGGCACCGGCGATTAGGTCACATGAGTGAGCTAGGGTTGTCTGTGTTGAGCAAGCAGGGTTTATTTGGTGGGGATGTGATAGGTAAAATTCAATTCTGTGAGGCTTGTGTAAAAGGGAAGCAACGCAGGGTGAGGTTTAGTACCGGTCATCACACTTCAAAAGAAATTCTGGAGTATGTTCATTCAGATCTATGGGGTCCCTCTCCGGTGAAATCGCAGGGCGGGTGTTCTTACTTTGTCACTTTCATAGATGATTATTCGATAAAGGTCTGGTTGTACTTTCTAAAGACTAAAGATGAGGTGTTTGGGAAGTTCAAGGAGTGGAAGACCATGGTTGAAAAACGGACGGGTAAACAGGTTAAGACTCTAAGAACTGATAATGGGTTGGAGTTCTGCAACGCTCCATTTGATGATTTCTGCAAGAAAGAAGGTATAGTGAGGCACCGCACTGTACGACACACACCACAACAAAATGGAGTTGCAGAGCGAATGAACCAAACCCTCATGGCGCGTGCTAGGTGTATGCGCATATTTGCTGGCTTGTCTAAGCAATTCTGGGCTGAAGCAGTAAACACTGCTAGCTATCTGGTTAATAGATCTCCATCAACTGCAATTGACTTAAAGACTCCTCAAGAGGTATGGTCCGGTAAACCCTCTGATTACTCTAATCTAAGAATATTTGGATGCCCTGCATACGCTCATGTGAATGATGGTAAGCTGGAGCCGAGGGCGGTAAAATGCATATTTCTAGGGTATGCAACAGGAGTAAAAGGTTATCGACTGTGGTGTACAGAAGGTAAAAATCCTGGTAAATTTCTTATTAGCAGAGATGTAACCTTTGATGAATCTGCTATGCTTGATCAGAGTAGAGGTTGTGAAAGTATTGCAGGTACAAAAGATTGTGGTGCTAACCAGAGGGTGGAGTTTGAGACTCCTGACAGAGTTGTGTTAGAGGAAAAGGAGCAAGATAATACTATTGATCAATCCGATCAACCAGATCAGTCAAAACCTCAAGGGAAACCGGTTGAGGGGGAAGCTGATGACGCTGGTACGGGGGTTGAAGATTCCATAGTAGCAAGAAAGGGAAAGAGAAATATTCAGAAACCAGCTAGGTTTGCAGGATGTGTCAATACGTGTGACATGGATTCTGTTGCTTATGCACTAGCGGTTGGTGATGATCTTGGCTCTGATGAGCCAAAGACATATAAAGAAGCTGTGGCGAGTAAAGATGCAGAAACCTGGATTATGGCAATGAATGAAGAGATGCAGTCTCTTGAAAAGAACAAGACTTGGGATCTTGTTGCACTACCAAAATGGGTGAAGCCAGTGGGATGCAAGTGGGTCTTTAAAAGAAAGGAGGGAATTCCTGGTGTTGAACCTGCTAGGTTCAAGGCGAGACTGGTGGCAAAAGGGTTTTCACAGAAGGAAGGAATCGATTACCATGAAGTCTTTTCTCCTGTGGTGAAACATAAAACCATTCGGGTTCTTTTGGCAATGGTGGGTGCTTTTGATCTGGAGCTGGAGCAGCTTGATGTAAAAACAGCATTCCTTCATGGTAATCTAGAAGAACAGATTTACATGTCTCAACCGGAGGGGTTCTACAGTTCTAAAGGGGACCAGGTATGCTTGTTAAAGAAATCTCTGTATGGCTTGAAGCAGTCTCCGAGGCAATGGTACAAGAGATTTGACTCATTCATGGTGTCTAATGGTTATACTCGTAATCAGTTTGATAACTGTGTTTACTCGAAGAAAGTTTCTACTGATTCCTTTGTGTATCTGCTGTTGTATGTGGATGATATGTTAATTGCAGCTAAGAACATGACTGTAATTAATGACTTGAAGGCTCTACTAAAGGGTGAGTTTGAGATGAAGGATTTAGGTGCGGCAAAGAAAATACTTGGTATGGAGATCTGGCGTGATAGAGAAGCAAGACGGTTATGGGTTTCTCAAGAAAAGTATATTGAGAAAGTTTTGCAGGCATTCTCTGTTGATCAGTCCAAACCGGTAAGTACCCCTTTGGCGGCACACTTTAAACTTGATCGAAGCACTATACCGGCTACAGATGAAGATGTTAGTTACATGAAGACGGTTCCATATTCAAGTGCAGTTGGAAGTCTTATGTATGCGATGGTATGTACGAGACCGGATCTCGCTTATGCGGTTAGTGTGGTGAGCAGGTTTATGGCTAATCCGGGTAAAGCTCACTGGGGAGCTGTAAAGTGGATCTTGTGATATTTGAAAGGAGCGTCTGATATTTGTCTGGTATATGATGATAAAGGCCATGGTGATGGTCTTGTTGGCTATGCAGACTCTGATTACGGGGGTGACTTGGTGAAACGAAGATCACTAACTTGTTTTATCTTCACTCTGTTTGGATGTGCAGTCAGTTGGAAGTCTACTTTACAACCTACGGTTGCATTGTCGACGACTGAGGCGGAATACATGTCAATGACTGAAGGTATTAAGGAGGGTATCTGGTTACATGGTCTGATACAGAGTTTGGGTCTGAAGGTGGAAAAACCGGTGTTATTCTGTGATAGTCAAAGTGCTTTGAGTTTGGCTAAAAATCCAGTGTATCATGAGAGAACCAAACATATTGATGTAAGGTTGAATTTTATCCGTGATGTTCTGGAGGAAGACAAGTTTTATATTCAGAAAATAGCTACAGAACACAATCCAGCTGATATGTTGACAAAGGCGCTACCGACGGAGAAGTTTGAGCACTGCTTGAACTTGGTGAATATTCGTAGGAGGTAAAGCCCTCTCGGGGCATCTGGCAGGAATGAGACGATTGAGAGATACTGACGAACCTTTGGCGGTTGGAGAAACTCCAAGTCAAGGTGGAGATTGTTGAAACGTGACTTGGATTTAGCGGTCTACCCGACCCTAAACCAAAGCGAAAGGGCTGTTTCAATTGGCAGGGTTCCTTTTGGGCTTATCCTAATCGATAACAAATAGGCTTACGGTTTAGGGTGTTTTGGGGTGCTTATAAATAGACAATTATGGTTCTTAGTCGGATGACACATTGTAAATCTCTGAATCAGTATAATAAAATCTCTCTGGTTCCTGCCCGTGGACGTAGGTTGACACACCGTCACCGAACCACGTAAAACCTCTGTGTTCTTTATTTGCTTTCTTTCTCGTTTTCTCATAACAATTAGTAAATAAATAAAATACTCCTTCTGTTTCGGTGCAAGGTTGTCGCTTTACTTTTTACACGTAAATTTTTTAATATTAGTATTATAATGAATTGTAGTTAAAAAGACAAAAATACCCCCATTAGTATTGTGTGATATAAAAATAATGACGTTTGTGTAATATAGTGTAAGTTAGAAGGGTATTTATTATGTTAAGTATATTGTACAATTATTAAATTAGAAAATAGTAACTTTGTTTTGAAACGGACGAAAATAAAAAATGACAATCTTTCAATGGAGACGGAGGGTGTATATATATTAGTAAAAATAATTATTGTCCAATAAATAATTATAAATTAAAATTAAAATTAAAATTCTAATTAATTTAATTAAAATTTAAATTATAAATTATAAAATTAAAATATATAATTATTTTTTATAAAATATATATATATATATATATTATATGGAACCGACTTATGTGGAAGAGCACTAAATTTAGCGAAAACTCTCGAAGCAAACAAATCTTAATTATGGTACATTCTTTTTAAGGGTGTGTCTGATCTGTGAAATGATTTAAAGAGATCTTTTTTCTTTTTTTTTTTTAAATGTAAAATATAAAAAATTGTGTAAGTAATATTATTATATATATATAATCATAAATATTATTTCCTCCGTCACAGATACCATATCCATGTTGTTGTTTCTGTCCGTCCTGTACCATGTTATTTTTTTTTTTGGGAAATAATTACACACTTTAATTTCATTTTAAATTTTTTAATTTTTTTTAATTTTAATTAAAATAATTAGTTATTTTAATCTTAATTTACAATTATTTATATTATAGGATAATTATTTTCATTAATACATTCTTAATTATCTACTAATTACACCTCTCCTCCTAAAATACAGTGTGTACAGTGCAGCAAACACGGTATCTGGGACGGAGGGAGTATATACTAAAAAAAATTAAAAAGAAAAGCCTAGTTTTACCTTCAAGGTTATTTTTTCATAATTATTAATAATAAAAATAAATATTTAGAAAATATCACATCTAAAAATTAATTTTTTTACATAAAATAAATATATTTTATTCAAGAAAATTCACATATAATATTATCTTCTATTTAAAATTTTTACTTTTTATAAAATAATATAAAATATTTTCAAAAAATATTGCTAATCACAATAATGATCAGTGGTAGGGTCCTCAACTCCCCCATATTGCTATGCAATTATTTAATAATTCATTTTATTAATAAAAATCTGTACCTAATGACCCACTAAATATTAATTCATTTTTTTAATAATTAAATATAATATTAATTTACATGCTTGAAAAAAACCTAGATCATAATTGCATTCAATCTTTATTAGTTGAATCTAATCACAACTTTTATTAAAAAATAAAAATAAAAATCAAACCAACTAATTTGATGTACAAAAATGTCAATTATAAAAATGAAAAAGATATTAAATTTTATGAATATTTAATTTGGGAAGATTTAAAATATATTATTAAAAGCTATCATCAAGGGAAACAAGACAAGATGGCCAGAGCACCATAATTTTATTTTAATTTTTTATAAAAAAATATTATAATAATATATGATAGTGCTTTCTAGAAACATTTGCAATGTGCTGATGTTTTATATATATATATATATATATATATATAAAATAAAAATAATAATAATTAGATTTATTTTTGTTCTTAATTTTTTAATGACTCTAATTATTATATATAATTATGCCAAGAAGATGCATGGAATAAAATCTACTTGATTCCAAACCCAAAGTATTATGATTATTTAATCTTGTTTGGACACATGGGGTTGTTTTCATTTGCATTTTGAAATAAAATTTTAATGTTTTATTTTATATTATAAATATTATATTTATTGTGACGAATGCAATAAAATAATAATAATAAAAAAAAGAATCGGCAAATAAAATTGTGTGATTTACCCAAGCATTGGCTACCTTCACAGCAAAAGAATAATAATCTTATCAAAGTTTTAAAATACGAGCACATATTTTGATTTTGATTTTAATTTTAATAATTATTTTATTGCTATATTTTATAGTATATATATACTTATAGAAAATTATGATAATTATATAGTATTAAAAAAAATGAAACTCCAATTAAAAATAATCATACACAACATAACTGTTTTAATAATTAAGTATATAAACTATATATTATATATGAGTGGATTCTATTATATAGTTTATATTAATTAAGAAAGTACATAATTCATACTCCATCTGTCATGCAAATATGTGCTTATTTGATCGGACACAGATTTTAATAAAAGTGAGTAATAATAATTAATTTTTCCTTTTATAGTAAAAAAAAAATATAAAAATGCAATGTCGGAAACTAATGACCGTCTCACCTAAAAGCTCGAACTTGTTAGGGAAACTAAGACATTAGTTACATATCCCGCAAACGGGAGTCCTCAACACGCCCCCTCAGGTGCAAGTGGGTCTGCGAAACTTGCACATGCATATGCCACAAATGGGGACGGGCGGGACTCGAACTCGAGACCTAACCTAGGCTCTGATACCATGTCGAAAACTAATGACCGTCTCACCTAAAAGCTCGAACTTGTTAAGGAAACTAAGCCACTAGTTACATATCCCGCAAACGGGAGTCCTCAACACGTATGTCGGAAGCTAATGACCGTCTCACCTAAAAGCTCGAACTTGTTAAGGAAACTAAGCCACTAGTTACATATCCCGCAAACGGGAGTCCTCAACACGCCCCCTCAGGTGCAAGTGGGTCTGCGAAACTTGCACATGCATATGCCACAAATAGGGACGGGCGGGACTCGAACTCGAGACCTAACCTAGGCTCTGATACCATGTCGGAAGCTAATGACCGTCTCACCTAAAAGCTCGAACTTATTAGGGAAACTAAGACATTAGTTACATATCCCGCAAACGGGAGTCCTCAACATGCAATAATTTTTTAGTAAAAAGAGAAACGAAAATATTTTTCAATGACATCCAAAAAGGGAAGTGAATATAGATTTGAATGACGTATTATTTTAGTTGACACAATGATATATTAATTATATGCATGCTAAAGCATATATGTAATGTGTTTATTTAGAAAATACTTATATTTATAAATGTTATATATTTTAAATTTTAATTTAAGTACATGAAATGATACATAATTTTCAGTACACAATTCATACAAATAGTAACACAAAGTTTGCATAAATTTTTTATACATTAATAATTTTGGCTAATATAATTGTTACTTGTAAAATATATATAGATATATATATTATTAACAAATAGATCCACAAGACATATAGATGTGTATTTTGCTTTTGTATAGTTTACAAAAACCAAAAAAAAAAAAAAAAAACATAAAGGTGTGTTTAGTTCGATTTTTTTTTTAAAAAAATTAAATAATTTTTTTTGTGATATTTCTTTTTAAAGAATTGTGATAATTAAATAATAAAAATTAAAGCATCTTAGCGGGTTTAAAAGCTGATTTTGATTTTTGAATAGTAAATTTTAATTGAATAAATTATTTAAGCGTAATAAATATAATTATTGATTTAGTATTTTGAATGTTAAATGAAATTTTATTATAATAAACAATTTTAAAAATTAATGAAGAATAATTTTTGAATTAAAAAATCCACAAACAAATGTCTAATGTCTACAAATATTTATACATGAAATAACCCTTTTGTTTAGACATGTAAATTAAATGTATAATAATAATAATTTGACAATTTTGGTAGAATAATGTTAAATAAATTTCAATGTTTCTTGGAGAATTAATAATATATCGAATGCTAATAGTTTATTATACTTAACTTTCCACCAATAATGCTAAAAGCACAACACCATTTATTTAATACTAACATGAAAATTTAAATAAATTTTTTTATAATTTTTTTTAAAATTATCTGAAAGTGACAGGTGGCAACATAGTGTGAGTGTGAGACAGAAAATAAAGAATAAATAACTAATTAATTAAAAATTAATAAAAAAAATTAAAAAATAAAAAAGAATTCAGCCAACAGAAGAAGCAAATAGTGGGGCCCAAAGAAGCCGAGTGCAGACTTGACTAACTGCACCCAATAAACCTAACCACGGTTAATCTAACGTTCTTGACTAACGGCGTCAGTTTTCGTAGTCTGTCCGCCGTTGCAGGTCTCTAAGCCACGTGGTGGAGCATGAGGCCCACGGTGGGACACGTGGAGATATCCGCTAGAGCAGCTCCGAATTTTCTAGTGCGGTCAAGTACACCGCTTTACGGTGGGGTCCTGTCTTAACTGGCACCTATCCGTTTGTGCGGTCGAGCTTGTCGGTTTCTGCTAGGTTGTCCGGTCAGGTTAACTATTATTCTGACGACCACTGCCGGTCAACCCCAGCTATCATAATAAAAATTTATAAATATATCCTTTTCGTTCATTAATAATTTTTTTAAATTTATTTTTAGCACGTAAATTAAGATATATTAATATTTTATTAAAATATAATATAAATAATACTTTATCCGTCCTATATATAATATAGAGGTATTACGTAAAATTTAAATAAAAAACAATTAATAAATAATTAAAAAATATATTAGTAAAAATAATAATAAATTAATATTAAAATAATTAAATAATTTAATTAAAACTAAAAAGTTTTTAAAATTTAAAATATAATTAAAGTATAATAAATGTATAATTATATTTTTAAAAAAATGATAAATTATATGAAAAAAAAAAACTAAAAAAAAATAATTAAATTATGTGTGACAAAGGATCATATATAATGACATTTTTGCTGTAAAATTAATAATATAATGATCAAGTAACAATATATTTATATTTGTATAAAATGTAAAATTTACTTAAAAGAAACAAGAAAAGAAAAAAGAAAGAAAAAGAGAGAAGATAGAATAAAATTTTTTTAAAAAAAATGAAAGATTTTAAAAAATGATATATATATTTTTTTCGTTTTTATAATAGTTGATTCCTTCAATTGGTAATATATTATTTAAAATTATAGAATTTTGTAAATTTGTAAATTAATAATAATTAGTTATGATATTTTTTTATATATATAGGCAGTGATGTTGATATTTTTACAAGAAAATTTAATATAATATGCTTAAAAATTTTAAAATATGTATTTTAATGTTTTGAAAATCTATCTTAATAAAATATATAATAATTAGTAATATAATATTATTTTCTTACTATTATAAATACAAATACTTTTTTTTATTTTTAATTAACATAAATATTTCGAATGAGAGAAATAAAAATACGATAGATTTAAAGTGAATATAAGTAATTTATGATATTATTATTTTAAATGCAAAAGTACAAACCTCTATTTGATAAAGTAATATTATTTCTTTTATATGAAAAATATAAATAAAAATTGAATATATTAAATATTATGAAAATTGAAAATTTCAATTGGTCTTTTTTATTTATTTATTTTATAATATAGAAATTCGCCGTTACTACTTATTAAGTGGGTTTTGAGTAAACTTCAGTCGAATCTAATATAAGCTATTGATAAAGATTTGACAACAAATATTTTTTTTTAAAAAAAAAACTAATAAATAATGATAAAACTAAAATTTTTAAAATCTGCCTATCATTTATAACATATATATTAGATCGATATTTCTTTTGAATACACGTCAGTCTGATCGATTTGAACTGCAGCTGAATGAATTAATTATTTTATGTTAAATAAACTGCAGTTTTTCACCGTAGTTCATAAGTTGATTATATTTTCTGTAATACATTTTAAACAATTTTCAAATGTTGCACTTTTAATTTATGTAGTAATTATTGTTATATAGATAATGATGATTTACATTTTATTATTATTATGTAAGAAATCGATCAATATTAAAGTTAAAATAAAAAAATAAAATAAAAAAGTTACGTGAAGATATTTTAGATAGTGGAGAATTTCACATTGATGGAGGGTAAATTGGTAATTGGTGCTACAACTTGTATGATTCTAATTTGTGGGTGGTTTATTAACTTTTTTTTTTTCCCACTACCTCTAAAATTCCCCAACATAAAATTCGATTGTTGTTTGGTATGACTTTTCATTTTAAATATATATTAATAAAATATTATATTAAATTACTACTATAATTTAAATTAACATATATATACCATGAGTTTCATGTTACATCATATTTTTAATAAAGTATACTCTTTTCCCTTCGTCCATAAACTAATATTTTAATTTTTTATTTGGGACATCAAACAATTATTGTTCTATTTCTTTTTTAAATACAAATTTTACATTTTTATCTTTCATTCATTTATTACTTTTAATCTTTATCATACAATTAAGGACAAATTTGTCAATTCATAACAAAAAGACAATCGCCTAAAAAAACGTCCAAATATACTTTAGGACAATAGAAATTAGATGGAGGGAGTAATATATATATATATATATATGCAATTTAACATTTTTTTGCACGAATACGTTAATTTGTATTTTCTTATGTATACAAATGCAAATAGTTATTAGATATATTTTTTTACATAGAAAAAGTTTATGGAATATAATATTTTAAAAATATACATCTATTGTTCAAATAAAAATAAAATAAAATAAAATAAAATATATATCTGTATATACACATCGGAATAAAGTAAATATTAGATAGATTTTCTTATACTTGGAGAGTTGTTTTCTAACAAATAAATTATTTTCCTTAAACTGTAAGGGTGTGTTGTTTTTCTAAAAAAGAACACACAAATTCTTGAATTTATTCCATTCGTTAAACTTTCCCTCATTAATTGCTCTTCTTTATAAATCTTTGAATATTTTTTTTCTTACTTTTTCGAATTTATTATTATTATTATTATTTCACTCGTCCTACACTTTTTTCGTTTACTATTTCTATCTCTATCCCGTCTTATTTGTCATTTTTCTCAAAAAAATATGATTATATATTTAATTATACTATTTAGTTATTTTAATTTTAATATTTAATTAATTTTATTATATAATAATTATATTTATTAATATACTTCTTAATTATTTATTAATTATATTTTACTATTCTAAATATCTACAATAAACCGGTCAGTGTTTGGTTATAATTTTGCATTTATTTTTTTTATTATTCATTTACAATTTTTAATAACTATAATTTTATTTTTCCGTAAAATATTAAATTATAATTCAAGAAAAAACACAGCTTTTGATTGTGATTACATTTCAATCAAAATTGATATTATTTATTATGTGTTATTTTTAATAATAATATATTATATTTTTATATATATAGAATACCAAATCAATATATTATTTAAATAAAATTTTTATTTTAAATTAATTCTAAAACAACCCAAACCGTCAAATTGAACGTTGATTTGGGGTCTATAGCCTAGTCAATACTAGGGATATTCTTGTGTTCCAGAAAATAGGGGAAAACACTTTTGTTTTTTTTGTATAAATTTGAATGAGTTAAAATTAAACATTGTAAAAATTATATTACTAGTTTATATACTTTCAAAAAAACGCATATCAAATATATATATTTCTCTCTTATTAAATATAATATCAAATATTTTTTCCGTCTTAATACAATAGTCATGTTTATCATTTTTGTTCGTTCTAGAACAATAGTCTCATTTTCATAAATAACCATATCCCTATAAAATTATCCTTATTTTTTTATTTTTATTACACAATTGCCACTACTTTTTACACTAATACACTCACAAATCCACTCCCAATATAATATCAATACTCCTAAAATTTGGTACTAAGTATAACCCATGCTATAATTCTGGGACGGAGAGAGTATAATTTTGATTATTAATATTTTATTTTCCAAAATATTATCTAACCAAATCCTATAATTTGAAAAATAGAAAAGGAAAACGCCTTCCATTTTAAAATGCTCTCTTACCAAAAGAAAGGTGCTAGTATTATGATGTGTTCACTCAATAAATTTTGACAAATTTATTAATATAGGAGAAAAATATACTATATAATCATATAGGACATAATATATATTCTTATAAAAAATTAATAATTAAAATAAAATATTATTTTTATATTATTAGTAGATAACTTCTTCGAACATACTATACAAAAATTTCTCAAACTATAAAAAAAAAAAAAAAAACTTATTAAAATAATTCAATTATTCTTTAAATTTCTAACAACTAGTTTCATATACTTACATCATGTCTGACTCCATATATATTTTCTCACACTTAAATTATTTTAATTTAAAAATTATATAACTAACTTTATAAATATTTCAGCCTTATCCATAAAAAAAAAAAAGTAAAAATACAAAAATAATGCTACATGCTCCCAAAATTATGATTTTATTTGAGTTGGACACGAAATGTAAAGAATATTGTTATTATATTGATAATTGGTCAAAAATATAAAAAAAAATTTCTTTGTTCTTGTAAATGTATTAGTGTAAAAAAGTAGTGACATTTGTATAATAATAATGAAAAAATAAGAGATAATTTTTCTATAATATGAGTATTTATTATTTTAAAATAAACAAAAATATAAATAAAATTATTATATTGGGTCGGACGTAAGATACTATTTTTATTAATCTCTATCTAAAAATTTTGTTGAGTACATTTAATTTAGAGTGATGAAGTAAGATGTAACGGCAGACAAAAGAGCAATTGCCGGACCGTCTAGGGTGGGCCCCACAGGATCAAAGCACACGGATTTCCCATTTCCTTGTGTACCCTTCTTCCTCCGCCTATAAGTATGACCCAAGGCTTCACCATTCTACGCTGTTCTGCCACTGCAGGCGATAATCTCTCCCTCTCTCTCTCTCCTGTATGGTTCTAGACTAGATTGGAAGCACCGAGATACTTTCTCCTCTCCTCGCACGCACGCAACTGTTCACCGTCGCCGCTCGGAAGAGTGTGAATCGTGAGGTAATTCCTGGTTTATTTGTTTGTATATTGTGATTTTTCGTTGCGTTGTACCTTAGACTATGAGCTCAATGTGGCTTGTTAATTGTTGTGCTGTTTTATGTTTATTTCGTTTGTGTTTTGCTGTTTTTGTCGTTGATTGATTCAGGTTTGGTGTTTTGGTGTTTTTGTCTATGGAGGTTGTTGTTTTTGCTTGTTTGGTTCTGTAGGTGTAGGAATGTGTTTCTATTTTAGACGTGATTGTTTGTGTCTTGGGAGGGGTTAATACTACGGGTTTAGGATGCGTTCTGTTGAGTGATCTATTTATCGCTGCGTAGATTCTTCAGATCGCCTCTGGAGAAGGTGGTTTTTTGTTGATTAAAGGTTGATTAATCTTTTGATGTTTCTGCTGTTCGTGAAACTTACAGGGAAAAAAGTGATGGAGCAATTTCAGAATCAGGAACTGGAGTATGTTGTAGATGACTATTATGACGTCTCTGATTTCGAGGACGACGACGACGACGTCTCATCGCGAAGCCGAAGTAGTTTCAGCAATGATGATTCAATGGACTCGGACTTTGAGGATGACTTTGATGTGGTATTTATTAGTTTATGTAGTATGAATTGTGCTCGTTTTGGGAGGCTCGGCTAACGGCGATTCTTTGTATTGTATGCCAGGGAAAGTCAAAAACCGATACCTCGGCTTTGGAGGTGAGGAATGGCAAAGATATACAGGGTATTCCATGGGAAAGGCTCAATTATACTAGGGAGAAGTACCGCGAATCCCGATTGAAACAATACAAAAATTATGAGAATCTCTCGACCTCTCGTGAAGATCTTCTTAGGGTATTTTATTTCTATGCGCTTTTCCTTTTAATATTGTTTGAGTCATGCTCTGTTACACTTATACTAATTGGTATTCAGCAGTCATAATCATACTGTCTTAGAAAAAGCTAAGCACGCATCAAATTAATATGGAATATTTGGTCACAAACTCACTATAGCCTTTGTTTAAGTTATAAAACAATGCTATAAAATGAGCAGGGATTTATATCTTACGTTAATTAAAAATTTAGGTGGTTCTTGTGACAGTTCTCCGCACACACCACGGACCTGTCCTTACTAGTTGCTATCCAGCTTCATGTGAATTTGGCACATCTATTTTGCTAACCATTCCACCTGACATGGATTTTAGTTGCCCTAGCTTGGCAGTTTTTTTGTTTTTTTATCAGCACTATAGTGAAAATATCTATGTTTTTTCTTTTTTTTTTTGTGCTTTTAGTATATGGAAACGTACTTTTATAATTTGACAATCTCAGCAAATATTTTCTGGCTGGTACTTAGTAAAGTTTATTTTCATCCGCCACAGGAGTGCAAAGATGTGGAGAAGGGCCACAGTTTCTACGATTTTCAGTTTAACACCAGATTGGTCAAGTCTACAATTGTGCATTTTCAGGTAGCGACAAATTAAAGTAGCATTACCCTTTCACACTGTGGAAGCTTTGATAAAACGAATTAGGCTACTTGCATATATGTTTTCAAATCTAATAGCTGCAGCCCTGCATCAGTTTTCTCTCACATTTGAATTTTGAATATATTATAAAAAATGCGCAGTTTGGATTTTCATTGAGCACCCACTGGTTCTTTTGTGATGAATGATGATACTTAGTCACTAATTTCTGGCATCTTTGACCAAGATGAATCTAACCCTTCAAGCATATATTATTGAACTGAAGTAGAGCTTCTTTAGACATTGGTATTATTCAATGTTGACGTGCATATGTTTTACATTTTTGTGCTTAGAAGTATCTTTCTGAATGCTTTGACTAAAGCTAGTGATAGGATTATTATTTAGAAAGTTTGACCTTTCTCCGGCTTCTTCAATCACTCGTTACGAGAGATAGTGGTGTAGCATTGAAGGTGCCATGCTTATATATCTGTGTTTGATGTCTAAACAATAGACCCTACTCCTCTAGCGGAGCACATATTCTTTTTTAAGGTATGGAGTTCATTAATACTTCCTTTTTGTATGGATGCACTCACAATTGCATTAATATGTCCATAAATTATATTTAGCTTCGAATCATATAAATGTTTAGTTAAAGATTTTTGCCTCTGCCCAGTTCAACTGATGTTGGACTGGGCCTGTATTCACCGAATCCTTTTTGTGCAGATTATTAACCCTTGCAAAGAGTTGCATGAATAATATTTTTAGAAGATCTGTTACTGGAAGGTGCAATATTATAATTGTTTACCGGGATGTTATACCGCTGACTTTTGTGATGCCAAGTTATGGTCATGGAAGCATTGGGGTGAGTATGTAACTTAGCGTAACAACCTCCGGAAGTTTTTTGTGATTTAGGCTGCTGATCCAACTTGCTACTTCTTCATGCTTTTTACTTAATAGCATGATATAGTCTACAGTTATGAGAGCTGGCAGCAGTACTTATGGCCTAATTACCGTATCTCTAATTCTTCTATGGCTCCTAATTGGAGCAGTTTCTGATCATCATTGCTTTCCCGGGAAGGTTTAGGCTAATTCCCCATTTTATGTATGCCTCACTTGAGAAGTGTGATATGATATATTAGAAGTGTGGTTGATGTTTTAGTGTCGATAAAACTTTCTTATGACCGTGCAGGCTATTGAGAACATAAAGTTTGAAAGATATTTTATGTTTACATTAACTTCCTGTAATTTAACCCATGACATGGGAATGCTACTTATCTTCATTTCAGCCTTTAGATGCAAGACTGAAGTTTTTGTCTGAGCTGCTGGCGGATAAGGCACCATGTGCATATGGTATGATAGGGGGTTATATGAGCATTTAGAGACAGTAGTTTTAGTTTTTGTTTGTTAGGGATCAAACTTTTTTCGAATCGTTTTCTGTGGCTGACTCCTATTTTGCATTTAATAATTCCTTGTGTGAAAAAATGTGGTCAGGCACAATTTTGCATATGATATAGTGTTTTGTGCATTGCCGTTTAGTATATGAGCTGGATTCATCTGTTTGTTAATTTCTTAATTGCTTTGGTTGTGTTCGACTGCATTTTCACGTATTTTGGTTGCATTTCTTGATGTTTATTATGTTCAGTTATTTTTTCCCTTGAAGTAAATATCTAACTTCCGAACCCTGTGTGCTGGTGTTAGATGTCTTTTTACTCATCCTAGCAAAATAGATCAGTTACTGAATGCCCTGCATGCATACATAGATTAACCTAACACTTAGTTCTTTTTGCTCATTCTTCATTGCGCTGTTCTTCTCACTGTGATTGTGTTAATAGAATTACTTGCCTTCTTTCCCTGCTCGGGTGATTACTGTTTCACCAGTGTTTATGATCCCCATAATAAACTAATCTCTCGATCATATTCATTTTTCACTGTTCGATTATATTAGCAGCAGTATCCTGTTTGTGGTTTCATATTTTTTAAATTGATTTTATTTTCTTTGAATGCTTGTTTGTTGCCTGTATTGTGAATTAGAAATATTTTTCTTCGACACTGGCACACAATATAATCTATTGTGCTAGAATCCCTGCATATATTCTTTTTTGCTTTTTTATTTCTTTCATTCCTCGTGTTTTACGAACGCCAAAGAATATGAATGAATGGTTCTCTCCATTGCTGTTAGCTTTATTGGAATTTCCATTGCTTGTGAATGACCATAGCTTCCCAGAATCTGTTGGTGGCCATTTTCTACAATTTATTTTATTCGGTGTTTGTACCTTATGTTTACATTTCAATATTCTAGTGATGCTTTATTTGCAACTTTTATTTGTTTTTAACTGCGTAACTTTTTACGTCGCAGCTGAGGAATCTTTTATGGGCAACTTCAAAACACGACGTATACCTCATGCAAAACTACTCGGTGATGCATTGGTCGCCCCTTCTCAAGAGGGGTAAAGAAGTTCTGAATGTCGCCAAACCTATCGTACCTTCGCTGGTGAGTTGGATCGTTCCAAGTTGTTAAAATCTCACATAGTCTTCTGTAATTTGGTTTCTAAAAGTGCAATGCAATGTTTTCGAGCAGAAATATCCCGGATGTTTAGCACAGCCTCTTTCGAGGGTTCAGATAAGTACTTTAACAGTGAAGGACAATTTAATGGTGGCCGGGGGTTTCCAAGGCGAGCTCATCTGCAAGGTAATTTTCCGGCCGCCATAACATGCTCAGCTGCAGCCATCACTTGTTCCTTAAGCTTATTGGAATTTTATACTTTTTCTTTTTGGTCAGTATCTAGACAAGCCCGGAGTTGCATTCTCGACGAAATTATCCACCGATGAAAATGCAATCACAAATGCTGTGGACATATATCGCAACCCTAGGTACATACAATACGTTCGATTTATCTATTTTGATCCGTTAGCGTCGATCTAATTGTGGTTTTTTTCTATCTACTTCGCCAGTGGTGCACTGAGGGTAATGACAGCTAACAACGACGCCCAAGTCAGGGTTATGGATGCCGCAAATTTCACTTGCCTAAATCGATTCGCCTATCCGTGGTCTGTCAACGTGAGTCAACTTCTACACCCCATATTTTTTGTTGGGAATCCCGCTTCACGGTTTAAAACCCGCAGACATCTAACTATACAATATTTCATCTTCGATTACAGAACACATCGGTGAGCCCCGACGGAAAAATGCTTGCTGTTCTCGGCGACAGTGCCGACTGTTTGATGGCTGACGCCCAATCAGGAAAGGTATATAAACACGCTCACCCCTTCAACATCCAAATGGAAAAATCTGATCCTGACGAGCTCCTTTTGCAGGCTATAGGCAGCCTAAAGGGTCACTTGGACTACTCCTTCGCATCCGCATGGCATCCCGACAGCCGAATTCTCGCCACCGGGAATCAGGACACGACATGCAGATTGTGGGACATCAGAAATCTTTCGGAGTCGGTGACCATACTCAAAGGAAGGATGGGCGCAATCCGGGCCATAAGGTTCACTTCGGACGGTCGATTCTTGGCCATGGCCGAACCGGCCGACTTCATCCACATCTTCAATACCCAATCCGATTACGCCAAGGGGCAAGAAATCGACCTGTTTGGGGAGATCGCCGGAATATCGTTTAGCCCCGACACGGAGGCATTGTTTGTCGGCGTCGCCGACAGGGTGTACGGCAGCTTGCTGGAGTTCAACCGGAGACGCCACGAGCACCGGTATTTAGACTGCCTGTGTTAAAAATCTGCAGTAAGTGAAAAAGTGCAAATGGCTCTTCTGTTTCTGTGTATAATATGTTTTCATGGTTTTTTGTCTGTTAACTTATATGAAATGGGAAGATTTGACTTGTTTTGATGATAGTCCTTTCTTTCTCGTACTTACACTTTCTCTTCTCATTTGTTTGTATGTATGTATGTAAGAATGAGGGAAAATTTTGCAGCTTCGAGTTTTAATTTAGTAGTTTGTAGATCCGTGTGGTGTAGTCATTTTAATTAGCAGTTTGTAGATCCCTGTGTTGATGTAAATTGAAAATACATTTTTCGATTTTAATATATATATATATATTTTTATGATGTGAAAAATTTCATTCGTTATTTAACTTTTCGACGTTTTTTACATATGATTCGTTTGGTATTATTTACCTTGCTATTTAATTTGCCGACAATTAGATTCATACTCGAAATTTACAAAAAAAACAGCGAATGCGAATGACGAAATTAATAATAATAATAATAATAGTGTTAGTGGTGGTGGCATCATGAATTGAACAATAATGAATAATCAGGGAACGACGTGAATTGCTTCACCCAACCCAACGTCAAAAACATCGACTCCACAACCACAACTTTTACTTTTTTAAACACTAATTAATTAATTAATTAATTATTAACATGTACACAACCAAATTAAAGTTCCCACGAAATCATCATCCTACCAACTTCAACTAAACATCACAAATTTGATCATCCTATCCTATCCTAATTAATTAATAATAATAGCAAAAAATCTAATACTCTACAAATTAGTCACCAAAATCTAAAAATATCGAGCTTAAATCTATAACCTTACAGTCACAAATTCATCCAAAATATAAATTTTTGTATTTACAAAATATTGAACAAATAAACATACAACGAAATGGCTGTTATTGAAAGGGACTGAACTTTGAATTCCATTGAGTGTGTTCACGTGGTTGACATGACGTACATAACCACTGCAGTGGAAATATGACTTGCAGCGGACAACTCTTCGTAGATTTAGTCGCAAGAGCCATTATCTTTCAATTTTATTTTTTAATATTACATATATGAGACTCGTTTAAAATTTATTCATTTTTTTTTTTCTTTCAATAAACATATATATTTATATTTATTCAAAAATTTATATTTATTTACAAATTAATTTATATTAATTATAAATAAAATTTAATTTTTTAATTTGTATTATATAAAATTTTATTCTTTACATAATAATATTTATTTTATACTCCCTCTGTCCAGTTAGAAAGTATACATATTTCTATTTTGGGACGTCCAATTACAAAGTAACCATTTCATTAAATATCTCATTTTTTTCACAAATAAACCTACTTTACATCACATCATTACTTTTATACAAAAAAAGTAAGGACAAAAATGTCATTTTACTACTTTTATTTGCATACTATAATTAAAATACTATTATTCCTTAATCTCCGCCCAAAGTAATTGTATACTTTTAGCTTGGACAGAGAGAGTATATTTTATCAAAATAATTAAAACATATTTTTAACTTTTAAATCTTATATACATTAAATCATAAATTACATATTAATTAATAAATTACTCCCAACCTAATTTTCAATTCAATAATCCAATTGATAACAAAGGCAGCATTAATTAGTCATACGTTGGATCCAGGTGGATGTGAAAAATAAAATAAAATAAAATAAAAAATATGACTTGTAATCAAATGCGTTTCTAGATTTCTCCTCTGCCAGCAAACCACTGCAATTAGGGCACTTTAGGGTTTATATATTTTTTATTTTTATATTAAATATAAATAATTATATCGAAAATATAAAAAAAAAAATTATATATATTATTTAAATTTATATTTATTTTTTAGTTGTCATAAAAAATATATTCATTTTTTTTAGTAAAAAAAATATTTTTTTTTATTTTTTTACTTTGAAATAAAAAATTATATTTTTACTTCTTTTTTTTTTTCAAATTCTTGTCCAATCAAATAGATATAAATTTCAATGAAAGAGACAATAATATTTTGTATTAAATTATTAATTTTTTATTTAAAATTTAAAAAAAAACACCTTAAATTTTTTGTGCGAGCCAGTAATAGCGAGAAACACCTTAATCCAAGTGATCCTAAACACAAAAAAGAACATGTCAAAAAAGTCATCTACCTCTTTTTGTTTAAAACTCTTTAACAACCAATCAGACTTCAAACTTTTCGATCAAGCCAATAGTCTTGTTTTGTTTCTTTTTTTTTTTCTTACTCACTAGCCAAGATTTAAGTACGATTTCACACGACTAATTAATTTTGTCATTTATCACTTATTGCCAAAATTTAGCATCTAGTCCCGATAATGTTTCTTTCATTGTCTTTGGCTCATCACCCAATATGTAGTGAAAACCAAAAATTCTTGGACATTTTTATTCTTTGATTGCGTCTCGATTCTTCTTCTAAGGGATTGAATCTAATAGTCACTTCTCAGAACGGAAATGTCATCCTTACCTTTTCAAAGAATTATATCTTCAAACAAAGTCTGATTATTAGGTCATGAGTTGAAACTCCGATGTTTTCAGGTTTTGTTTGTCACATATTATTCGTCTAGTGTGATTTGTCTTGTCAAACTTAATTTATAGACTATTAAGTTCGGCCGAAAGTTTATCCTAAGCACACTCGTCAAGTAGCAACGGTGAATTTTCACGTTATTAAAAAAAAAGTGTCATTTCTTATCTCTATCATCATCCCATCACTTGTGTTGGAAATTTTCGATTTGTGAATAAGAAAATGATATGCGTTAACGTTAAATATATAGCCTATGAATAGACAATCAATTATTTTTGAACTGATTGTGATTTTTTTTAGCAAATATATTTCCATCTTAGCCGAACACCTTCACACTTTGAGAATTTTGTAGAAAAGTTTGCGCCTCTTCGGTAACTCATAATTTGTCTATTAGTGTCTAGTTAATTTATCAGATAACATTGACCAAAAAAAATATTGTTAGTTATTACACTTATTTTTTGTTTTAATTTTTTTACTATAATATTCATCTGTACGCATTTAAGGATTACATTTATTTTTTTGCTTTATTTTACTTAACATTTAAAATATTTTTATATTTGTATAATTTTTTTTTTACTTATAAATGTCCTTCTATTAGTATTACTCCATAAGACACTAATTGAAGTATTTTTGTATTTTTTTTAATTTATATGATATAATAATTAATATTCAAATATTAATACGAAAAAAAAAAAATGACCCTTAGTATTTATGTAAATAGTAATAAATGTAATGTTTTGTAAAATATAACGTGTTTTCATTAAGAATTGTAAAGCTGAATAATGATAATTTTGATTTCAATTAGAAATTAACACAGTCAATAATTAGAAAGATTTTCATATCTAGATAAATCATCATTATTTTCAGTTTAATACTGAATATATAATATTAAAAAATATTTTATCAAGTTTATTGAATTATGTAACAAATTTGTTAATATAATTACTTAATTTAAGGTGTATTAATGTGTACGTGTGTTTATATACATTAGCTATACAATATAATAGTGAACAAAATTTTAATATTAGATACCATTTTTTTTTAAAAAAAAAAAACTAAATATTTAAAAAATACAAAAGATTTGTCTAATTGTAAAAAGTAAATAAATTATTACTTTTTTTAGATGAAAATATAATTGAATGTGATATATTGAATAAGAAAAATGAACATTCGAAATTTGTTTTTCTTTGCATTTTGTGTATAAATAGTGTAAAATTGTTATACTATTTAATTTTTATTTTTTTTAAAATATATATATATATGTAGAGTTTCCATAGTATAGTTTTTTTTTTCAAAAAAAAAAATAAAAATCTCAAATAGGGGTTTAAATTTTTGAAAAAAATATTAAAATATAAATAAATTTAACCATTATCTTTATTTTGGTCATAGTATACACACAATAAATATATTGTGAATGAAGAAAGGTTCTTTGAATGTGAATGGGTAGCCATCCCAATGCATTTATTACAATTCAAGCGTGACATATAAATAAATAATTAAATAAATTTGTCCTATATGTCCAATTTCAGATGTTGAAAAGTATACCTTGTGTATTTGTTAATTGTTATTATTAGATATATATATATATATACATATAATTAATTTCTTTTTTTAATATATATATATATATTAGAAAGACTTCTATAAAAGATATTGTATTTAATTTCAGTTGGAAGGAAATGAAATGCGTTAGTACTGAATTTTTTTTAAAAAAGTTAATATTTAATTTAATATTTTGTAAAAAAAAAAATTGGTGGATGATATTTTTCCTAAATAATACTAATAAAAAAGTGAAAAGTAATTGTGGTTGTGTTTTTTTTTTTTTTATATGAGTTTGAAAAAAAATTGATTTGAATTTGATATAAAAATAATATTTGATAAAATATTTTGCGAGACAAAAATATATATATATATTTAATTTTTTTTAAGACTAGTAAAATTTGAGAAAATTTTACAAAAAAATAACAAAACCTGTATTTATTTAAAAATAATTTAATATGTATTGGTTATTGAGAATATCTTGAACCGCGTGACACGCGATACCCACGTGCATCGCACATGCATACCCATGCCCTCCGTCTTCTCCGCCTTTACCGACTCACGTCGTTAATAATAACTATTTACTTAGTTTGTCAAAACTATTTCATTATTTATTTTTGTGTTATTTTAAATTTATGAAAAAATTATTTATAATAATTTTATTTACTTGAAATTTTATATCTTTAATACTATTCACTATAATATGATTTTAAAAATATATTCAATATATTTTATATTGCAAAATCTCCTATTAAATATTTATATCAGTCTCATTTTTTTCTGAATTTTTATAATAGATTAAAATTAGTAATATTTTATTGATTAATAAAAATGTATAAGATAATTTTTATATTTTTAATTAATATACAAATTGAGAATATTTTAATATTAGTATATAATTATTTTATTATAATAAAAAAATGAATACAGCAAGAATAATAAAAAAAATACTTTCATTACAGAGGAAATATTTAATTTTTTAAAACAATTTCAAAATTTCTAAATATTATCGAACATACCCTAAAAACACGATCTCATCCTATTTTATAAATTTAAAAAAATAAAAATAAAAATAGAAATGGTGATAATATGATTGGTGCATTATTAATTAGGTTATGATAAGTTAATTTAGAAGTAGTTCAGTTTGAATATTGTAGCATTATCTTCTAAGTATAGGATAAGCACATCACAATCAAACAATTACTAGCTGCATTAATGTAAGCACCCACTATTTATTTATTTTAAAAAATATTCCTTCATTTTGTATTTTTTAATTGATATAGATATATTTTTTTTATGTTAAATACGTATTAATAATACACCTTTCACTCTTTTATCCTTGCTTTTTGCACAGAGTTTTAGGAATATTGGTATAATATTGAGGTACGATATGAATAAAGTAGAAAAAATTAATATTAATGATATTTGTGTAATATATTGTAAGTTGTAATGATATTTTTAATAAAAATTGCAGTTACTAAAAAAGAAAATAAATAATTTGTTATGAGATATATTAAAATAAATAAATTATTAAGGGACGAATAGAAAGAATATAAATATAATATTTTATATTAAATTACTGATTTTTTTCGTAAAAGAATAAAATTTATATACTCCTATTATATATGTCTTATATATATGTTGTATTTTTAATAATTTTATTCAACTAAATAGTACTATTTTGTTCTAAAATAATAGTTTTATTTTCATAAATAATTATATTACTATAAATTACCTTTACTTTTTTATTTTTATTATATAATTGTCACTGCTTTTTACGCAAAAAAATCTTTTATCCATACTTTTTACCAACTATTAATATAATATAAATATTTTTTAAATCTCGTGTCCAACTTAATTATGACTACAGTTATGAGACGGAAGGAATAGGTGAATAGAGTGGACAAATGGAATATTATTACAAAATGCTAAATATGAGCTGAATATTAAAAAAAGCAGCAGTCGCTGTTAATCTAGAGGCTTCTTTTGGGAGTTTAGTAGTTGTCCTGCTAAATCGAATACCTATTCCATTGGGTCATCTCAATTTTTTAACTAAAAATTTAAAATTATAAAATTAAACTATACTTACATTTGAAATAATATTTGTTTAAAGAATTTTGACAAATTTATATTATCAAAAAAAAAAAAAAAATCCTAAAATATCTGCGTTTGGCAATTAGCTGTAGTTGATTCGATTAATTGTTAGCTGATTCGATTGTTAATTTGATTAGCGGATTCAATTACTTGTTTATTCCAAAGTATTTGATAAAATAATTGTTTGATATTAGCTATTTGTAAGTAAAATAACAAATAAAGACATAAGTATTATATTTTTTTCGGTAGGCAAAATTTTTATTATTATTTATTGAAAATTATGAAAAAATTATTAAAATATCTAATTTTTTATTTTTTAAACATTTTATAAAAAATAGTATAATATTTTATATAAATATCATTATATTTGTATTTTAAAACACTTATAAAAATAATTTTTGTCATTTTTTTAATTTATATTATATTTTAATATAATAATTAATATTTAAAAGATTAGCACGTATTAAATAAATAAAATTTTATAATGGACGATGTAGTATTTTAGACGAAACAATAAGGACAATTTTTATTATTATTTTATTATTATTATTATTATATAAAAAATATATATTTTTTAAATCATAATATTTTTTTTTCTTTACTCTAAAAAAATTAAAATATTAATTATTTCAACTTAATTAAAATTTTCACCCAAATATTTAATATTTGAGTATATGTGTCGACTTATAGAGACATTTGACTGTAATGACTGCATCTAATAAATAGAAATATTTATTGAAAGAAATATTTTTATATAAATTAATAAAATACTAAGAGCATCTCCAATCATGCTCTATTTATGGTGTTTCAATACCATTTTTGCCGCGATAGTGCTCCAATCCAACGTCATTTCATGCATCAAATTTATAGTTTGCTACAGTGCAACACCATTTTTGGTGTTGCACTGTAGCAAGACACTATTTATTTATTATTGTTATTTTTAATTTTTTTAATTTTAAATTTTTAAATTTAAATTTTATTTTTTTAAATTTTTTAAAATTTATTTTAAATTATAAAAATTAAAAATTGTTTAAAATAATAGGAAAAATTGAATATTTAAAGAACAATAGTGAAAAATGGAGTTATGGTTAAAATAAAATTACTGTAGCAACCGATATATTTAGAATTAAAATTGGATAAATAGAGATGATGGGTTGGGGATGAACTAATTCTCTAAAATTTACAATTTTCAATTAATCAGTGTAAAAATACAACTGCCGGTTTTGTATTTAAATGGCGGCTGCGGCTGAATTAAATTATAGGTAATCAACTACAGACTGGTTTTGGTACAGCACACCTTATGGTTCATATTCATTTAACTTTAGATTTATTCATAAAATTTTGGAATTAATCACTCTAGTTTTAAAAAATTATTTGACATTAATTTTATTTTATTGTTAAGGTCAAGTTATTATTATTATATTAAAAAAGAAGGGGTGTTTGATTTTAGTTTGAATTCAAAAGGTTTTTTTTTTTTTTTTTTTACATAATTTTTAATATATTTTTTATTATATTACAAAATTAATATTTAAATATTCAACATTAAATATTAATTCTAAATTATTAACACAAATTTTTATATTTTATATAAAAAAATCAAATAAAAAGACTGAACAAAGTAACCCTGGTATATATATATATATAAATTTTGATAGTACTCCATTTGTTAACTTAATTTCTTCATTCTTTATAGCATAATTTATTTTTTATTTTTAAATATAATTATACACTTTAATCATATTTTAAAATTAATAAATTATAATTACTACTATTATTTTTATTTTAAATAAACTATTTAGTCATTTTAATCTTAATTTATAATTAGTTGTATTAAATCATAATTATTTTTACTAATACTCTTTTCAATTACTTACTAATTAATCAATACCTAAAACTTTGTGTCTAAGCAAAAGTGGACAAATTAAGTGGAACATATAGAATACTATTTTTATGTGATATTTATGATAAAAAATAATACTTTTTCCGTCTCAATATAATAATTTTATTTATCATTTGTCTGCCTAAAAAACAATAGTTTAATTTACATAAATTATGATATCACCATAAAATTATATTTGTTTTTTCATTATTATTATATCATTATCGCTATTTTTTACACTAATACATTCAAAGGAACAAAAAAAATATTTTACCTATATTTTTACTTACTACAAATATAATACTTCCTCTATTCCATTAGTAAAAAAAATGTTGTATTATTATATTAATTATAAATTAAAATTAACACAACTAAATAGTATAACTAATATATTACAAATTTATAAATTATAATATTTAAAATGTGATTAAAGTGTATAGTTATATTATTTTAAAAGAAATGACAAATATGGTGAGATCGGATGGAAATAAATATAGTAGACAACAAAGGTGGGACGAAGAAAGTACTGATATTCTTTAAATCTCGTACCTAACTTAATTAAGATTATAGTTTTTTTTTACAGATAAAACATATGCTTATTTCAAAATTTGTAAAATGAGAAAATAAGAATTTGTTTGATTTTGGTTACGTGTAAATAATATTTTAATAATTAAAACTTGAGGAAAAACGAAAAAAACATACATATAACATAAGAACGATACGTAATAGTATTTGTGGTGTGTTTTATTTATTTTTCGGTTGTAAAAAGTAAAAATATATTTTCAAAAAAATTAATATATAAGTATATATATTTATTATTTTTATGATTGCGAAGCCGTTGCTGATTCAATCAAATCAATGTTGAGCTAATTGATTGGATATATATCACACATAAAGGCAATCAATATTTTACTCCATCTGTCCCACTTAATTTGTCTGTTATTTTTATTTCCGTATGTCTCACATAATTTATCTATTTTTTTTAAATACAATTATACACTTTAATCATATTTTAATTTTCATAATTTATAATATTTTTATTTTAATTAAACTATTTAGTCATTTTAAATTATTTTTACTAATATATTTTTAATTATTCATTAATTACAAAATACTTAAACCTTCGTGCATAATCTAAATGGGACAAATTAGTTGGGACGTAGGGGGTAGTGGACAAATTAGTTGGGACGTAGGGGGTAGTGTATACTATCATCATATTTATGATACCAACATATGTTATATTATAACTTATAACACATTATATGTTGTATTCTGTTATGCAAAAATATATATTGTATATATTTATGTGATATGTTAATTCGATCAAATTAGCACAATGTTGATTTAATTGAGTCAACATAGGATTTGTGCCCTATTTTTTATGTCACCTTCAATTTCCTTTATCTTATACTCCCTCAATTTTATATAATTTGTTTATTATTTTTATTTTCGTCAATCCCACATAATTTGTTATTTTAAAAAAATATATATAATTATATATTTTATCCATATTTTAAAATTTATAATTTATATTTTATTTTAATTAAATTATATAATTATTTTAATCATAATTTATAATAATTTTTACTAACACACTTTTTATTACTCGGTGCCTCAACTAAGGTGTACAAATTAACTAAACTAGAAAGAGTATAAAAAAATTTTCATTCAAACTATTTTAAAAAACAAATCCACCATTTGTATCTACAGGGTGCATTTGTACAATCTAATAAAGAAAAGGGGTCGATAAACAATAAAAAGCATGATAAATATTATCATGAGAAAAAGAAAAGGGGCCAGAGAGAAAATACGAAAACGACAAAGGAAGCAACGTCGAACGCCCCTTTTGTCCACCAAACGGGCAAGAATCAATTCCAAGGCGCACGGCAATTCTCACCTTCTCAACAAGTAACTTCCCACTCCCTGGACTCCAGATCCCGACAAGATCACAACCATCAAGAGTGCCGACGGAAATGGGACCCACACTAATAACCGTTCCCATCATACCCGGTACACGCTCCAGGACCCACTCAAAAAACCCACAAATCCCCATCCGCAAAAACACGTGTCCCCCTCCCATTGGATTCGGTGCACGAATTTCAACGCAGCAGATTACGATACCAAAGAAGGGCAAATACAGACCCTCTTCAATGGCTTCCCCAGTTATAAAAAGGCACATTTGGGAACAAATTACGGCCACAAATCGAAGAAAAAATCATCTCAATTTCACCTAAATTTCCTCTCTCCTCTCTCTCTCTCTCTCTCACTTGCACACACTTCACAAGATTTTGCTCAACAGAGTCTTGTAAGGGTTTCTGAGTTCTGTGTTTAATTTTTCCTTTCTGTAATTTCCCCCTTCTGATCGATCCCGCTTCCGCTGATCCCTTTCTGTGAATCATCTGTTTTTCTGATTTTAATTTGGGTTTGTTTTTTTGGGTTATTGAAAATTCATCAAGAACAGAGAAAGGCAAACTTAGAATCTTGATTTCAAGAAAAATCAGGTGTTTTCAGAACGAGAGAGATCTGTGGTTGTTTTCTTTATTAACTTTCTGCAATTTTTTCGTTTGTTTGAGGGCTTATTAGTCGTTCCCTCGATTCTACAAAAGGGGTTCAAGGGGTTGCTTATTTTAAACCTCGGATCCTTGAAAAAGGTAAAAAAAAGATTCGATTTTCGGTCGTTTTTTTTGTTGATTTGTTTGCAAGATTATTGTCGATTCAATTCAGATGGCAGCTACAATGGATTTTTGGAGTAGCCCAGAAGTTTTAGATCCTTTTAGAGGTGGTGACCTTATGGATGCACTTGAACCTTTTATTCGAAGTGCTTCTTCCACACCCAATTTTTCTCCTTCCAATCTCCCTTCTTCACCGCACAGTGGTAGCGACCAGTTTTTTACTATTTCCACACCTTCCCCTCTCTCCGGTTCCCTTCCCTACAATTCCTACAATTCTTTCTACTACGCCAGTCCGTGTGAACCGCCCAATATGTACACGGGCGTACCCCAACCCTATTCTTCTTCACCTATTGGGCTGATCCAGGCCCAAATAGGTGCCAACCCGTATCCGACCCATGACCCGGGGGCACTCCGTGCCAGGTCCGTGCCGATGAAGGCGGCGGCGCCGCCGAAGCCGAATAAGCTGTACCGTGGGGTACGGCAGCGCCACTGGGGGAAGTGGGTGGCGGAGATCCGGCTGCCGAAGAACCGCACGCGCCTCTGGCTGGGGACGTTCGACACGGCGGAGGAGGCGGCGCTGGCGTACGACAAGGCGGCGTATAAGCTGCGTGGGGACTACGCGCGGCTCAATTTCCCGCACCTCCGCCACAGCGGCTCACGCGTCGTCGCCGGCGGCGGGTTTGGGGAGTATCAGCCGCTTCCCGCCGGCGTCGAGGCTAAGCTGGAGGACATCTGCCAGGCGCTGGCGCAGGGCCGGAGTATCGACGCTGAGGTCAAGAAATCCAGATCGAAGAAATCTAAGGAGGCGGCTGCCGTCGCCGCCGCCGCCGCCGCGGCGGCCTCGGCGGAAGAGGAGGAGAAGAGCGGCAAGATGTCTGAATCCGAGAGCGACGGGTCGATCGAGGCGTCCCTGGGTTCGGATCCGGGTTTCTTTGAGTTCGAGTCGGAGGAGCAACCCGGTTGGGAAATGGGGTATCTGCCTAAGTATCCTTCTAATGAGATTGATTGGGATGCAATATAATAATAATAATTAGGAATTTGCGTTTGGGTCTGTTGTAGATAAGTCGGTCAGTCTAATTGGGCCTGCAATGAATTTTTGCAAATTGTAGGCCCAATTTGTAGTATTGGGTTTTTTTTTTTTTTGTCTCTTTTTGTCAATGATTAGTCGGCGGCGGCGCGGCTTGTTGGCTTTAGTCAGATTTTTGAAATGGCTAATCCAGGGTTGTAATGCTTTGTATTTTTATTTTTTTGAAATTTTTGTTTTTGTAAACTGTTTCGTGTATTTAGAAAATGTTATGTAAATCAAATTTAGGTCTAAATGTGTGGTTGAAATTTCTAGTCATGAGCACGTTTCTTCAGTATGAATCTAAGGAAAAATCAAAATAAAGACGTACTATATTACACTCTAAAATAAAATTGTTTTCTGTTACAAATTTTTACTATTGGGATTTTTATTTCATTCAAATTTATTAAATTAAATAATAATAATAATTATTATTTTTGAATAAATATCACATTAAAATGTTGTATGATAGCCAGTGATTTTTTCTCTGTCAGCAATTTCAAATGCCACAAATGTGAAAAAGATCCTTGTGCTTCATTAATATCCACAATTAGTGGCGGCTGTTTTCATACATGGGTGTAAGACTTTTTAAGGTTTTAGATTTTGATTTATTCAAGTTTTCATATGTGGGAGCAGATTATTTGAATAGAAAAAATTTTGAATTTAAATATTTGTATAATATGGTATAAATAAATATTAATATAATATTTTAAATATAAAATTAATATAATAGTTTTGTTTTTTAAAAAAATTAATAAATAATAAAAATTCGAAAAAATTAGTCAAATAAACACACCAATAATGTTTAGTTATAAAATTCAACACATCACACTACGTAACATATTATGTTATAATACATAATACTATGTATATATTAACATAACATAATTTACCCCCCCTACCCCTCTCTTTAAAAAAAAATTATTACACAAATGTTATTTTTATATTATTTGCACAAATTTTTATATCTCATATAAAAAAATATCTCTTTAAACTATTTCACAAAACAAACTCACCCTTAAAATTTATCTATTGTCAGATAATTTCGAATTGTCATATTTTAAAAACCTTTCAGAATTAAAACCATAATGACAACAATTATATACATTGTTTTGTAATATTGTTTAGGTAAAATTGTTCATAACTCTCATGTAGTTTCAAAATTTCGCGTAAAATCTCGATGTACTTAAATAATTGCATGACACCCCTTATATTTTAAAAAACATTGCATGAAACCCCACTGTTGTGAAAACATGAGAAGATGATTTCCTATTTAAATATTTTGCATGAAAGGGGATTTCATGTAATATTTTTTAAAGTATAATGAGGCGTGATGCAATCTTTAAAGTACATTGGATTTAAGCCGAATTTTGAAATCATAAGAGAATTATGGACAATTTTAACTATTGTTTAAAATACATTATTTCACTTTTTAAAAAATCACCAACATATTTGATTGGAATTTTTTTTCTTTAAAAAAAGACTTTTTACTTCCAAAAAAACAAAAAAGTTATATCAAATTGTTTTATATATATATATATATTTTATCAAAAAAAAATTTAAAATATCATATCAAAACTTATTCTTATCATATCAAATAATTAAATTTAAATTTTTTACTATTAAAACCCAAATTTAAAATTCAAGCTTCAAAATAAATACATTTTATATGATTATTTTAGCACTTTCAATTTATTATAATTATTTTTAACATTATAAAGTTATAATAAAAAAACATTAAGCAAGTCCTCCGTTATGCAAAGTTTCTAAAGAAGTTGTGTACAAAGAAGCAAAAGTTGAGAAGGGACGAAAAAGTGTTACCTGGAGAAATTGTGTTGACCGTGTTACAAAAGAAATTGCTCGAAAGTTCTGTCCGCGTTGCTCTTCTCAATTCTCTGCGTTCTGCCGTGTTCTTGGGAGTTCTCTCGACCCTGTTCTTTCTTTCTCCCTTTTAAGAAGTAGTTATGTGAATGGGGGTGAGAATGTGATAACCTGTTTGTCTCCATGAAATCTATTACATAGTAAAAAAACAAACCAGGAAGAGCATATACTCAAATTTAGCATAAAAAATTGCCTAAAATATATCAAAATATTACTCCTTCCGTCCCAACTCAAAGTACTTTTTTTTACCATTTTTGTTCGTCTCACTCCAAATCTCTTTTCTATTTTAGTAAAAGTAATCATACACCAATTATAAAATATCTTTAATTTTTTATAGCACATATCATATTCCCAACACAATACGTTGAAATAAATAACTAATATATATATATTTTACTTAGATCAGAATCAAATAAATGCAATAGTTATTTTTATAGGCGGCAATTTCTAGCTGACTTATTTTAAAATATGGCGGCCTGGGCTGCCCATTTTAAATTCGGGTAGGTCCAAATTAGTTTTAGATTGAACTTAAAAACTCAGGCCCAAACACATCCTAGTTTCAAACTTTATCGGCTGGTTTAACCCAATTTTTTTTTGAAACCATTTATTTTAGTAATTTCATTTAAAATAAATAGTAATAATCTATATAAGAATAATTATTATAAAATAATATTTTTATTGATAATTAAGAATTCAAAGATTAAAAATATATTATTTTAATTTTTTATTATATATTTATTTATATATTTTTAAAAATATCTAAATTTAAATTATTTTAATAAGTCAGACCGAAGCTTACGCATGGGTCGATTTTTCAACAGGCAACTAAAAAATATCTTATATCTAATGTATAGGCTCAGATCTTTATATTTTGTGTGCCCCTATCGAATTTTCAGATTATTATTATTTGTAGTAGTTCTACTTATTTTATACTCTGCCAAAATTCGTAAATAATTTTTTAGATGTCCCCTAAATAATTTTATTTATTCACAATTTTATTATTATTATTATTTTAACAAATGATAATCAATTTGTCATTAGTTTAGGTCATATTTACTTGTACTTAACATTGAAAATATCTTTATATTTGTATAATTTTTTTTATACAAATATTTTTTTATTAGTATTACAAGAGGAAGTATTTATGCAATTTTTTTTTTTTTTTAATTTGAACTACTTTTTTATATAACAATTGATTTTCAAAGACCAACACACAAAACAAAACGTAAATAGAACCTTAGAGCCTGACAAGAGAGTATAATAAATCTATCAAACGAAATTATAAAGTTTTATTTATTTGTATGCATATGTTTAAAATAATTAGAAGCAAGATTACAAGTTAGTTTCGATTGGCAAAGTCAATAAGATGGCACATTGAAAAGCTCCAAACTTTTTCTTCTTCACTTTTTACCACACATTTTTATCCATCTGTGGACCACAAACAATACACGATTTTCTGCTGATTTTATGATCGACTTTCTCACTATCAAAGACCCATAATTACCATAATAATAATAATAATAATTACCTTCAAACAGACTCCTAAAAAGGCCAGCACCATTTATAATAATCATGATCAAGCAAAGTACATATCATTATGAATTATTATAAATTGACAACACAAAGAATATATGTTACCTTAATTTAAATACTAACATATAAACCTACAACAAGTGACAATAGCTTATCAAATACTTATAATTGTAAAACAAATAAGCAGTTCGCGAACTTAGTTCAGTTCGACTCATTTGAACTCATTCGTTAAGCTAAACGAGCCGAGCACAAACATAAATTTTAGATCGTTATGTTTACGAATGAGCTCGAGTTTGTTCGCGAACGTTCGATAATATTTATTTAAAAAGAAAAAAATTAGTAATTTTATATTTATTCAATAAATATATTTTTATAAATATAATATATTTATTTTATTTTTTAAAAAAATAAAATATAGTAAAATAAAAAATTCTCTTAGCGAACCGAGCCGAACACGAATATAAAAATTGCTAAATGACGAACGAATACGAGTGGAGCTCGAATCCTTAACAAGCTGAATTCAAACATGATAAGCTCGACTCGGTTTGGCTCATTTACAGCTCTACACATACTACAATTGATTTCTGCAAAAATAATGATATATAATAACTCAGCACACGTATAGAATAAAACAAATAAACACAACATTCTGTATTAATTAAGCCATGTGCTTGCTGAGAATCTATATTTCATGTGTTGAATAACCATAATTTAGCATATGAATCATTTCCTTACAACCTATTAGTTTTGCTAATTAAGGTTCTTTAACACTTCGACTTCAATCTAGCTTTAGAAGATAGTCGCATAGGAAATGAGGCTACGGACACTAAAAACGGATCTTAAAAAAGCATACGGCCTAAAACAACAACCACTGAGGGGTTATGAATAGTAAAAGTGTCGAAGATTCTTACAATATGGAATCGTGAAGTTGGGAAGTTCTCACCGCGCTAACAATTTTGAATCGACCATAGTAAACAAGGTTGATTAGTTAGTATCTTCGTATGTTCCTTACCTAAAAAAACAAAAACAAATTACATGAAATGTATTTGGCACAAGTCCAAAATCAGTTGCCAATACAAACAAGATTCACATGTATCATTCATTCTCCTTTGGCTCTAATTGCATTATGGAATGAAATTTGTACACCTAATTTCCCATAGCCAAAAAGACCTTTTTCAACAGAATGTGATTTAGCTGTCCCATACATACATACATATATATATATATAATATATATATAAACACACTAATTAAATGAATATAAATTAAAGACAAGAGGATAAGTCTAATCCTAAAGCAATATTTGTAATAATGGAACGAGGGGCCAATACCAAATTGCCCTAAATCACTTAATCATTCCAAAATAGTCACTTTAGTTTAGATACATATACAATTCTTTCCTTTTTCCACATTCCCACGACACTTTCGGTGTCCCTTTTTCCACACAATTATCATCTCTAATCACCGATGCCATGAACTCATTTTATATAAACATTAGAGAGTAAGTTTTAGTGTTGTTAAGCTCCAAAATGAAGGCTTTACATTCAAGACATGTATCATTCATTCATCCAAACTCATTCGGGTATTTTACTTTAACATCTATATACTTGTTGTGCTAAAGACTAGTGAAAATACCGACCTGCCAACCCTAGTAGGTTCACCGAACTGAATCACTAAATTCTCATATTTTGTGTGTCCATTACATCTTCACTTCGCTTCGAGTATCAACAGCTGTAAACAAGACATGAATTTAAAATCACAACTATATATATTATCCCCTTGAATTCTCAACCATTTCTCAACCTTCCATTATCAAACTAATGCAGGTAGTTTTTTAGATGGGATTTTTTATGAACTTCCCACCAAACACTCAAATAATTATTATAATGAAAGAATTGAAGGATGAAAGTCTACACACAGATACACACACCCAAACATGTGTATATAATACTACTAATTTGTTGTGTAGTTACAACTTTATGTATTAGGATAATGCATTATAGCAAGAAAGACTTATCTGGCGTGGGTCTCACTCAAGTCATGTTAGGATCATGAAACAAGCCTCGTGGGCACCAACTTTAGCCACCCCCACCCCCCAACCCCAACCCCTCTTTTATACCCACATTGTTTGGCCTAAAAATAAAGGGTAAAGCCAGCCCCCAAGCACACATTAAAGAAGCAGAGTATCTCACTCATCTGTCACCTGTGAAACCCCAATTCTCAATGTGACTGGTGAGCATAAAAGCAGTAGTGTTTCAGAAACCAAACAAACATATATGGTGAGCAAAACAACAAAGCACATCATCACCAAAAGTAACCAATTCTGAACTAAAGCTACCTCTTCTTTTAAATTCAGCCATCCATTTTCAAACAAAGGCACAAAGTAGAATCTAACTCTGATGAACAGTTCTGAATTTGGCAAGAATTGTGATCAATTTCGAAAAATAATGAGAGGGAGAGAAGGTAAAGTACCTCCTGCTGCTGATTTGCTTGTTTGCTTTCCTTCTAGAGCTCATTTGAGCATGATTCCGAAGCCAATCTGCAGTCCGGTTCGACCGCCGGAGTCCGCCGCAGGGCAGCAGCGGCGCCACCGCCTAAGGAGGAAATCTAACAGTAGATTGGGGGTTGGGGTTGGGAATGGCCATGGAAGCCCCCAAATGTGGATGAAATCAAAAGCGCCTAATTCGGATCTTTCTGAGCCGACGTCCCCAAAAGTCACCTGCGCAGGGCAAATCAAAGTTAGGGCAAAGCCGAGCTCGTGCAAAAATTGGCAATCGGTGATGGAGGAGATCGAACGGATGCATAAGAATCGGAAGCAGAAGAGGCGATCGACGTGGATTGAATCGCTAGGGTTTAAGAAAGACGTGATGCAATTTCTGACTTGCCTAAGAAATCTCCGCTTCGATTTTCGGTGCTTCGGCGCTTTCCCCTCCGCCGGAATCACCTCCGACGACGACGAAGACGACGACGATGAAGACGAAGATGGAGATGAAAACCACCGTTTGAAAAAGGATACCGACGGTAGCTCGAACGCCGTCTTCTCCAAGTGGTATATGATTTTGCAGGAAAATCAAGGGACAGAATTCGCCAATAAACAGGCAAACAAAGGGAAAACGGTGACACCGGACTTAGCCGACGACGAAAACGACGGCGAGTTTTCTCAATCGGCGGCGCCGCCGCCGAACGCCCTGATGCTCATGCGCTGCCGATCAGCTCCGGCGAAAAACTGGCTGTTGGAGGAAAATTATTGTGAGAACCAGAATGCGACGGCGGAGGAACAACTACAACCGGAATCAGTGACGGCGCAATGCGGTGGAGATTGCTCGAAAATTTCGGATGAAATTGCGAGGGAAACGTGGATCGTCGGAGGAATCAGAGACATGCTTCCTCGAAGTCGAAGCTGGAAGCGATGATCATCAATTTTTTTTTATTATTATTTTTTTTTTTCTGTTTTAAAAAAACAAATAAAAATATATTATATATATATAATAATATTAATTGTTTGTTAGGTTTTCACTCTGAGGTGGAAATGTAGGATTTCTGTATAGCGCATATTTTTATTTTTGAATGTTTATTTTTATTTTTTATAATTTATTTGCTGCAATATAGGTTATAATTTGTGTAAATATGTGTGTATTTTTTATTTTTTTTTTCGAAATAGTGGTTTTTTTTTTAAAAAATTATTATTATTGTTCATTTCAATTTTGGAAATAATAAACAGTGGCTATATAGTTGTGTTTTTTTTTTTTTTTTTTTTTTTTTTTTTTTTTTTTTTTTTTTAGTATTTTGAAATGAAAATATTATAAATTATAAAGGTATATATTTATCAAAAAAAATCAATAATTCTATCCATCAAAATTATCATTTTCTATAACTTTTATGTAAAGGTAATTAATAATAAAAATATCAAAATCGTCTTACATAAAAAATAAACAAAAAAAAATATCTTTAGTCATTTTAATAAATGAAAATATTATAAATCTATATATTTATCAAAAAGGTCAATAATTCTATCCATCAAAATTATCATTTTCTATAACTTTTATGTAAAGATAATTAATAATAAAAATATCAAAATCAGTCTTACATAATTTTATTAATCAATAAAAAAATTCTAAATATATTAAAAAGGAAAAATAAATAAAAAATAAAATATCTTTAGTCATTTTAATAAATAAAAACATTATAAATCTATATATTTATCAAAAAAATCAATTCTATCCCATCAAAATTATCATTTTCTGTAACTTTTATGCTAGTTATTAATAACAAAAATATTACAAACTATAAAACTAGATAAACAAATAAATTTTTGATTTTTTTTTTAAAGGGTAAAACATTTATGTAAAAAATATTATTTATTTTTATATTTTTAAAGAAAATTATTATAGATGAATTTATAAATTATGGAAAAGATTATTAAAAATACATATAAAGTGTAATTTTTTCAAATAAACAAAGAAGTATTGTACTCCATTTCCACATGTATATTTAAACAAATGTTATAAAATAATATTCATATAATAGTTAAGGAGTGATTAAATCTTACAAAAAATAAATAAATATGGGCTGTGTTGTTCATTTTGTGTTTTGAATACGAATTTTTTATATTAAATACAAAAATTATATTATAATATAAAAAAATATTCTATCCATCTCAATTTATGCTTTTTTAAGAAAAATTTAAAAATATTAGTATTATATTATAATGTAGCAGAAATAAATGGAAAAAAATTAAACTAACGTTATTAGTATTGTATAATATAAACTTAATGGTATATGTATATTATATTATGAATTAAAATTATATTTGTAATATTACAATTACTTAAAAAAAATAGATATTCTGTTATGGAACTTAATTGTTAATTTTTTATAAATAAATAAAATATAGTAGTATATTGTATTATATAATATATTTTTTAATAATATTTATAAAAAAAAATCAACAAAAATACCAAACGAAAAAACCTTAGTTTTATTTATTTTAAAAAAAAAACAAAAAAAAAACAAAAACCCACTATAGCATAGGCTTTCTTGTTATGATCCGTTATTGCCACGTTATACATTACACCGAAAGAAAAATAGATAATAAGAAATAACAATATAATAAAATTAAATTAAATTAATAAATTAAAATATTTATCACGACATTTTTTTAATAAAAATAATTATATAATTATAAAACGATACTAAAAGATAAGTAATTATTAAGCGCAACCAACTAACTGCTGCAATCATTTTCCAATATTTGATTATATAAATTAAACTCCAATAATTAATACTATTATTATTATTATTAAAAAGCGAGAGATATGAGAAGATATTAAATTACGAAGGGAGTAGAAGAAAGCCTAACATGCAGCAATGATTAAGGAGATTTGATTTGAGATCACATTCCATTCCACGAAGCGAGATGGATAATTTCCCAATATTGCACTCCAAATCTTCCAGAAATGGCGAGACCAAAACCACAACACCACCAAACATTACCATTACCATTACCGTTACCATGGGCTGTCACGACTCACTGCTATTTATACATATTTCAGCATATTTATAATATATTGGTTGTATCAATCATATTCTTGTGACATCAATAAATTCAATCAAGGTGTCTTAATAAAGAGCAAGAAGATCCAACTGGCCGGCCCAGAAACGCATGTATGCTACTGAAAGTATGAAACTTCATAACAAAATCTGGCCCAATTTTCAGACGGTACGGATCAAACCATGTCACTTAGAGTATGTTTGTTTCAAAATTTGAATTTTAGATTAGAATTTCAATAGTAAAAAATTTGAATTTAAATTATTGTATGATATAATATTTTAAATATAAATTTGATTTTTAATATAATATAAAGAATAAATATTTGATTTGATATTTTTGAAAAAAAAAAATTATTTAAATAGTGAAAATCTTTCAAAATTTGAAACAAACATATCCTTAATGTGTTATTTTGAATAGACTTGATGAAAATTGAACCCGAAAATCAACGGATTGAGGGGTTAGACTACACCCTCATTTCCTATAATATTAAGTATGTTGATATTTATAAAAAAAAAAAAAAAAAAAAAAAAAAAAAAAAAAAGAGAGGAGATTCAACTATAGCAAGCACGCTTCACATGTAAATTTTCCAAATCCAAAACTAAAATAAAAGTAGACATCTATTTTGATTTCAAATCATCAAACACAACAACACCTATTTCATTTCTATGCAAGAAATTTCAAATTTTAAAATAAAAACATAAAAAAAAAACAAAAAAAAAAAAAAAAACGAGAGAGTAGTAACTAATTTATAGTAAATTTATGCATAATTCAAACATAGTAAAAAAATTATAAATTTACAATTTTATTACTTTTACTTTAATAAATACCAACTATTTGACCTTATTTTTTTTATTAACTATTCAATAAAATTTTCATAATATTGGGTCATGCTAGGCCAACTCCCATGGATGAACCAGCGTCGGGACATCCAACGTTGAATAATAATTAAATGGATTCAATAGATGTCAACAATGTGCATATATTTTTTCGAAAACCCCTATTAAAATAACTCTAGAGTTAAACATGGTTACTCTAAAGTAATTTGAGGATGAGTGATTCTGGGAAGTCTCCCAGGTGTGCTTGAGTGATGACAAAAACGTGTTGGAAGAACTCGTGTTGACTTATGTGGCTAGTCTACAATCCCGACGCGCTCGACTTTGCGTAACTTGTAGGCCAAGGTGTCACAAATAACTTCTTTTTACTTCTTAGCTATCCACTTTTATAGCAAAATATTATTCCTATTCTTTAGTTGTATATGAAAGTCACATAAACATCCCGAACACAGAGAGTACATATAAAACATTCTTAATAGAGTAAATATAAGCAGGCACTGTCCACACATAAAAATTAGGGTGACAAATGACAATGAGAAACAATTTGAATAATTCTCCCTCCCCTTGTTCTTTATATTCAAATTCAATTTAAGTATTTTGATTACACATAAGACCATATAGATTAAAGGGAAATGGGGAGAGCAGAGGCGTACCAGAAAGATTATACAGGTTTCATGGCGGAGATCATGACAAACCTTCTGTTCCGGGTGCACGTAAAGTTTACAAGCCCGCAAGCTGTGCACAGATCCTCCAGTTCTGCCTCGGATATAAACACATGACTGCCCGAGATTTGCGCAACATTCTGCACAAGAGTTTAATGGCAATTAAGCTGTGACCGGGACTACAGATATTGGGAAAAGCTGTACCTGGCGTAGTGGTCGACGTAGAGGGAGGAATGAAAGTAGGCCGTCTAAAATATAGGTTGTAGCAACAAAGATTCCTCCCGGTTTTAGCACCCGACTTATTTCTGCAACCTATAGAGCGAATTGAATGTAGAATTGGCACAAGGGGGACAAAACAAGTTAATCTAATGACTTAAAAGTGCATTTGATACGTAGAATAGAATTGCAGATAAATTATTGCAGTGAATAGAATTGTATAGAAAAAGAATTCGATAGAAAATAAGAATCAATTCTCCTATTTAGTAAAATAGATAATCCAATTGAGAAATTTTGAAAATAATGATAATAATACAACTATATAGATGAAGCGACATAAAAAATAATGACTCAGGCAAGAGTGAGTTTCAGTGAAGCTATTGTATTTAATTAGTGATTTTTTTTTTAAATAATAATCTAGATGTGATTTTTATGAGATAGGAATAATATACTCTTTCCATTCCAACTCAAGATATCTTTTTATCATTTTCATTTGTCTCACTCAAAAGTATCATTTTACTATTTTAGAAAAAATAATCATACACTAATACCAATAAAATACTATTATTTTTAAATTTACTACAAAATCCCAAAGGGTTCCTTTCAACTAGGGCGGAGGGAGTATTTATTATTCTTAAAAGAAATCGAAAAAGTTAAATCCTATAAAGAAAACAATTAAAAACACATTCTTAATTATTAATTTTCTCCATTTCTCTACACTTTCTTAAATTTTTATTCTCTTACTCAAACACACCCTAAAGTCTACAAGACAGCATTTGATGTTAGGTAAGATTTAGCCATGCTTACAGCTGCTGATGGTGAAGGCCAACAGTGTAAAGCGGCACCGGCATGTACGGCATCTATGGAACTTGAAGCAAACGGGAGGCGGGAGATGTCAGCTCTCACCAGGATTAAGTTTCTGAGACGAAGGAAGACACTTATAAAACATGGATACAATGGTTCAAAAAAGTTGTATAAAATGACTAAAAGAGCTACAAAATCATAGAAAATAAATTGTACAGGAAAGACATACTCTTCAGGAAAGTTATCTTCCTGCTTAACGAAATCGTAACATTGCTGCAACATGGTTTCGGAGAAGTCCAAGGCAACCACAAGGGAGAATAGTCCGCTTTTCGCAAAGAGTCTCGAGAACATACCACTCCCACAACTTGCATCGATAATATTTCCGCCTAACACTGGTTTGAGGTAATCTTTAATCAATTCAAACTGCATTTGACGCCAATCGGAATTAAGCTAAGCCATAACAACAATCACAGTGATAGTTATTTCAATTTGAACCATGATTTCTTATTTCAGGCCAGTGAAAGGCTATCAATTAAAACAAACATGATTGGCTTAGTTATTCCCGTTTCATCATAACGTCATGATTTACCACTTAGATAATTGATAAAAGTTATAAATGTGTGCATATACAAAATCAATGAATATAAACTAAATTGTTGTAAAGATGTGGAGTTTAGTTAGTTCACCTCCTTCTCTGGACCGGGAAAACCACCCCAGACTGAAAAACTCTGTCGCCAGCCTCTTTCGTAGAGAAATGATACCAAAGGCAACCTGCCATCACAAACAGAAACTTATTTGATTCCCAAGGTTCATGAACATGTAGTTCCATGGCAATAATGTGCAAAACTAACAGCAGCATCATCATCAAAACTAGAATTCCGAATATCCAAGTACATGAACCAAAATACAATTCAGCTTCTCCCCATTACAAAAACAGTGGATATCTATTATCCAGAGTAACTAACAGAGATTCTGCATGAATGTTTAGCATTCAAGTTTATACACAACTAACTGAAATCAATGGGACCATTAAGAAACCAGAATGCATACACAATCCTTATAGATAGCCTTTCTAGATACTCAGCTATTGTTTCAATACTCTGCCATAGCTTCTATGAGAAAAGAGAAGAGTTGCCCTAACATACTATTCCAGAATTGGCCATATTCTAACAATAAGCATATCTTCTACCTGAAAAGCTCAGTAGATGCAGCAATGGGTTCACCATACACCTTGCCACCGCCAGTTACTGTTAGATCAAGATATACATCTTTTCCAGTGTATGACTTCCTGCAATTGCTACATGGCAAGGTAGACCGAGATAGAGACCGCCTACAAGTGCATTTCAACGTTAACGAGCTTCTTCGCTATCAAATTGTCAGAATTCTGAAGGATTGTGCATAACATAGTTTGAGTTCTAAAAATAAGTCACTTACAAAGATAGGTCAGGATCACCATTCCAAATCACTCGCTCATAGCAAATCGGACAAGCAAAAATATTCTTCCGAATGTTCAACTTCTCCTCATCAATAACAGGATCCTAAATTTTCAGACAGTGCGCGCTACTCTTCAGCCACTAAACTTCGAAACCTCAACAGGACCAAACGACAAAGTGACAAACATAAAAGCAGAAACCAGTAATTCCTCGTAAACACTTACTGTTTCAGCTTCAACGACGGGGGACGAACGGGACGAAGAAGCTCGGACTTGAGCCTTGAACAGACGGCCATAAATCCTCGAAGGAATCAAAACAGACGACTTCAGCACCCAAAAACACCGTCTCAACGCGTTGTAGCGGAGTCTAACCGGCCATTTTGCAGCCGACAAGGCCGATTTGCTGCCGCCTATTCCCAGGGTCGCCATTCCTCCCACCAACGAACAGATTCACACACAAATAAGCATTCACTCGAATGAAGCTCATACCTAGCGTGGTGAAATGGTCGGCCAGAGGTTCAAAATCAGGCGGCGAAAGCGACGCGCGGTTGCGTCTCGTCTACTCGTTCGTAGCAACGAAAATATCTTCCATCTTCCGCGAAAACATGGAGGTGCAGAAACCGCGTGATCAAAACCATTCGGAACGGAAACGCACACGCGATCACGAAACTGACTCGGCCCAATAGCCCGCCCAATCCATGAATGAAAATTTTTGAAAGGGTTTTGTCTATAATAAAAATAATAAATAAATAAATAAAATTTGAATTTGAATTAAAAATAATAATTTTAATAAATGAAAATTTGTGAAGTGAAGTGAAGTGGAAAATGAAATAAAAGCAAGGAGGCGAGGGAGTGAGTGTTGGCAGCTTTAGCAGAGAGAATCTCGAATAAAGAAATTGGAATAATCATATCCACGTCACGTGTTTGTTGGTTCCTTTTGCTTTGCGCATTCATCCTTTTTATTTTTATTTAATACTCCCTCCGTCCCGGATACCATGTCCACGTTGCCGTTTCTATCCGTTCCATATATCATGTCATTTTTTTTTTGAAAAATGATTACACACTTTAATCTCATTTTAAATTTTTTAATTTTATTTTTTTTAATTTTAATTAAACTAATTAGTTATCTTAATTTTTATTTATAATTATTTATATTATATGATAATTATTTTTACTAATACATTATTAATTATCTATTAATTACACCCCTTTTAAAATACCGTGTCTACAGTGTAGTAAACACGTATCTGGGACGAAGGGAGTAACAACTTTTAATACTGGCATTTGTGCAAAAAATTTTAAATATTAGTATTATATTGGAGTGTAGTAAAAAAGACAAAAATACCCTTGTTTTGTGTAGTATAAAATAATGACATTTGTGTAATATATTGTAAGTTGAAATGGTATTTATTATATTAGGTAGGTAATACAATTATTAAATTAGGAAATGGTAACCTTGTTTTGAAACGAACGGTAATAGAAAATAGTAACTTTTCAATATGACGGGGGAAGTTTTTTTTATTTAATTTTATATATAAAGTAATTATAGTGCAATTGTATATTTCATCCGTATCTTAACTATCTATTCGGCTTTTTGTACAAAGTTTTAATAATATGAATATTATATTAGAATGTGGTAATTAAAATAATCTTATTAATATTATATGATATAAATGTAATAACATTTATGTAATACATTGTAAGTTATAAGGATATTTTTAATGTTAGTAGAAGATACATTTACTAAAAATAAAAATAAAATAGATATTTTGTTACGAGACAAACCAAAATAGAAAAATAAATAGATTGAAAATAGACGGAATAAGTAGTTGTAACTTAAATAAAAATTAATATTTTAGTATTAATATATAATTATTTTTACTAAAAAAAATAAAATACTTTAAAGTATGACTGATAAAAATGGTATAAAAGTACTTTAAATTAGAACGAATTGAATAGTACTCCCTCCGTCCCAATAGAATAGTCTTTGTTTACTATTTTTGTCCATCCCAAAACAATAGTCTCATTTCAATAAATAATCATATCACTATAAAATTATCCTTACTTTTTTTATTTTTATTACACAATTGTCATTACTTTTTACACTAATACACTCATAAAGACAAAAAGGTCTTTTACTTATACTTTTTACCCACCCAAATTATAGTTATGAGACGGAGGGAATATATTTTTTTCCTTCTCATTCTAATATTTATATTTAATGCTTACATGTGAATTAAATATATTAATATTTTAGTAATAATAGATAAATATAATAGTATAGAAATTAAAGTGTTCTTATTTTTATATATAAATATATAATAAAATGAGAGTAAGATGGTAAATAATTGCAAAAATAGTACTCCCTCCGTGTCACATATTTTGGGTTTATTGCTGAGATACGAGAATTTAGATAAAGTATAATTAGTAGGTAATTAAAAAGTGTATTAGTAAAAATAATTATTATTTAATAAAAATAATTATATATTATGATTAAGATAACTAAATAGTTTAATTAAAATTAAAAAATTATAAAATTTAAAATTTAAAATGTGATTAAAGTGCATAATTATATTTTTAAAAATAGAAAGAACAAATTATGTGGGACAGATAAAAATATAAAATAGAGACATATTATGTAGGACGAAAAAAGTAATAGTTAATGGTAGAGTTTATAATTACTAAAAGATCATAAACATTTGATTTGAACAGACAAAAATATAAATATATAAACGTTACATGTGGACGGAGAGAGTATTTTTTATACTAATTTTATATTATATTTATCTCATAATTGTTGATTGTTTGATTAATTACACAATATTTAAAAAATATAATTTATTCAATTAAAAGTAATAAATTATGATACTATTTTTATTTATTTTTTTTTATATAAGTAGTTGTGTCGATATTTTAAAATGAAAATTAATATTATAAGTTCTTTATTTCTAATATATATTTAAATATTTTAAATACTACTATGTTTAAATAAAATATAAATCATATTTTATATAGTACAATTAAATAAAGTTTATTTATTTACTATCAATAGAAAATTAATTTTATATAAAAGTACAAATTTGTAAAAATAGGTAAATACATTTATTTATTAAAAAAAATACATGAATAAAAAAGTTTTTAACTATTCTACTTTAGTTGATCAAGGATATATATCTATATAAAAAAAAATGTAATATTGAATTGGTCATATATATATATATAATAAGTTAAAAATTTAATTAAATTAATTTATATTTATTTTTAAATATTAATAAATTTATTAAAAAAATAAAAACATTTCAACTGTTATAAAACACAAAATAAAATAAAATAAAGTATCAACGAGACAAAGTGAATAATATTTTATTTAAATTTTTTTTTTTTTGTTTTTTTAATGATGTGGGAACCGCAATCGCTATAAATTAGATCCGACGAAAAAATTACACTAGATGAACCATGTACGGCATGTGACTTGAAACTTTGAGAGTTTAAACCCATGAGACCTTACGGTCACAAGTCCAACTCTGCACCACATAAATTGCCTGCCTCCAATCTTAATCCTTGACTTCACTAGCAATAGCAGCATCCTGCACCGTGCACGTGACATGATGCACTCTCCGATAGATCCTGGCCGTCCATAAGGTCATCCTTCTCTCATCCCACGGTTCAAATTGCACTCCTCCCATTATGGTGCTATAATTGAATACAAAGTGCGGTTTGTTGGTCTTGGTCCGAGACAAAGCACAGTAGTTTAAGGAAATCAAAATATTAACAAAATTAAATTAAATTAAATTAAATATAACTATAATATATTATTTTATATTTTATATTCAACGGTGATTTTTGTAAAATGATAATCTATATGTAGTATAAAAAATTGTATATATATATATAAAAGAAAAAAACATCCAATAAAAAAAAACCTATTATACTTTACCTATTATTAATATAATATCATTAATTTACATATAAAATGTGTATAGTATATAGGCTGTCTCATATTTTTTTCATGGCCCTAAACAAAAATTAAATACTACGTCCTATAAATAGATTATTAATTTTTTTAAAATATTATAAACGATAAATAAAATACTCCATCCGTCCCAGATACTGTGTCTGTTACACTGTAGACACGGTATTTTAGAAGGAATATAATTAGTAGATAATTAAGAATGTATTAGTAAAAATAATTATCATATAATATAAATAATTATAAATTAAGATTAACATAACTAATTAGTTTAATTACAATTGAAAAAATTAAAAAATTTAAAATGAGATTAAAATGTGTAATCATTTTTTAAAAAAGAAAAGTGATATAGTATGTGGGACGGACAGAAACGGCAACATGAACATAATATTTGGGACGAATGGAGTAATAAACTACACACAAATAAAAATTATATTAATAATATATTCAATAAAAATTATATTCATAATATCAAAATTCAAATTAAAAAGAACATTTTACTACACAATTCTCTTTTACATGTGTTGCTGTCGTCAAAGTTCTATTTGACCATTTTTGTTATGTCAATAATAATAATAATAATAATAATAATAATTATTATTATTATTATTATTTCCTGTATTTGTCTGTTTTTGCAAAATGCATCGAATCAAATTAATCAACGTAAGAGATTTCCTTTTAATTAAAATTTAAAGCCCAAAAATTTGGCTTTTATTATTGTTAATTACCGGACACTCAAACCATCATTACATCTTTCAACCAAGATTAGGGCAAAGGGTTGAAAACCAGCCCAGTTAAAAATATTTATAATTCTTTATTTACCGACACTCTAATTATTTAGATCCTTATTTTTTATTATTTTTTTTTTATTATTTTTATACCGTGAAACTGCCGCCGCTACCCGAAAGTGCGCATTGGGTAAGCCCTCGGTTGAACCTAATACCTTGCAAACACACTAGACGAATCATGTGTGGCATGTGTCCTGAGGCGTCGGGGTTTGAACCTACTTATTATTTTTTTTTTTGTTAGTATATACATTATATATTACTCTTTTCGTCCGGCTATGGTTTTATTTTACTGTAGAGACATGAATTGATTAAAGATATAATTAGTATATAATTAAAAATATACTAATAAAAGTAATTATAAATTAATATTAAGATAATTAATTTATCGAATTAAAATTTATACTTGTTTTTCGAAAAAAATAATAAAGTAAGTGGGATAGATGAAAATGAAAAGATAGGCACAAAAGTGATAAGTGAGACGGAAAAAATATATATTATAGTATATTTGTGTATATATATATTGATATTGATATTTACCTTATTGCTTCTATTTGTAAATATACTTGTGTTAGTTTTTGCAATGAAATATATTGGGTTGTTTGTTTTGTAAAATGATTTAAATATATATATATATATTTTATGTGAAATATAAAAAATTATACAAGAAATATAAAAATAATAAATATGTATAATATACAATTTTTTAAGGGTGTGTTTGTTTGGAGGATTGGATTAGATTTACACTATTCATCCAATTTTTTTCCCTAAAAAATATCAAATCAAACACCTATTTTTTATTTTTATATTATACTAAAAATCAATTTTACATTCAAAATATCAAATCAACACCTATTTATATCACATTATACAACTATTCAAATTCAAAATTTTTACTATTCAAATCCCAACTTAAAATCCAATCCTCCGAGCAAACACACCCTTAGAAAATATATTGATTTGTCATCACAAAACAAACAAACCGACAATTCTGTCACCAACAATTTTAATACTCATTCAATTTCAGTAAAAATGTCCAAATTAACATAGACAAAAGAATCTAGTAAAAATATAATTATTAACAAAAAAAAATATATTAATAAAAATAATTATTATATAGTATAAATAATTATTATAAATTAATATTAAAATAACTAATTGAGTTAAAATTTTAAAAATATTATTAACTAGCGGCAGCGAATTTTAACTTTAGGAAAAAAAAAAAAAGAAAAAAAAGAAAAAAATATTCATCATTAGTATATGTATGAGAGTATGTCTTTTGTAACAATGTATTAACTTAAATGTTCCTAAAAAATTGAAAGAAATTAATGATACGTAAAAGGTAATTATATTTTACTTTTTTCGTCCTAATTGAAATTGTTATTTTTAACATGTATGTTATTTAAAAGTATTTATTTTTTTATTATAGTAAATATATTATATATTAATATTAAAATATCTCAAATTCTTATATAAATTATAAATATATCGTCACATATACAATTAAATTATAAATAAAGTATAAAAGATAAAATGTCAAAATTAAATTTAAAATTTTACTAATTTTTTTTTAAAAAATAATGTTAAATATGTGTGTTTCACACGCATATATATATATATATATACATAATCGTATAATAAAATAAAAAAAATAAAAATTAGGGCAAAGAAATTCTGTAATACTTATAAATTTAAAGTTGAAATTTTCGAAAATCAGCAGTGTTCGCATAAAACATAAAATAAAAATAAGTGGAGGAGGGGCTTTTCGGTAACTTCACAGCCTCCCTTAGCAGGGCCGCGTGAGGGAAGATAACTTTGTAATTACGTTAGAAATGCTTAGAAAGAGTTTTGTACTTCTACGCCACGAAAATACCCTTTTAATTTTAATGACAGCTGCTGCTACTCCGTATATTCAATTTTTATATTTTCTTGCAGGATTGCTTCCATTTTGGCATTTTATAAGTATTGGAATAATATATATATATATATATTGAATATTTGTTAAATTTATGTATAATTTAATTTATTTGTAAATAATTCTATAATTTTATTTAATAAATTTCTATAATATTTTTACTTTTTATTTTTGTATTTTTATATTAAAATATTACTCCCGTCCTAAAACAATAGATACATTTAAGACGGATACGGAAATAAAAAGATAATAGTATTATATTAATAATGGATGTAAGAATATTTTTAAAATACTAAAATACTTAATTTATTTAATTATTGTGAAAATTATTAGATAATTTTGTAAAAAAACGAAAAGTTAGTTAGTTACTAAAAGAGAAAATAAAACTATTATTTTAAAATGAACAAAAATAATAAAATAAGACTATTATTTTAATACAAATAAAATATTATTTTTTAATATGTGCTCTCGAATATTGTGATATAATTAAATCGGAAATATATATATATATAATAAATAAATGTGAAAAAAAAGTATAGTTTTGACTGTTGAATTCCTAGTATTGTTGGTGTGTTAGTCATCGGTGATTTGGAATTTACCAAACATACACTTACAAAAATGATGTATTTATATGGAAACTCTAGTTGAATAATAATTTATTTATTTTTATTATTATTTTTATTTTTTGAAAAAAACAAAGAAATCATACAATTTTGTAAGGATATACTATTTTGGATTTTTTTAACTTAAATTAAAAAATAATATTATTTTATTAATTATAAATTTTTTTACGTTGATGTTTTTATTATGTATACTTTATGTATATGTGTAATAATATATTTTAAATTTATATAAAAATTAAAGGTATTTTGCTATTAGTACGTAATTATTTTTACTATATTATTAAATAAATATATTTTTTAATACGATAGATAAAATAATAAAATGATATTTTGAGTTGATTTTGGAATAAAATTTATTTGTTTAGCAATGTTTATTCATTCGATATTTCTTAATGGAACGATTCATCGTAAATATTATTAAAAAATACAAATATACACACGCATTAATATAATATATACATTATTAACTCATAAAAAAAATCAAATATTTAACACAAAAATATTTTTTTTATATTAGTAACAGAGTTCCTCGTACCGCACGAAAAATCAATTAATTTAAAAACGCAAAAATATTTTTTTTATATTAGTAACAGAGTTCCTCGTACCGCACGAAAAATTAATTAATTTAAAAACGCTTAATGAACGTATTGTTTTTCTTTGTTAGTTTAAGGAGTATATGTGATTCACATATATAAAACGTTGTATTTATTTTTACACATGAGCTATATGTTTATGTTATACTTAAAAATAAAATACTCCCTCCGTACAACTAGAAAGTATACATATTTTTATTTTGGAATATCCAATTACAAAGTAAAATTTTCATTAAATATTTCACTTTTTTCCAATAAATACTCATACTATACACCACGTCATTACTTTTACACAAAAAAACAAGGACAAAACTATTATTTTACTACTTTTAACTACATGTTATTATTAAAATACTATTATTTCTTAAATACCGCGCTAAAAATAAATGTTTACTTTGCGTGTGGATGGAGGGAGTAATATATATATATATATATATTGATAACGAATTTATTTATGTTTCTAAATATTAAAAATTGTATTAAATCTTAGCTTTTATATGTATTATTTAACAACTTGTTCTTACGCAATGATTTTTTTTTTTTTATAATATAAGTATACTATTATTAAACAATTAATTTATATAGTGGCAAGATGTTAAATATTAGTATATAAAGTATTGATTTAAAGTCTGAAATAATGTGAGATATATTTTTTAACCCCAATTTATAAATTTTGGATAATTAAGAATATATAAACATAGGCTAATTTTGTATGTTACTTACAGTGTACTGTGATATTTGAAAGTAATATATATATATATATATGATAAAAATTCATAGAAAAATTCAATTTTTTTTTAAATTATATGATTTGTTCTATTACAATTTTGAAAGTATTTAAAAGAAGCGGTGTTGAAATAGTATTTTGATTGATGTTTTTATAAAAAAAATAATGTATTTTTATTAAAAGTTGATTGAATAATATTTTTTTTATTTGAAAAAAAAAAACCAAATACATCCTTAAATGTATTATATTCCCTCTGTCCCATGTAATATGAATGTATTATTGTAAACACGGGAATTTAGGTAAAATATAAATTAGTAAGTAATTAAGAAATGTATTAGTAAAAATAATTATTATTTAGTAAAAATAATTATAGATTAAGATTAAAATAAGTAAATAATTTAATTAAAATTAAGAAAATTATAAAATTTAAATTTTAAAATGCGATTAAAGTAGATAATTATATTTCCAAAAATAAAAAAGATAAGTTATGTGGGACGGACGAAAATAGAAAATAAGGACAAATTATGTGGGATAGAGGGAGTAGTATTTATAATTTTCAGTATTTTATTACAAGATATGTATAATTATGAAACTACTATAGATAATAGTGTTTTTTTGTTGACTTTCCTATTCTTTATTTTTATGTGTTATTCAGTTGTTCCAATACAATAGTCTTGTTTATCATTTTTATCCGTCCAAAAACAATAGTCTCATTTTTATAAATAACCAAAACAATAGTCTTATTTTTATAAATAACCATATCACCATAAAATTATCCATATTCTTTTATTATTATTATACAATTGTCATTACGTTTTTACACTAATATACTCACAAGGGCAAAAAAGTCATTTATCCTTACATTTTACTAACTACCAATATAATATCAATATTCATTAAATCATGTCTAATACAATATAACTATACTATTGGGACGGAGGGAGTATTATATATATTTTTTCTACTAAAAGTGTATTCGTATCATATTTAGTAAACAAAATATCAAATTTTTAAAAAATTTTAATATTATTTTTCTATCTATTAAAACTATTGTCACTAATAGATCATATATATATATTTTATACTTAATTTTTTTAGTATAAAATTTTACATTACTAACTCTTAAAATTCTAATTTTTTTTTACAAAAAAAAAATAAATAAATAAAATAGAATAATGGAGTAATATTAAAATATTATTTCACTTGATATATGTTTTGTAAGTTTGAGTTAATTTTTTAAAAATATTATTAAAGTTCCTTTATATAAATATTTATTAATTTTTTAAAAAAATATAAAATTAATTATTTAATATATTTTTTGTGAAAAAATAATAAATATTTGATATATTTTTTAAAAAAATATTAATGATAAATAGTATTAAAATTTAAAAACATATATAAGTAGTATTGGACAAATATACATAAGGATTTTTATTATACAATTTTCAAGATAAGATATATATCAACCTATTTATCTAAATAAATAAATAGTAGTATTTAATATAGTAATAGACTAGGTTCAAAGTTCAATTTATTACCTATATCATAGCATTTATTTAATTTGTATTTATATTTATGCTTAATAGAAATTAAATATAATATTTTTGTTTAATAAATAATACATTTATATAATTTTTTTTTTTTTTAAAAAAAGGCTTAAATAAATTAACAAATTACAATAGTCAATTATACTAAAAAGGCTTAATGGGTGTGTTTACTTGTAAAATTATGATTTTTTATTTTTATTTTTATTTTGAATAGTAAAAATTTAAATTTAAATAGTTATTTAATATGATCTAAATATCTATTAATTGTGTTTCTATATGAAATTTTATTTTTAATTTTATTATTCAAAATTTAATTTTTCTGTAAAAATATTAAATCAAAATACATATTTTTTTTAAATAGGCAAATATATTTACGTATATTAGTAACTGTGTGTCTAAATATCCACAATATTAGTTTGTATACATAATAATACTACATTTGTATCATATTCAGTAAAAAATATTACTCTATCCGTCTCATAACAAAGTATCTATTTTTTATTTTAGTCTGTCCCATAACAAATTATCTATTTCTTTTTTTAGTAACTGTACTATCTACCTAACATTACAAATACCTTTACAATTTACAATATATTACACAAATGTCATTACCTTTATATCACATGTACTAATAAAATTATTTTAGTCATTTCTACTTTATTCCTACTATATCCAAATATAATACTAATATTTTTAAAATTATATGAAAAAAAAATGAATATTTAATTATGAGACGATGGAGTATTATTCTTTAAATACACTAGTTCCTAATAAAAAAACTAATTCTATAAAATTTCAATTATATTTTAAAAAAATATAAATAATAGTATTAAAATATTTTTTTCTTAATATACATGTTAAAAATATTGAATACTATTTTATAAAACTGGGAGAGTAAATAATAATATTAATAAAACATTCTATCAATTCAAACAAAAGTATAAAAGTAATACTCCCTCCGTCCTAAATGACGTGTCTGCTACACTACACTGTAGATACGGTATTTTAAAAATGGTATAATTAGTAGATAATTAAAAATGTATTAGTAAAATAATTATTCTATAATATAAATAATTATAAATTAAGATTAAAATAACTAATTAGTTTAATTAAAATTAAAAAATTTAAAATGAGATTAAAATGTGTAATTATTTTCCAAAAAAGGAAAGTGACATGGTATGTGGAACGGACACACGACAATATAGACATGGTATATGGGACGGAGGGAATAGTAAATTTAATACATATTTTTATTAGATATAAATACTTGCAATATAATTTTTTTTAATATTAATATATATTTTTTTGTCCCACCTAATTTATTACAGTAATATTTATAATTTGTCACTATTATTTTTTTTCCGCATCACATAATTTCTCTATTTTATATAATTTATATTTTTTTAAAATATAATTTTACATTTTAATTACATCTTAAATTCTATTATTTATATATTTTTAAATCTTAGTTTATAATATTTTATTACACAATAATAATTTTTATTAATATATTTTTAATTTACTTATTTATTATATTTTACTTAAATTTTTATATTATAGTAATATGGACATATTATTCGAGAAAACGGAGAGAATATATAGGAAGTATAAACTAATGAATTTTGAGTGGATTTTACTAATTATTTTATATTTCTTAAACATATTTTGATTTATTATATGTTATCAAAAATATTAAAATATCAACAGTTATAAAAAAATAAATAAAATATATGAATTAAAATGAAAGGAAAAAGTATATTTTTAATGTACTGTAGTTCATTTTTCAGTTAACATTGTATTGCGAATATATATAAATAAAAAATTAAAATTAAAATCGAGCGTATTAACAGCCTATAATCCTCGCCAAATATTCAAAACAAAAAAAATATAGTGGAGAAATTGACGAAATTGCCACGATACAGATGAGAAAGACTAGGGGTATAACCGTAAAACTACATTGTATCCCCTCTGTCCCTGTGCCTGTCGCTGTCACGTCCCATCCACGCACATGCCCGCCCATTTAAAGCGAGGGACGCGAATAAAAGAAGAGCTGAGATTGAGTACGGGCGACCTCTATTCCCATTACCTGCACCCTCCATACACCACTCGCCACGTGTCCCAATGAAATGACGTCATAATTATTAACAAAAATTAAATGAAATAACCGAATATCACTCAAACGTTACGAGAACATTGGGAATTTAAATTTATTTAAATGTTATTTCAAAAAACAATTTATTTATATAAAACTAATTTAAACTACATTAATTAATTAATTAAATATTATTGTGCTATTAATAAAATAAAAAGGAAGTAGTTAATTAATAATTGAGTAGTATGTAATTTTCTAAGTACCAAATTGACAATAGATTATCCGAAGTGAGAGTATAAATAAGGAGTGTAGAAGTCCGAGAGGGGGGACGGAAACACCGCAGGAAATCTCGGGAGGAAAAACGCCGGCGCCGGAGCCACCGCGGTGTTTGCGGCGTCGTACGGTTGTTGTGGTAGCGAGCGAGCTGTAGAAAAGGCATTCAGGATTCGTGATTTGTAGGAGTGGTGGTTGTGGTACGGAATTTGTTGGTAGTGATGGAGAAGTCGACGCCGGTGAGGAAGCCTAACACGTCGACGGCAGATCTGCTTACGTGGACGGAGAATCCGCCGGAGAATTCACCGGCGACTGCATCCGCGGCTCGGTCGCACCAGGTAATGGCGTTCGTTTGTCCCGGAGTGCTTTCGTTGCGTTTGGTTTTTTTTTTTTTATTTTAATTTATTTATTTTTTGTTTTGGTTTGAATGTCGGTTTGGAATGGCAGCCGTCGGATGGAGTGAGCAAGGTGGTGTTCGGTGGTCAGGTGACTGATGAAGAGGTTGAGAGCTTGAATAAGAGGTTGGAGATCTAGCTCATTTCTTTTTCCTTCATAATTTTTGGATTTCTTTTTCTCCTTTGTGATTTTTTGTTTGTATATAATTTCTGCAAGTCTGAATCGGGCAATAAATGCTGCGGTACGGAGATTTTGTTGGTTTTTATTTACTTTTCACATATGAACTTTTGGCTCCATTCGTATTGGCTGTATTTCGAATTTAATGCATAAATTTTGCACGATTCAATAAATTTTGTGATTCTTCTGCTTCTCCACTGTCAAATGCCATTGAAGGCCAGTTTTATATCTCTGATTTCGCTGTACGTTGTTGTTTTACAAGTCAACGAAGTCACTAGATTGCTGAACTTCAATGTCTTCCAAATGTTCGTGATCACTAGATTTAATCGCATTTTTATTGATGTTGCTTTTTTTTAGCTCTTGATCCACCAAAATCATTCGAAGAACTTGTTGAATTATCATATTTGCCTGAGGAAGAATTGATTTAGTTTTGCTCATATAGCTAGCTTGCTCAAATCTGAAATTAATTAGGCAAGCAAGGAGACTCTCTATGGATCTCATCTCATCTAAACTATGAAAATTCTCTGTACACTCTCGAATTTACTTTTCCTAAATTACATGCTTGAATTTGATGGTGCACTTTAGAATTTCTCAAGATATAGGAAGCAATCTTACTTGGTATTAACAGATTGTCATGATTAAACTCCTGTTTGATCTGATACAATCCCAATGTTCATTCTCTGTTACATCTCCAGATCAATTGTTCCTCGCCATTCCTTTATTATTCTTACACATTTCTATGGATAAAACCTAACTCCATTTCGGAATCCAGGAAACCCTGCTCAGACTACAAAATGAAAGAAATGACCGGCAGCGGAATATTCAAGGGAAAAGGAGAAGACGGAGCATCGGACAACGAGGAAGACACGAACAAAACCGGGCTACGCATGTACCAGGTATCGTACCCTTAACTAATCCATGTTAATTTTCATTCGAATCCCGATCATACGTTCTGCATTGATGTTCGATCGATTTGCTCCAGCAAGCATTGGCAGGAATCAGCCACATATCCTTCAGCGAAGAAGAAACCGTATCTCCAAAAAAGCCGGCTACTCTGCCCGAAGTCGCTAAACAACGCGAGCTGAGCGGGACACTCGAGAGCGAATCCGAGGCAAGATTGAGGAAACAAATTTCCGACGCAAAAAACAAGGAGCTTAGTGGGCACGATATCTTCGCTCTGCCGCCCGAAATTCAGCCCCGTCCGTTCGCTGCCCGAGCTTTAGCCCTAAGGGAAAGCATTTCCATCGGCGAATCTCCTGCATCCCACAATGTACGTAGCCGTAACCATTACAAATATACTATTACTATCTGTTAATATAAATATATTATATTAATGTGTGTGTATAGTTGTATTTTTTTTAATAATGTTTTTGGAGAATTGTTCCGGTGAGAAATAGACTGATCGATTCTGGACAGGGCGACGGAGCAACAGGCGAAGAATCTGTGATGAAGACGGCGAAGAAAATTCCGAACCAGAAATTCTCGGAGCTATCGGGGAATAACATCTTCAAGGAAGATGGGGGGGCGGCGGCGTCTGCAGAGAAGCCTCTGAGTTCGGCGAAGCTCCGGGAGATGAGCGGGAGCAATATATTTGCGGACGGGAAAGTGGAGTCGCGCGACTATTTGGGCGGCGTTCGGAAGCCGCCGGGCGGGGAGAGCAGCATTGCCTTAGTATGAACGAATGATATAACTGAACAACGAGCTGTTACTGGTAACACCTTCTCCTCTCCTTTCTTCTTATTTCTGCAACTAATTATCTTTTTGGTTTTGTTGGGGTTTGGGTTTGTGTTTGTGTTTGAGTCGTTGGGTGTGTTATTTTAGACGGGTATGGGTATGGGTATGGGTATGGGTATGGTTATTTGATGGATATTTGTTATTTATTATTATGATTATGATTATTGGGTGTTGGGTTGGGTGATGATGTTTTTAACTGTGTGTTGGGCGTGTGAGGAATTTGATTGATTAGAGTTATAGTTAGTTTTTGTCGTGTCGTGTCCTCTTATGTAATGTACTATAATACCTTCTTCTTGCCTTCACTTTGTCTCTACTTATATCCTTTCATCTTTTATCTGCTTTGTTCTTGTAGTTTTTTTTTTTTAGTTTTTGGATCATGCTGAACCCGTGAACGTAGTCTTTTTTTTTTTTTTTGCAATTTTAAAAATTAAATACTTAATATTATGTTTATATCAAAAAATTAGTTAATACTGGTATTTTACTTTTTTTTTTCATTTAATTCTAAATTTAATACTCCCTCCGTCCCGAAACTAATTATCCATTTGTTTTTTTATGTAGTTTTAGAAATATTTGTATTATATTGGGATATAGTAGAAATAAAATAGAAATGACTAAAATAATTTTATTAGTATGTGATATAAAGATAATGGCTTGTGTAATATATTGTAAGTCGTAAGGTATTTATATTACGTAGAAAATACAGTTAAAAAAAATGGATACTTTGTTATGGAACAGACTAAAATGGAAAAATTTGTTATTGGACAAAGAGAAGGGAGTAGTTTTGTTGTTTCCGTCTCTTATGTCTATTTTTTTATTTTTATTTATTTTCGTCAGCCCATTTATTTTGTAATTTTTTTTTTTAGAAAAGAATTATAAATTTTAATTTTATTTAAATTTTAATTTTTTAAAAATATTTTATTATATAATAATTATTTTTATTAATATATTTTTAATTAATTATTAATTAAATTTTTTCTACGTTCAATGCATCATTTATTTGTTTTATATAAAAAGAAAAAGCTTTTATTTTTATTTATTTGTTTTTTATTAAAATTTATGTCTGATTAAATGGGCGAAATTTCGATGACATAGTATTTGTTTTGTAAAAAATGTTTATTTATTATTGTAATTCGTTTAGCAAAAGTATCATTATATTTACAAGGATCGCAATTAAAAGTAAAATGTAAATGTTATAATTAAATAGATAGTAAAATATTAATGGAACAAATACCAAGAATAATCTATTTGTTTTCGGCATTGTTTACGTCATGTTGATTTGATAATAGGTTATAATATCATTTTATATTTCTTTATAAATATTATTGATATTTTAAAAATATTAATATATATATAAATAAAATTATTAAAATACATATTTAAATGATTATAGCATTATATTTAAAAATAAAGTTTTAAGGAAATTTGAATTTAATTAAATTAATTTATATTGATTAAATATATTTAAAATGAGTAAATTTGTTAAAAATAAAATGGATTAAAAGAGAAATCTTGAAATATTAGTAATAAATTAATTATTAATTATTATATTAAAAATAATAAGTTAACAAATAAAATATTACGAATAATTTAGTGAATAACCAAATAAGTACAGTAATTATTTTATTTTAATTTCAACTGCAAAAAAAGTTAAAACATATTATAAGAATTTCGTACAAGAAAAATTTAGAGATACAGCAGTTACCAGAACTCGATATTCTATACTTCATCATATCTTCTCAAATATCTCATTCGAGGTAGACAGACCTAGGCTTGTTCAAAATATAACAAAGAATACAGAATAGAAAGGTTTATTTGGTTGTTATTTACAATAAGATATTAATTTAGATTTTTATTTAAATAATATTTTATGAAAAAGTAATATATTTTATTAAAAATATAGAGTATAATTTGGTTTACTTTCTATGATAAGAAAATACAAAAAATAATACAATCGCAATGTGTTATTTTTCATTTTTTATGATAAAAAATTCAAACAATAATAGTTCATTTTTTATGATAAAAAATTCAAACAATAATAGTCCTAGTAAAACATATATGATGTGATATGGATAAATATTATGTGATATTTTGAATGTAAAATTAATTTTTAATATAATATATAAAATAAAAAATAGATATTTGATTTGATATTCTTGGGAAAAAAAAATAAAAAATTAGATGAACAGTGGATTTGAAAGAAAAAGTGAGCACAAATTCAAAAGATGAGCATATTCTAACATGTCAATATCTTCTCAAAACTATTGAGATAATCTTCAAATTGAAGCCAAACACATAACAATGAACACCTTCGACAACTATGAACTCGCCTTATCTTTCAAGAAAAATTCCAACAAATGCAATGCTAGAAATCAAAGTGCAATAATAACCTGGACTGATCTCAATCTGCAATAAGGCGATCGATCAATCGAAAAAATGCAGCCGGGCAAAAGAACTACATCGGCAACTCTGACTGCAAAGAATGGAATAATAATCATACAAGTGAAACCGACCGTTAGTCAAACAATCATCCGGGAAGTCTATGTCACATTCGATTTATTTATTTACCTAAACGGTTAAATCGCCCACACAGCTACAAATACGATTCATCAAGAATAGCTGCATCAGTTTCACGGCTAACAGCAAAGTACCGCAACCACAGACTCCGGTGCTGTAAAACATCGCAGCATCTAATATCAATGAAGTGGGGAAAAAAAGGTAAATTTACTTATGCTAAGTGACATCCCTCGTAATTTTAACCCTAAAGTAGATCGTACTACCATTGTCGCTCTACTGATCCTAATTTTAAGCATATAACTCACATGCGTTGTGGATAACCATTAGAGCAACAATAAATAAGATACAAAACTATTTCCAGATACGATCCATTTAAAGAACCGAAATGAGGAAAAATGTCACTTGCCGAGCCAAATTTACATTCCCCCCTAGAATAAAGATGCCAAGATGGAAGGTTAGTTCTTACCAACTGAAACTAAAAGTCAGCAGCCAACAGCACATCAACTCAACAACAGCACCCGTTACAGATTACACGAACTCCAGAAATGTCGACTGATTACTAGTGATTAACTCTCCCCAAAGAAGACAGATATTAAACTTTCAAATGTGATTTTAAGAGAGAATTGGAATGTGTTACTTCGTTCTCTTACCTAAATCAAGATGCGAGTCAGAATGTAAACGTAGCTTAGTTCAGCACCATCCGAACAATATAAAAATCGACAGCGAATAAAAGCACTGCAGCATCGACAGCTACTGTATCATCTAAAAACAGCAGCATCTTGTCAATCAGCAACTACGACTTTTCACGGACACAAACTATAGAAGGCAAGTAAAGGGCATAATGAGTAACTTGTCAAAACAAAGCACTAGTAGTAAAGAAACTTTGTAAGATAAAAAAACCGACTAAAGTACCAAACAGTTAACGGGGTAGCTACACAAACTATCAAAATAAACCAAAACAATTGTCTCCACGGCTACGATAAGTAGATCAACCTTGGTAAATTTATCTCAGGTATATAAAATGGATCGAGTCACTGAGAAGATAAACACTGACAAATCAGCAACCGAAAACATTTTCTCAGCAATCTTCAAGTTCATTATTCCTGCAAAGGAGAAGAAAGAAACCAACACGATAATGTAAATAACAAGCTTGATCAATAGTGATAACGAGATAGGAGTAAAGGACTTACGTCAGCCTCAGAAATCGGAGAACGGCTACGGGAATCACGACGACCGCGAGGAGATACACTTCTAGGAGTAGTAGATCTTTCCTTGTGATTCCGAGCACCAGGGCTTTCACTCCTATAAGGACTTTTGTCTGGGGAAGGACTCCTCCGAGGACTAGGACTTCGACGGACAGGTGAAGGGCTATGATAAAAAAAAATTCATAATTAGCCGATAATCGAATAACGACAAATGAAGCAGCTTTTGCAGTATCTGTGTCAGACATAAAAATTAACCACCTTTCGTAAGATCGGGTCGGTCTGCGTCTCTCATCATCATCATATTTGCCTCTTCCACGATCCCTGCGATAACTAGGGCTTTCGCTTCTGCTCCGGTTTGGGCTTTGAGACCTGCTCCGACTTCGGTAACGAGAATCCCTGTCCCTACCACGGTGACGTTCGCGTTCACTTCTACCCCTACTTCTACTGCGGCTTCTCCTCCTGTAATCCCTGTCCCTGTATTAAACACTTTCTTTTTATAACTCTAGCATTGAGCAACAGATAAGCATTTCCATAGCAAGCTTGAGCTCAATCATTGCATCAATGGCAAAGAATATTATAATTCTGATTCAGAGAATTCAACTGTGTGATGTAAAAACCACTATGGAATCACACGGCTGATGGTAGATCAAATACATGAAATTTATTTCTGACATTTTGGTTATGGTAAAATTTCATTTATGAATTTCAGCAGCAGCGAGGTATGGGGATAAAGGACAGAACCATTGCTATTTATAGGAAGATACCAACCGTGAGCGTGGACGAGGACTGCGGCTTCTAGATCTTCCTCGGGGTTGATGAGTAGGTTCTTCGATTCTCCCTTTGTGACTGACGAGATTCCCCGAATCAGTTAGTGAAATCAAGATTTTCCATTAGGACAAAAAACAGATTAACTGGTAAACTATTTAATATCATCATATCATTTAAATAAGAGTATGCAAAAGATTCGAGATGAACTTGGCAAATCCATAATGTCGGGAGTAGTAAATGACTCACATTCGTTCAGCATTGGGGCCATATTTAGCGAATTGGACCATTATTTCCCGGCCGTCAACAACTCTTCCTGCATTCAAGAACACAACAAATCACCACAACTACTTTTACTTTACTTAATTGACTGAACCACACAAGAATGTTTTCAGACTCACCATCTAGCTTTTCTACAGCCTTTTGAGCCTCATCTTGATACTTGTATCGAACAAATGCAAACCCCCTCGAATCTCCGGTCCTACGTAACAAGAAAATGAATCATTCTCATACACAGGTAACAATGAATTCACTTATATATATATATAATGTCTCTAATATTCACTATGAAGTAGATCAGATTAATAGGAACACATTAACTATTCTTCAAACATTCTTAGATTACCCAAGAAACAGCACAAGAAAATTCTTCCATATCACAAGCATCAAAGCAAAACTTGCTACTGTAATTAAAATTTACTATAGAAAATGGAAATGCTGATTTCAATCTTAAATCCGCTGAGACGAAATAACCTACTTAGATAAATCTCGCAAAAACGCCCAATAAACTAATTCGCATACGCCTACACTCATTACATGCTCGCTCACACAACACACACGCAACAAATCACTCGCGAAATCGCTGAACCACATCGTTTCTACCTTCGGTCCTTCGGAATAAACACATCAACCACTTTCCCATACTTATCAAAGAGGGGGAACAAATCGTCCGCAGTTGTACCTGAGAAATGAAAAATAACACACAAGATTGAAAAACAAACCAAAAAAAGTTTCGAAAATTTCAAGGAATATAAAGAAAGACGCGGATTCTACGGAAAGTAATGTTGAGGACGAGGAGAGAGTAAGTGTCTCTGATGTCCGGCGGCCCCGATCTTCCAAAGTGCGACATCGTTGAGTTCTTCCCGATGCGTGTGAGAGCACCTCGCTCTCAGAATTCTCTTTCTCTCTCTAGGGTTTCAGACTTTTCCGATTAGACAATTTTGCCCTTCCGCCGTACAGTCACAGTGATATAAAACAACCGATATTCGCCCTAAATGGGCCGCCCAAAATTATAGGCCGGATTTATTTTGTCGAAAAGCCCAATATGTTTTTAGCCTCAGTGTAATTTTTAATTTGTTATAATTTTTTATTTTCTTTTTATTTTTTATATTATAATACATATTTATTTTACGTTCAAAAAACATAACATGACATTAATATCTATTTATATCACGTCAAACAATTATTCAAATTCAACATTTTACTATTAAAAATTCAAATCCAAAATCCCAAACCCACGAACAAACACACCCTATAGTAATTAGAAGATATTAACAAACATGAGATGGTTAGGGCATGGATTATAACTAACCAACATATGAACAATTACTTCTACTTTTCAGTACATTGCTAGAATTAATTCAAACATACTATTAATATGTATTGTTAGTTAATACTCCCGTCTCATTTAATTTGTCTATCTCTTTTTATTTTTGTCCGTCCTACATAATTTGTCAATTTTTTTTTAAATATAATTATACACTTTGATCACATTTGAAAATTTAAAATAATAATTTTTTTTTAAATTTTAATTAAACTATTTAGCTATCTTAATTTTAATATATAATCCTATTGATTTCTCCGTAATAAATATATTCATATAACACAACTGCAATTATAAATCAACAATCCATATTCTTATTTAACACAATATATTTTGTATTAATATATATATATATATATTATATGCATGTTTTACATGTATTATCAACAATCTTGATGAGTATTTGTTCAAAATTTATATTTTCTTTCCCAAAAGATATCAAATTTTAAATACTTATTATTTTATATTTATTATATTAAAAATTAATTTTACATTCAAAATATCACATCTAAATTCAAAATTTTACTATTTAAATCAAAACTCAAAATCAAATCACTCAGACAAACACATCATCAAGCATTGAATGGACATAAAATGGTAATTCCATCCATTTATATCAACCATGGTTAATGCACTGTTTCACTTAAGATAGGGTAAATATATATACATATATATATTACAATAGATACAGACATGACTTTGCCTTGCAAATTTTTCCATTAATTATTTCACCTAAGATCATATATAGCACCCCTACTAATGGAAACAACATAAAAATAAAAAATAAAAAATATTTAGTGATATAATTGAAAAGTGTATTACTGCTTAATCAAATCTTGAGTATTGATTTATTTAAAATAAAAAATAAACATTTAAATGATCTTAAAGGTTAAACATTTTTAAATATAATATATTCTTAGGGGTGGGCAAAAAAATCGAACCGAACAGCCGAACCGTTGAACCGAACTGAATCGAACCGAATTTTCGGTTAACCGAGCAAATTCGTTTCGAATACAAATACTGCATATTTGATATTTGCTCGGTTTGGTTCGGTTTTGGTTTTGAATATTTTTTTCGGTACCGAATCGAATATATTTATATTATTATATTTTAAAATTTATATTAATAATTATATTCGATTCGGTTTCGGTTCGGATTCGGTTCGGATATTTGAAATATTTACAAATATTTTGATTTAATTAGAATTTTAATTATTTTTTAATATATTATTTTTTAATTTCGGTTCGGTTCAAATTAATTGCAAATATTTTCAATTAACCGAAAATTCGGTGAACCGAAATTTTGGGTTCGAATACAGTTCACGATTTCGGGTATTTGTTCGGTTCGATTCGGATATCAAATACCTGCATATTTGCAAATATCCAAACCGTGCCCGCATTCTACAATACATTAGATATTTATAATATACATACACATACTGATCATTTATAGAGCATATATTTTCATGTGATTTCAATTTTTATGTGCAAATTGGGGCGATCAATATAGGGTGTGTTTGTTTGAGGGATTGAATTTTCTTTTTCACTATTTATCCAATTTTTTTTCCTCAAAAATATCAAATCAAACACCTATTTTTTATTTTTTATATTATACCCCCTCCGTCCAGTCAGAAAGTATACACATTACTATTTTAGGACGCCCAATTACAAAGTAACAATTTCCTTAAAAATATCTCAATTTTCCACAAATACCCCTACGTTACATCACATCATTACTTTTATACCAAAAAAAGTAAGGGCAAAAATGTCATTTTACTACTTTTACCTGCCAATTATAATTAAAATACTATTATTCCTTAATCTCCGCGCCAAAAGTAATTGTATACTTTTAGCTTGGATGGAGAGAGTACTAAAAATCAATTTTACATTCAAAATATCAAATCAACAACTTTTAGCTTGGATGGAGGGAGTACTAAAAATCAATTTTACATTCAAAATATCAAATCAACACCTATTTATATCACATCATACAACTATTCAAATTCAAAATTTCTACTATTCAAATCCCAACTCAAAATCCAAACCCCGGAACAAACACACCCATAATGTGCTAATAAATCCTCAATCAATATTTTAATAAAGAGTTTGGATCCTATGTTGATGTATTAAATTAATTCAACTTATGCTGAATTAATCTTAACCATTCATTTATTATAATTAAAAATAATAATTTAATTAATTTAATTTATCAATAACTAAGATTTAGTTTAGCAGTGCTGAATAATGAAATTTCAGCATGCTATCCAAGTTGTTTAATTAATCGAAGCTGTTTCAATAATAAGATCTCACACGTGTTGTAATTATATTGTCAATACATGTACGCTAATGAGTTGTATTTAACATTTTTAAAAATATTTTTGATCATTGAATTGAAAAGAGACGTTGATCGTTCATGCAATTATCACAAGTTGAAATTTCGAATTTTTATTTTTATTTTTTTTTATAAAAATCGAACAATAACTTACATTTTTTTATTCACGTGGATAAAATTAATGTATGTATATATATATATATATATATATCCATGTAGTGCGAAATTCTCGGTCTTATATATTTTTATTGTTTTTCTGTTATGCAAATAGAAAATGTAATTTTTATATTTTTATTGTTTTTTTTATATTTTTAATTAAAAATAATACTCCCTCCGTTATGCAAATGTGTGCTCATTTGATCGGGTACGAGTTTTAATAAAAATGAGTAATAATTGTTACTTTTTCTTTTTATAGTAAAAAAAAATACAAAAATATAATAATTTTTTACTTAAAAAAAAAATGAAAATATTTTCCAATGACAACCAAATTAAAAGGAGAGTGAGTATAGAAAGGTAATATAGATTGTTGTATTATATTTATGTATAATTGTATATGTATAATTAATAATAATGAATGCTAGAATTTATTTAGTTGAGTTTGATTTTGTATCTTGATTTGAGATTTAGATTTGAATAATAATTTAAATATGATATTTGGTGGGAAGATAAACATATTTTTCTAAAAATTAGAATAATTGTATATTAAAAAACCTAAATCCTAGTCAAAGTAAACAAAAAACCAATGATTGTAGGAATTCAAGAACTCGCTTTCTTCTTAAAGATTTTTGTTGTGTTGATAGTGAAGCGAACAATTTTTGCAATGGTAATTTTTAAATGTTCTTTTATTATTAGTAATCAAATAAAAACCTACGTATCGTTCACGTTTTCTTCTCCGATATTTTATTCAACATCCATCAAATGGAACTGTACAGACTTTCCAAAAGATAAAAGATATATTTGAGGAAATATCAATGCATGGAAACTCACTCATTCCCTTTCGGTGCAAAGGAAAATTAATGTGAAATCTTTTATTCTAAAAATGTGAGTGATTTACTCAACCAGATAGGGTTGAAAATTGGTGATGAGTGATTTTGAGATTTTAGAAAAAAAAAAAAAAAATTGAGTGAAGCTCTCACCCCTCTATCCATATCGATTCTCCTTAGTTTAAATGAGTTTTTGACACAAAAATTCGCCGGAGAGGTCGACGGTGATTGGAGTTAAAGGAGTTCCAACCGGAGAGGATGATCAAGCTCTGAGCGGCTCTGATTAGTAGAACCTGTGGAGGTATTTTCCAAGGTAAATCATGATAGGAGTTTGAGTTGAAAGGGTCGTGATTATTTATACTCTGTAATTAGCATTGGTTAGTAGAATATCTCCTGGATTGGAATCATATGAATGTAGATTTGTTGGTAATTGAACCAGGTCAACAAACACCTTGTTTCATGTGTTGTTTTGTATTCTGCTTTGTTATTTGTTGTTAAGTCGTTTTAACTGTGAATCAGTCACGCTTCAGAAGTTACCCTTTGTTGGTGTTTGAAGGAGATTTGTTTCATACATCACTTTCCAACAACTTTAATGAGATATTTTATAAAAAAAATTAATATATTTTGATTAAAAATCGTACAAAGTAAATAATATTGATTTTAGTTTGAAATCTCAAAAGAATATACTCATATATTATTGTATTGCATTGCCAATATATAATCACTTAAAAACGATGTATGTACCGGGTCAGCATATATTATATGTGTGACCAAGATATACTTATACATAATATCTTAACATATACTATATTATAAGATAGTATATACTAAATTATAATATAATATATGTTATATCATAAATATGCTAAAATATATATATGATAGTCATCTTTATAGAATATGTTAATACTGAGTTGATCGTATCAACCGTTAACTATACCCTATATATTTATATATATAAAAAATATGATATGATATAATTGTTGAATTGGTGTGATAAATGAAAGAAAGAAGGGAAGGTTGAGAGCATTTATTTTAGAAAAAGAGAAGAAAATAAAAGAAAGCTATGGATGAAATTAATCAATTAATTAATAATAATAATAATAATAATAATAATAATAATAATAATAATAATAATAATAATAAAAAGGGGAAGGAGAAAGAAGGCGATGTTTTAATGCGTCACTCCCTTGAAATTCAACATTTAAGGCAATGTCTCACTTAATGCAAGGCAGTTAGAGTTACCATATTAAACCCTCACTGCCCCATACGTGTCGTCCCTCCATTGGACCAACCCTTTTTCTGCTTATAATTATTATTATTATTTTTGACGAAATTTCTGCTCAGTTTATGAATGTGCATCATTCAATTTGTTATTGTTCATTTTAAACGTCAACTACTTTAATAATGAATATATTTATTACACAGTTTTAAAAATAATGGAAAATTGAGTATTTTAATTTTTTATGTTGTAAAGTACATTAGGCAAGTCCTCCGTCTCATATGTATATATATATTAACATATTAAGCTTATTATGATATCTAATACTTAAAAAAATAAATATTTTAACAACTGAAAATTATTTAATAAATTAAAAGCTATGTAATAAACAATTTTCCAAACACCTTTGTTTTTCGAAAAACCTACAGTTTTAATATTATTATTTCTTTCTCCATTCACTTGACATACATATTTTTTTAATGACTTAGAAACAGTAGTTGCTACTCATTAATTTTGATCCGAATAAATTTTCGGTTCAACCTAACTGCATAGGTCACCTGTCATACATGATTCGCTTAGTGTGTCTTGCCTGTTAGATCTAGTTTACAAGTTATTGGGTTTCGACCAGGAGTTTACCTAGTGTGCACTTTCGGATAGCGACTGCGAATTTCCACGTCATAAATTTTTTTTTTTGAATATTTAACTTTAATAAAAATAAATAATAATAATAATTTTTTGTTTTTATAGTAAAAAGGTAAAAAAAAAATAAATGAATTTTTTACTAAGAAAATGAAAATATTTTACAAATGACAACAAAAAAAATAAAAAATAAATTTGAATGACAAAGAAGTATATTAACACCGGCCGCGGCTATAATGTTAATCTCATACAACACAACACATGCATAAGTTAATTTTAACGTATAACATATATATATATATATATATAAGTGATAACACTGACACATAGTAACCATATACATAATTCATATTATCTCAAAAATATATACTATTAATCAGCCTGCTTATAATCATTTAATCAATTATTTTCTACACAGCACAACACAACACAAAACATCTTTAAGTCATGAATGTCTAAACCTTGTATCAACTTTTTCTATTATCTCGTAAAATATTATATCAAATAATTACTTAAACACAAAACAACCAAACACACAGTAGTCTACATAATACTCCGCCCGATAATATATTAAGTATAGTGATTTAATCTAATTAACATATATAATAAAAACATACAACTTATATTTCAATATAATACAACATATATTGTATTATAAAATATCATATGTTACAATCTTGTATTATCAGCAACATAAAAGATTATATAGTCCACCATAATAACTGTAATAGAAATAAAACATAATTATGAAGACAAGGACATCATCGTATTATTTGATCAAGACTTCAGTACTAAAGCAGACAAAATGGTTAAATTCATATTAATTAATTGTAAACATAACAGTCTAAAAGTAACACGATCATATAAAATAACACGTGATAACAACATGAATTATTACATAATCATACGATGCAAACAAAAATTCAACAATCCCATAAATTAGTTTAGTCAATACAAGGCCCTCATAAGGACACAAGACTTCCGTACATAAAAAAAAAAAAAAAAAAAACCCATATAAACTAGAACTGGTACAGCAATTAATTACAATATGTTTGTTCATGTCATACTGATTTACCCTAATCAACATATAAAAGAAAAAAATAATAATAATAATAATAATAATTGAAATCACGTGCTGTCGGTTCATACTCGTAGGGATGCTGTATGAACATATTTTGTGTAATGAGATCAATAGTAGTATACGCTTTATGGACAATTATCACTCACTATGTTAACACAAATTATGTGTTGTCTATCGTAATAATTGTACTAACAATAGACAAACAAACCGTGAAAGTAAACACGACCACATATAAATATTATATAATCATAGGAAGTAAACAATGATAAAAAAAATTAGTATGATTACAAGATCCTAAACAAGATGTCCTTACATCAAATTAAGCACAGCATATAAAAAAACCAGTTAACAATAACCAAGCCCTAAAAGTAAACAAGATCACATAATACATGCAAAGGCTAAGCTTTAGGCACCTGACCATGTATGCAAAATCAAGAAACTTATCCAGGGATCAGCTCATATGTGTGTGTGTGTGTGTTATTATAATGTTGGGTGAAATTTAATGAGCATGAGAGTGTAGGAAGAAGTGCTTTTAAAGCTGGTTAGTGTAGTGTTGTTTGGAGATATGAATGTTCCATTAAAGAGAAGAACTATCAATAGAGAGAGAGAGAGCAGCAGCAGCAGTGCAGTGCAATTCATTCAACTAACCTCCTCTCTTCAACTGTGCACTGCCTCTCCCATTTAATACTCTCACTTAAATCTTCACCGCTACAAAAACTTCCTGCTGGAAATTTCTGTTGAGCACCCCACCCCACCTCACCCCCCCCCCCCCCCCCCCCATCAAACCTCAAGCTCAAGTTCAAGCTCAAGCTCGAGCTTGAGCCTCGACACACACATAGAGGAAAGTTGTGACCAAGAATTGGGTTCATTTAACAACTTCAATTCAAGGTAAGTGTGTGTCACACAGACATGCAGATATGGGCCATCCTAGTTTCACATTTAAACCTGTGACCCTACATGTGCTCATTAAATGCACATATACATACAAAAATACACACACTGGCGAGTGTAGGGGGGGTGGGGTTTCACAACACCACATAACTCCAGTCCATAAAACAAAAGCTTCTTCTCAGACCCTATATATACCAACCTAAAGCAAAGACAATTTTCACAAATTGTAGCCAACAAGAGAAGGGGAAAGAATCCAAACCCTTATCAGATATGATCTCCCTGCAAACATCAAAACAGGTATTATCAGAGGAAAGCCTAACAAAGAAGAGAAAAATGGATGATCCAACAGAGAATTGTGATGATCAGAAGCCTAAAGACAGTCAGTTCGGAAGCAGGAAACCTGTTTTCAACTCCGAGTGGCAACGGTGCCTCGATATTAAGGTTTTCCCGCCGCCGTTCGGAAATTCAATACTTGCTAAGATTCTCTTGTGTTTTTGTAATTGTACTTTACTGATGCAAAAGAATCTTCCTTTTGTATGATCAGTCAGGGCAGATATATTTCTACAACACAAGAACGAACAAGAGGGTACAAGGCGACTCGAGTTCAGGTCTAGAGCAACCTGAATTTAGTACAGGTGCTCCGATGAGCTTGGAGCTTGGACTCAATCTATCGAGTCAATCTTGGGGGAGAGCACACAGCTCCAGGAGACAAGAGATTTCTGATTCTATGACTTCCAACACTGTTAGGGAAGATCACAAGAGACTTGCTCGTTCGCCATCGTGGTTAACATTCGAAGGTGAAGAACACGAGATGGTGACAGCAGTGTGCAAGAAGTGTTACATGTTGGTTATGATGTGCAAATCTTCTCCCTCATGTCCTAATTGTAAATTTCTGCACCCATCAGAGGCAGAATTAACATAAGTTTAGAAAGTCTGATGATCACTTGGTCTACCCCTCATGACTTAGATGCATCGAGGCCTACACTAGAGGATTTGAGAAAGTTAAGTTTATATATATATATATATATATCCCTGATATATTTAAAACTACATAAAAGCTTGTAAAGTGATCTAGTAGCTGGTGGTGATAATGAATGCTATTGCTATGTAAAGAGAGAAATAGACTAGTAAGTTTTAACGTTTGAAGGCTGTCCATATATGTCTGTTCTTTTTTCCAATCTAATCAGCCTTCAGTCCTGGTTTCGGCTAAATGCCTAAATAAAAAATCCAACTACCTTATTTAATTTGTTCTCAATGGCCTGACAACGTCAGGGAGACCAGGAAATAAAATAATCAAATTGTAATATCTGATTTAGAAGAGGAAGTCGATTTGGCATCGACTCTCATTCTTGCCATAGCAGCCCCACAATTTACAATTTGCACGTGAGGTGATTCTACAAAGCATACAAATTGTTAGTATGTGGTTAATGTCACACATAGCCCTGCATTTTGCTAATCATTCTACAATCACAGTAAAAAGTTCGAACATTCAGAAGGAATATACTGACAAACACATGCTGCAAATAAAAAATATTCAGAAACCGTATTATATATAACTCTACCATGAAAGAGAATAGGTCAATGCACAGGTTAAAGTTTAAGAAAAGAGTACTGCTTCTAATTCTCAACACCTTTAGTATCTCCTGTTGAGATTGCTGTTGGCATTGATGAAGAGGCATATGGATAATCATCGAGAAACAATTATCAATGTCTCTGCCACTATCAAGACACATAATGTGGACAACTAAGGTTTGACTTAATATTATTGAAGCAGAATGGTTTTTACTGGAAATAGTGTTTTTTGTGGTAGATGTAAAGTGAGTTAATACTTTACTAATATCTACTGAAGGTTTAGAATCTTTGTGTAGCTGAGAGGTGTGGGGTGAATACGCAGATTCATTTTGGCGATCACACAGACACATAGTTGTAGCAGAGGTGTGGGATCACACACACACAAAAAAAAAAGAGTCAGAGAGTGATAGGTGTTGCTAGCTTTCTTTTATTCTTACTCTACGGCACTTGGTTTAATCAGTTAAAGTACTGTTTTCAGTGGCCTACAAACTCATCAGCATTAGTCCATCTAATCAACAATTTGAGAAGAACATACTGATGAACAGAGTCATGAGGTTACACACATGTTCAGTGATACTGTCACATCCAGCCTGTTGCTAAATCAATGATTAACGTCACAGCTTGCGGAGAACAGGGCACCAGAAAGATTGTCTATGCTGGTTGATCATATCTTGGTGAAACTGGAGGGTACAGCAAAAATTCGATGAAACCTATTTCCAAATGAAGTTATCACAAGGGGAAGAAATCGTCAAAGGGTAACTATAAGTCACTGTGTGGATCAACAAATTTCTGAGATATTTCTAGCAGTGAAACATCCAAAGAGGCCTAGGATGATATTGCAGGCTATTCAAAATGTGCAGTTTAGTTGTCTAGACTGCAGTTAATTAGTACCAAGTTCGAACAGCTCACTATGGATGAGAATGCACAAGTACCATCTTTCATCGCCAGATTTGAAGAACTTGTGTTAAATGAATCTTATTATTGGGTCGAGATTTCAAATCCAAATTAGTGAGGAAGGTATTGGATCACTTCCTATACTCCCACATAACTCTTTATCTCAAGCATTTTCAGATGATTTATAAAGCTTTAGTAGGGCAACAGATATATTTAAATATTATTGTCAAGCATTCAAGATACAAGTAATTTACAAGTTTGAGGAGAAAATTGCAAAAAATATCAACATGTATAATTTACAAGTTTGAGGAGAAAATTGCAAAAAATATCAACATGTATACTCAATTATCACTTTTGTCATGTATTTATCTCTTTCGCAAAATATATCTTACATATTTACAAAGGTCGTTATTTATGTCCTTTGGCCGCGTGTGGTGCACACCACACGCGTCCAAATGATAGAAGTACCGATTTTTGCAAACATGTGAGATATATTTTACCAGAAAAATAAATACATGACAAAAGTGATAATAGGGTATACTAGGGGATATTTTTTGCAATTTTCCCCAAGTTTGAGCAGTCAAGGCTAGAAAAAGGTTTAAGTTTTCTTCTAAACAAAAAGCTTCGCATATTTCTCACCCCTCAACAAATATCAAGCTCAAACACTACAATCGAAACTATTATGTATCCACTTAACAATTCCGTATGATCCATGCTCAATAATCTGATGCAAGAAAGTAGGCTGTCTTTACAATAAAATTTCAGCAATGCACCAGATGGAGGAAAATATGTTTAATCAGGTACAAAATAGTTCAGGATAGAATGAGAAAACAAATGAAATTAGCCGTATCTGAGAAAAATCAACTTGCGAAGTCAATAAAATCCGGATCAACAAATGCAATATACCTGTTGAACATAAGCACTGCGATTGGAACAAGAATGATTCCAATGATTCTTTCATCTTGCCGGAAGAGAATATATAGTGGTGAGCAGCATGTCCTCGTTTGTCACCATCAGTACACTAAAATTCTTACAATTTCCTGGGAGTATCTTGTTATGTAGGTTTGTGATTCATTCCACCCTAAGAACAATCTTCATGAACTCATAAACAAAGAAGCTTATTGATGCAGAAGGTAATACCTGAGTACCACAATCATAATTAGAGATAGCTTTGATCCAAACATTAACAAGAAACAAAAACACTGAGATATTTATTCACACAGCATTTAAAAATTCACATGAGAGTTCACATTTTCAGGGTAAATGAAGAATAAAAACAGGGTTAAAACAGGTGTGGTTAGAGTACAGGGTTTCTGTGTGCTTTCTCCCAAGATTCAAACAATTTATAGGACAGGATAAGAAATTGTTAAAATTTTAACACATAACGGAAACACTGTTGTTCTGACATTTTCATGAAATTGTGTGAATGAATTTAACAAGAAATTGTACAATGCACTGTTGTCCAAATTAAGTCTTAATCCATCTCCACTCAAAACATTGGATGCTTATACACCACTGTCGAAAGGATAATGCATTACTTTTTTTCTGTTCTTTCTAAAATTCTACTGCCTCCGTCCCGGATGTATTGTTCACGCTACCGTAGATACTAGAATTTAGGCAGAGTATAATTAGTAAGTAATTAAGAAATGTATTAATAAAAATAATTATTGTATAATAAAAAATAATTATAGATTAAGATTAAGATAACTAAATAGTTTAATTAAAATTTAAAAAATTATAAATTATGAAATTTAAAATGGGAGTAAAGTGTTAAATCATATTTCCATAAAAGAAAATGACAAATGATGTGGGACAAACCGAAATAGAAAAAACAGACAATTTATGTGGGATTGAGGGAATATTGTTTTTACCCATTCACATCTACTATGAATATCTTCAAATATGCATAAATGTATTTTTTATATATACCTTCAATAGTTGTAAAGAGACATTAATCTTTTCATCACCGACTTAGGAGTTAGGACTATAGATATATCATAGTTATTAACTAACTTATTAAACTGTAGAAAATAAGCTCGATGCTAAATATGAGCTTTACAGAATTTAGCTCTTAAAAAGGATAGTTGTTCTTCACTTCAAGTAATTATATCATTTTGCAATAAGAAACACATGTAATGACATCAGTTATTGCAGAACAAGTCGGCATAGCATGTGTAAATCTTGCAGCCTTCGTAATTATCTACATTATTTGGTGTTTTCAAACTCATTGAACACACAAGAACATTTAAATTGTTTGGAGTAAAATGAAAGGAAAACACAATTTATTATAGAGACACAAACTTCTTTCTAATTAAAACTAGATCCTAACCAAATATAAGTGAAATCTTCGGTGATCAGCAAAATCATGTTATTTATCCCAACTTCCGATGAAAATCAAAAGAACATCATTTTCACCAATCCTTCCTAGTAAACACCAAACAAGAGAACATCATATCAATATCCTAAAGTATCCTTTGTCAAGGTCTCAAATGCTATTATGGAAGTGCACCATATCTGAGTTAAAAAGACTTAACAAATGAAGCATACCTGAAATTAATCAGTTGAGTTTTAGACAAGTTTCCTTTTCTATATTGGATAGTAAGATGATAGAAACATAAGATGACAATCATACCTGTAATAAGCTAGGAAATAGACCGGCATACAGAGCAGGAACACCACCTTGCCGAACTATCCTGGCACAAATTCCAAATGCATTTAACTTATTTGCTCGGCCTTGCAGTTGAAGCTGCCTCCTCACCACCTCAAATGGGTATGTAGCAGCTTCTGCACAAGCACCCGCAATGGCACCATGCAATAAAGTTCTTATTGGTCCCAATTCCAGCTGCTCTAATGCATTTAATTCCTGATTCTGCTGTTTCATATATTGAATTCTTCTTTGTCCTTCAGGTGAATGCAAGTAAACTGATTTTAACATGTCATATATGCCATAAAAAACAGCACCAGAAGGCGCCATACTTAAAATGGAGGGCAGTAAACCCCGGTATAGTGAAAGGAACCCTTCATTTTGGATAACATGGCGAAAAGCTCCAATAACGCCACCCATTGCTTCTCCACCAGGTGCCACTAGCCTAGTCCTGATCTGAAACAGAAATTATTGGAAATTTTTAACCCACACGCACAAAAAGGCAAACTTGCATCTCCATGAAGTGATATTTTCTTTGTAATAAAAAATATATATGTAATTTGGTAGGAAGAGTTTAGTATGATGAACTGGTGAGTAATCATCTAACAAGTATTATGGAAGAGCAATTTTCTTTGCTATAGTCAACATAACTCTCTGACCATTGCAATGTGTTTCCTAGAGGATTAAATCACTTCCGCATTGTTGTCCTAGACATTCTCCACTTCCTTCCAATTTAACAGAAATTTCATAAAGGGTAAGGTGCGTTTCGTGGAGACTAGACATGTCGTTTTTAACCCAATTTTTCATTCTCAGGATAGCACGTATATTTGAAGCTTTTTTGTCTTCTTCACTAAGCATGTCTTAAAACAGTCTAGCAGAAATTTGTGACAATTGTTCACAAACACACCCAAAGTCACTTATCTTAGTGAAAAAGTGAAATCAATTCCAAACAACTTGCATTGCCTCTTTGCTTTCAGTCAATTAAAAAACTACAATCCGAAAACTATTACTCCCCTTTCCTGTCCTTTCTTATTCATTCCCTCCTCAAAAAATTGTGCACAGCTAGAAGAGGTAAAGTTACTGTCAGGCTTCAATATGAAGTTCTAGATTTCTTGAAGTGTCTCTCAGTTGTTTCAACTTTCTTGCACTACAAATACTGCTCTATAGGAATGGCTGAATATTGAAGTACTTTACTGCAATGGAAACTTATTCTCTCTCAGAACAACTTTTCTTTCTCTTATTTAACACAAAACGCTCCATACCAAAGGAGTCTTCTCGACTCTAAGCTAAAGTAATGCCTCAACTAAAAAAGCATATTCGCAAGACTTGAAAGAAGTTAGGAATTGTAACTCACAGTATCCAGCGGCAAGCAGAGAACAGAAGCTGTCATCCCTGCCGCAGCACCAGCAATGAATCTCTCAGAATGTGTGGCTTCTTCATTTCCAGTCAATTTGAGAAGTTGCTTTCTGTAGGTATCGTAAGCAAAAAAATTGATTGCCTTGAAAGGAGCAGTGCGCAGTATATTGATAAAATTTCCTTTCCAAAATCCCCTCAATCCTTGTGTTGTTGCTATGGTGTAGATAAGCTCATGTAGATTCCTCTTCTCTCCACGGACTATATATTCCAACTTCAGCCTCTCCAGAGGAGCAACGCAAGTTCTGCTCCAAAGTATTAATCAGTAAAAGGTCCTCACCAACTTTATACACCACAACAACTCCTCCACTATGAAATAAAACATGTAAACAATCATCTAACGACACTCTTGCGATGAATTTGTGAGATAATTGAGCTACTCAGTTCCATAAATTAACTACCTCAGATATTTGGAAATTAAATGATGTTAAAACAAGCAACTGCAAAGCGCAGAGACAGACCTTGAAACCATAGCAGCCACAGCACCAGACCACAAATGCTTTGTGGTGTTCACCGCACCCTTACCGCTCAACTTCACCGCTTTTCCCAACTTCACGCCACCGCCGCCGTCGACCGCTTTACTCTCACTCCGCGCACATTGAGACGAATTGCTGATTACTCCACCTTTTCCTCTTATCGATAAGCTCAAGCACATAAAATCGCCCCGGTTTCTGCTTGAGGACAACTCGCAGCCGTAATTACGAACGTCGCCGGAAACCTTACTCACAATCGACGATGGAATTGTAGTGGCATCCAGAAATAATCCACCGGACGAGAAACTTTGGGTTTCGAACTGAATTTCGAATCCTAGCATTTTGCAGGGCGTATTCAGATGCTGCGGGAGATTGGAGAGTTAGAGATTACTGGAAAATGGAAGTGCTGGGGGAAGAAACAAACTGGCAAGGCGGCAGCCACACCGTTTCGCGGGTGCTTCCATAGAAATGCACGGAGAATTGCTGCAAGCGGAGATTCTGCACCTAATTGCTTACTTTTGTCACTTCCTATCATCAATACAACTTCAATGTATAATTTTTTGGTGTATAGTATTGATTTGTAAGAGGATAGAATATATATAAATATATATATATATATATATTGACAGTGGTGTCTAATTTTTTTTTTTTTCTTTCTTGAAAAAAATATTTGATTTTTAGAAATATTTTTAATCCATTATAAACTAAAATATTCATTAAAAAAAATTTATCAATTTAAATCTAACTCAAAGTTAAAAATGATAACTGTTTTTGTTTGTAGGTTTTAGTTTTTTAGTTTGATTTTAAATATTAAAAAATTGAATTATGTAATATTTTGAATGTAAAATAAATTTATAATATAATATAAAAAAATATAATAATTATTTGATGTTATATTTTTTTAAAAAAAAATAAAAATTTAAATAGTAAAAATTGTGATAAAATTTTTATATATATAAGAAAAAAAAACATCAACAACCACCTATAAATTTTTAGTAGACGGGAGCTTTATTGATTAATTTAATTTAAATGACACCAAAATTAATAAATAAAAAACGAAAGAAAAGAAATTATGAGATCAAATTAACTAGTATAGTTTTCAGTGAGAAATATTATTTTCCTTTTTTTTTTTATATATATATCACTCTCTTCGGGTGTGTTTATTTGGGAATTTGAATTTTGACTTTGGGATATAGTAAAAATTTTGAATTTGAATAATTGTATGATGTGATATTTTTAATGATAAATTGATTTTTAGTATAATATAAAAAAGAAAAATAAGTATTTAATTTGATATTTTTTAAGGAAAAAATGGAATGAATCCAATCTCGGAAACAAACACACCCTTCGTAGTCATTACAATTTCAATTTCATGTTAAGTATTTTTTCTTTAATACTTCTCCAGTGAATTAAATTTACTTATATTTTTCTTTCTTTGTTAAATTTAGGGTTTGTCTTTTTTTTCTTTTTTTTCTTTTTTTTTTTTTTTTCAGGTTTCTATTGTTTGGATTTTGAGTTTGACCATATTTTTTTAGGAAACATTTTATCATACATTTATCAATATTTAATTATTGCTATTAATTTAACACTTAGTTACTATAATTGAGAGTCTTTTTTACATTTTTTCTTTCATCGTTTTTAATTAGTAACTAAATTTTCGAAAGTATATTTAATTACCTTCTTATTTTCTCTAATTTTTAATAAAATATATATATTTTTTAAATTTCTGTGTTAAATCTAAATAAGTTATTTTTTAAAAATAAAAATAAAAAAAAAAAAAAAAAAAAAAGACAAAAGGTACTATTTAAATTAAAATACTACGGTAGAGTTCAACCGCATTTACTTTACAAATTAACATAAAATAAATAGAGCACAACACACTATGAGTGTTTGTTTGGAGGATTATCCAAGAGTTTTAGGGCAGTTTGCTTCAAGGATTTGATAGGATTTTATGGGATTTGGATTTTAAAATCCCATGAAATTCATATTTGGTTAAAAAAAAAATAATGGAATTTAAAATAATGGAATTTAAAAATATGGTGCAAAATCCTACAAATGAGGGATTTATTAGTAATGGAGTACCCCCTATTACTTTTAAATCCTATTCCATGGATTTTAAATTTTACTTGTATATCCTTATATATAAAAAAAATATATATATAATATAAATATATTTATATAAAATTAAATTAAATAATTTTAAAATTAATTTTTATTTGAATTATATATTAAATTAAATTAATACTATTATTTTTATGGTAAAATATTTTTTAAATAAATTAATAAATTCATTGTTTTAAATTGTTATTTATTATAAAATTATCAGAATGACAATAAGTCGGATTCAGCCGGAACTGAGATCCGTCTCGAATATATATTGTTAGACTTTAGATCCAAATTGGATCTGATTATACCAGATCCAGCCAAAACTATACCCGGTAAAATTCGATGGATCTAACAAATCCAATTCTTTTTACGATTCTTAAATTTTAATTTAAAATTACACATGTACCGACCCAATATATATTATTTATGTATTTTATGAAAAAAATATTATAATAAAATAATAAATAAATTAAACTTAAAAAATTAATATAATTATATTGTTAAAAATTATTTTTTCATATGTATAGTCAATATATTATTAATATTATAAATCGAATCTGGGTGTGGGTATGGTCCGCTTATACCCTAGACCCGATTCGGACCCGATTAGAATACCCATAATATGACCCGGATCAAGATCTAATACTCAAATAATTGGACTCAACTTCAAATAAATAGGTCGGGTTCGAGTCGGGTTTCGAGTTTACGACAGATAACCTATTGTAATCCCTATAAATTTTTTAATACATTTTCAATTTATATTATTATAAATTAGATGTTTAATTTATCAAAATAAATAAAATTCATAAGGGGACAATTATGTCATTTAGAATATAAAAAATCTAAATTCTTCTACTCATATAAAAAACAAACAAGAAGTGAGAAATATAAATACCTCGTAATTTTACCAACCAAACATATGATAGGATTCCAAATCCTAAATATAATAAATCCTATCACATATAAATCATGCTGTGAAATTCCAATCCCACAAAAAAAAAAAAAATTATGAACCAAACAGCCCCTTACTGTTCTATCAAATACCTATTTTTTTTATTTTTTATACTATATTAAAAATTAATTTTACATTTAAAATATCAATCATCACCTATTTACATAATATCGTACAACTATTTCAATTTCAAAATTTTTACGATTCAAATATCATCTTAAAATCCAAACTCCTAAACAAACACACCTCTGGGTTTGTTTCTTTAATAAAATTTTTCCAAATTGTACTAACTCTGTATATCTAAAAAAAAAAATATAATTTTTTTCTCCCACAAAATTAATTGCTATTTATTTGTTCTCCAACTTGGATTAAGAAATAAGCTCATTGAATTCGGGCCAATGCAAGCCCAAGTCAAGAACAGTAGTCGGCCCAAGGTGAAACTCGATCCGAACCATATCAAGTCTAGACATAACAAATTATGATCGATCAATTAGAGACCAGTTAAGGTTGAGATTGGGATTGAAAGGTTAGAACTATAAAAATATAATTGTTAGTCCACTTTTTGCCCAAAAAAAAAAATAATAATAATCCTCCGTCTTAAAATTATAGTCTTGATAAGAGATTTAAAGAATATTAATATTATATTGATAGCTGATAAAAAATATGAATAAAAATTTTTTTTGCCCTTACGAGCGAATTAGTGTAGAAATTAGTAACAATAATGTAATAAAAATGAAAAAATAAATGTAATTTTATAGTGATATAGTTATTTATAAAAATAACAGGATTATTGGGACGGACAAAAATGGTAAATAAAACTATTGTATTGAGACGGAGAGAGTAATAGTTTTTTTGTCCGTAAGGGATAGTCTAGTGGTGTGATGGTGGATTTTTGACCGTAAGATCATAGGTCCAAACCTTCGATAATTACATGTCACTTGCCACACGTGATTCGTCCAGTGTCATTTGTCTATTAGGCCTAATTTGTCGGATATTAAATTCGACTAAATTTCCTATATCTCCAAATTTTCATCAAACTCCATATTTCATTTCTAAATAAAAAGATAGTAGTTTATTTTTGTTTCAAAAATTGTTTTTTTTACTAAGACTAAATATAAAAAATTGAATATATTTATAATTTTAAAAATTTAGAAATAGAGATTGTGAAATTCATTTTCAATTTGAATACTCCATTCATCTATAATAAACTATCCATTTTTTCATTTTAGTCCGTCTCATAACAAAATATCAATTTTAATTTTTAGTAATTATACTATCTACCTACGTTACAAATACCCTTACAACTTACAATATATTACACAAATGTTATTACATTTATATCACACATATTTATAAGATTATTTTAGTAATTTCTATTTTATTCTTACTAAATTCCAATATAATACTAATATTTTTAAAATTCCTAAAAAAAACAAACGGATACCTAATTATGAGACTGATGAAGTATATATATAAATCAAATACATTTAAATAAAAACATCGAAGAAGAATTTATAAAACTACACAGAAAACTTAATGCAGTTTTGAAAGTATAAAAATTTTGATGCAATTTCATAAGATAGGTTAATTTTTTACAATATAACCTTTAAAAAAAAATGACAAAGAGAGTATTAGGTATTAATTCCTAATCTTGATGTAACGCCTGTTCTCATGTATTTTTCTCCTTTAAAATTTAAATAATATTTTATATTTAATAAAAATGAACTTCTTCAACCAAATCCGACCCCCAAAAAAACACCCCATTGATCTCCGATCTGATAGAGGATTAGGACAAGACAAAGCTTCGAACAGAGACAGCCATGGCTGCCTTCTTTCCCTCCTTTTTAAAACAGGATAAGCTTCCAAATCACTTTCAACGACGCAATAATTCCACTACGCAAAAAAATTCAAAATTCAAACCTCCCTTCCATCCAATTCACCAACAATACTTCTGTTTGTCTGTGTAGTGCCTGCGCCATTACGTCATCCATAGCTGCAAGAAATTTTGTTCCTGTCCACCCTGTCTCTCTCTCTGTCCTTGTGGAAATGGCTGATTAAAGAAGAAGGCACTAGAGAAGGAAAAAAAAAGGTCACTGTTGTGGTGCACAGTAGGACAATAGGATTCACAACAGATAAGAAAAAATTAAATTAAATAAAATAAAAATTACAAAAAAAAAAAAAATACCCCACAAAAGTTGTGGCTGCCGATTTCTCATCACTCTCCCGCAGCGCCCTCTCCCCGACCCTCAGCCAATCCCTAATTCCTCTCCTTCCGATCGTCGCCCTTCAATCTCCTGTTCGTTCGCATGATCGGATTCGGATCTACTTTCGGAGTCCAATTTCCCCCAAATTTGGGAAGACCAAACCCTAAATCCCCAATTTATTAGGGTAAAATTGGTTGGAACATTTTTTTGGGGGGGAGATGTCGGGCGGGGGGTGCAGTATAGTGTGGTTTAGGAGAGATCTGAGAGTGGAGGACAATCCGGCGCTGGCGGCCGCAGTTAGGGCCGGCGCGGTGGTGCCGGTGTTCGTATGGGCGCCGGAGGAGGAAGGGCACTATTATCCCGGTAGGGTTTCGCGGTGGTGGTTGAAGCAGAGCTTGGCGCACCTTGATATCTCGTTGAGGAGCCTCGGCGCTGCTCTTGTTACGAAGAGGTCTTCCGATAGCGTTTCTTCTCTGGTCGACGTCGTGAAATCCACCGGAGCTACTCACGTCTACTTCAACCATTTGTACGGTCAGTAAAACACTACTTCAACCATCTATATATATACATGATGGAGAAGATATTTTTAGGAATTGCTGCGCATTATTTTTACATTATCTGATGGAATGGCGGTGAGATGACATCAGCTGTAGTAAAGTTGTTTTTTCTATAAATAGATTTGAATTCTTGAATGGTGTTGAGGGAACACGTAGAACACTATGGTTCGATTGTCTTGCTGTATGTTTGTACGGTCGGCGTTAATAACCATCTTTGAGCTCTAAGTTATATCTCAGTGATGTTGTTGAATCGGTTTCTAAACAAACATAGAATCCACTCACTTGTAATTTATGAAAATTGCTTATAACACTCAAGGGTGTGTTTGTTTGTGGGTTTTGGATTTTATGTTTGGATTGTTTAATAGGAAATATTTGAATTTGAATAGTTGTTGATGTAATATAAATATATTTTGATTCTATGTTTTGAATATAAAATAAATTTGTAATATAATTTTAAAGAACAAGTAATTGTTTGATGCCATATTGTTTTTTAGGGAAAGAAGAATCGACTAGTAAATTCAACCTCAATTTTCTAAGGGTGTGTTTGTTTGAGGGTTTGGATTTTGAGTTGGGATTTGAATAGTCAAAATTTTGAATTTAAATAGTTGTATGATGTGATATAAATAAGTATTGATGTGATGTTTTGAATGTAAAATTGATTTTTAGTATAATATAAAAAATGAAAAATAGTTGTTGGATTTGATGTTTTTGGGGAAAAAAAATAAAATAAATTGTGTATATTAAATCCAATCCGTCAAACAAACACACCCTTAAAAGTTGGTCAGAATTCTCTTATAATTGTAAAAAGTTGGCATTTAACCACTTTTTGTTATGAGTTAACTATGATTTCTCAACCATGTAGTTTTTGAATTATTCTTGCAAATAAGATAAGGCTAGACTGCAAGATTTTTTAAACTATAAAAAAATGTGACGTAATTTTTAAATAATAGAGAATTTTTGTGCAAATAATATGTCATCTCACCCTTTACCCATTAAAATAGGCACAATCACATGGTGTGTTTTTTTTAATGAGATTGTGAAAAATTGATTTGAATTTGCTATTAAAATATTAATATTTATGGAAAGTTTTTATGAGAGAAAAAAAATAAAAATATTTCGATTAGAAAATGCAAAATTCAAATAATAAAATTTGAACAAAAAAATCGGCAAAAAAAAAGTTTTTTATTTTTAAACTACCTTTCTTTTTTATTGTTTTGGTTTTGATTTTTAGTTTAAACAACAATTAAATGTGATTTATGAGAAAAAATAGGTATGTTTACTTTATGTTTTTAGGTGTAATTGTTTTTTACATTAAGTATAAAAGAGATTGAATCGATAATATTAATTGAAAAATATGTCTAAAGTTTTTGTTAGATTGAAAAAGCTCAAAAGACCAAAGCAAATTGTCTTTAAACATATATTTTAATATGATATAAAATATATTTGAATTTTTTTTTATGTAAGGCACATAAAATCGTGTCTAAATATAAAAATAAGGTATTATGTTAAATATGACTTTTGTGAAAGGAAAAAAATGACAAACAAATCCAATGTATTTGCTTAGTTTTAATTATTTTAGGTATTTTTGTTGCTAGGTATTAAGAAAGTATTATAGAAAATAATACTTTGTTTATTTTTTCTTTTATGTATATATAGTGTATTTTTTGAATATATTTTTCTAAAATTGTCTGAAATGAAAATGTTAAATTTGATATATTTAGAGAAAAATTGAAACTTATTTTGAACTCATTGATTTTTTTTCTTCTTTAGATCCTATATCATTGGTTCGGGATCATCGAGCGAAGCAGGTTTTATCACAGGAGGGAGTGACTGTTCTTTCCTACAATGCGGACTTGTTCTACGAGCCGTGGGAAGTACACGACGAGGAAGGTCGACCGTTCACGACATTCGCCGGATTTTGGAACCGGTGTCTAACAATGCCGTACGATCCAGAAGCTCCTCTTCTCCCGCCTAAACGAATATTCCCCGGTAGCGACTCAAAATAACGAAACAAAATCCATCTAATGTTGCTAATTTATTTTTTTTAAACTTAGCATTGATTTTCCCGGTGTTATCCAGGCGACGTGTCGAGATGCCCAACGGATGTTTTGGTATTCGAAGATGAGTCCGAGAAGGGAAGCAACGCGCTTCTCGCTCGAGCATGGTCTCCGGGGTGGAGCAACGCCAACAAGGCTCTCACGACTTTTCTCAACGGGCCGTTGATCGAATACTCGAAGAACCGTCGAAAGGCTGACAGCGCGACGACGTCGTTGCTCTCGCCGCATCTACATTTTGGGGAAGTCAGCGTGCGCAAGGTCTTCCATCTTGTTCGGATTAAGCAAGTTTTGTGGGCGAACGAGGGAAATCGAGCGGGCGACGAGAGTGTCAATTTGTTCCTAAAAAGCATCGGTCTTCGGGAGTATTCCCGATACATGAGTTTCAACCATCCGTATAGCCACGAGAGGCCGTTGCTCGGCCACCTTAGGTACTTCCCTTGGGTCATCGACGAGGGGTATTTCAAAGCTTGGAGGCAAGGCCGCACCGGATATCCTCTCGTCGACGCCGGAATGCGGGAGCTTTGGGCTACCGGGTGGCTGCACGACCGGATACGGGTGGTCGTTGCGAGTTTTTTCGTTAAGGTTCTGCAGCTCCCATGGCGATGGGGAATGAAGTATTTTTGGGATACGTTGCTCGACGCCGATCTCGAGAGCGACGCCCTCGGCTGGCAGTATATTTCCGGGACACTGCCGGATGGTCGGGAATTCGATCGCATCGACAATCCACAGGTACAATTTTTGATATTTTTGTCATTTTAGTTTATTTATAAAGTAGGCTAAATTGCAAAAAAACCTATTTGCGTTTCATAAAATTGCGTTAAATCCCCTATACTTTTAAAACTGCGACCAAACTCCGGTTTCATAAACTCAACGTCTAACCTTTGATATGGTTCTTATTTAACGGTATTTGACCTAAATACCCCCAAATTGCGAATAAATTTTAGAGGTATGGAAGATTTGGTGCAATTTCGTGAAACTAACTTGTGGATTTTGTGCAATTTAGGCGAGTAATGGTATTTTTGTAATTTAAATAAAAGTCAAGAGTAAGTATTAGTGCATGATTACTTTTTTTAAAATGGGAAATTGATACCTGGAAATGGGACATACAAAAATGATAAAAAAAAAAAAAAGACAAATGGAGTATTTGACATGATATTTTGTGACAAACCCTTATATTCTTTTGTAGTTTGAAGGTTACAAGTTCGATCCGTATGGAGAGTACGTTCGACGATGGCTTCCCGAGCTTTCCCGTCTCCCGACGGAATGGATCCATCATCCGTGGAACGCACCCAGCTCCGTGCTCCAAGCTGCCGGGATCGAACTCGGTTCGAATTACCCGCTCCCAATAGTCGAAATTGCGGCGGCAGAAGCTCGATTAGAGGAGGCACTTTCCGAAATGTGGCAGATCGAGGCGGCATCGAGGGCGGCAATCGCCAACGGTACGGAAGAGGGCCTCGGAGACTCATTGGAGTCAAACCCGATTGCCTTCCCTTCGGACACACAAATGGAAACTGATGAAGAACCCACGGTTAGAAACAACAACAACAATATCAACAACAACAACAACGTTGTTGTTCGAAGATACGAGGATCAAATGGTGCCTAGCATGACATCGTCGTTTGTCCGAGGGGAATCGGAGGAAACGTCCGCCGATCTCCGCGATCGGGGCAACGATAGCCGAGGCGAGGTGCCGTCGAACGTACATGTCGGAACAGAGGAGACGGCGGGACGTGCCCGGGCGTTCGGACACGCGACATTGCAGACTGATAGGACGGAATTTCCTCGGCGTCGGAGGAACTCGGAAGAGTCGTCGACGGAGTCGTCCAATGGCAGTAGACGGGAACGGGATGGCAGCATCGTCCCGGTCTGGTCTCCGTCAAATTCGGCGTACCCGAATCAGTGGCCGCCGCCAGGCAGCGGCGGTGACGACAGCGGTCGAGCGACGAGCTCCTCATACCTGCCGCCGCCGCAGTCGCACCAGATATTTAACTGGAGCCAGCTTTCTCAGACCGGGTAAGGATCTGACAGTGGTTTTACTCGGACCGGATTGACAGAATCCGCAAACCGGTGGCGCCGGCGGGTTTTCCGATCAGCTCAGGCGGTTCGGCTGTATCCTTTTTCTTGTTGTGTAATTATTAATTATCGCCGGCGAGGTTAGGGTAGGTCATCAAAATGTGCATGTTGGATTAACTAAGGAGATACAGCAGCAGCAGTTGTAATAAATTAATGTTGTAATGATGAACCGTATACGTATTTTTCTTGTATATATACATACTACAAGAACACTGTCTTCTTGGGAGAATAGGGATTAATCAATTGAGTATTGTTTTCCGACACAACGGATAGCTGTTTACTCGTGCTTTCTAGTTTTATTATTGATTTTCTTTTTTAAAAAAATTGTTAAAAATTAATTTACACTTTTCAGCTACATTTTTGTCAGTTCTAATACTACAAAGGATGAATCAATCACAGGTTAAATCAAAATATTATAGTCAAAACAATAACCAAAGGAATGTTATTTTATCAAGTGCATTTAAAAAAAAATAAAAATTGATATAATAATTTTAATTCAATTTTTCAATATAAATATTTATTTTCGGACCTAAATTTCACTTTCATTTTGTTTACATATTCCTAGGGTGTGTTGGTTTGTAGGATTTCATCCAAATTTTACTATTTATCCAAAAAAATTTTTCCAAAAACATCAAATCAAACTCTTATTTTTCATTTTTTATATTATAATAAAAATTAATTTTTCATTCAAAATATTACATCAACAACTATTTATATCACATCATACAGCTATTCAAATTCAAAATATTTACTATTCAAATACTAATTCAAAATCCAAAGCCCCAAACAAACACACCCCTAACAAACTCTAGGAGTTTTTTCTTCTCTCCTATTCAAGTTTGAAGTAATTTTATATTAAATTTTCATGTATTTTTCGCTTTTAAAACTTGAATTTGTAATTTTTGTACATTATTTAAATGCATTTCGTTTATCTAAGCCGTGTACTTACTATTGTTAAAATAGATTTTGATTCATTGTGATTTTATTTTCGATTTGACATATCATATGAGTTAGTTGAAGGAAAAATAAGTTTTATATAATTTTTTAAAATTACACTCCTTAGTTTTTGGTAAAAGAATATTATAAATATTTAAGGATTATTTGTTTATTTTTCGGTGTTGTTTTCATATTTTTATTTCATTTTAAATGTGTATATACTCGTTAGCTTTAATTAAAGACTAAAAGATTATGAAATATATACTGTAATTTTTGCAAAATTGTCTTGTTTATTTTATTTTATTGAATGGACTATGAGTTAAGATGGTATTATGAATATGCTTAAATGATTAATCAAAATTTTGGTATTTTAAATAAAATTTTGAAATATTAACTTTGATTTGGTATTAATTTTATAATTTTCGAGCTAACGATCAATTCACAGTGAATTTTACGAAATTTATACTAAATATGATAAATTAATTAATTATGTTTAGTGCTTAAGTGAAATCTGATCGAACTAAATACACGACTACTCAGTAGTCGAATTGATTAAGATAAGTGACTAAATTATACAAATTTAAAATAAATAGGTTATCCTACCTGCGGACACCTGCATATGATGTTATTAACTGCTAAATATATTTGATGTGATATATAGTGTACGTAATAATATTTTATTATTATTTTAAATACTTTATTTGTCATTAAATTTATTTTTATTTTTTATTTCATCTAAATTTATTTTTATTTAATATTTGAATGCCACTACTATTTTTTTATTCTAAAAAATAATTTTTATTTTTAAATCCATACTCGGTCAAACGGACATAAAAGGGAATATTAAAATATATTATTTCCATAAAAAAATCAGATAATATTATTATTTAGATAAAATGTGCAGTTAAAGTATAATATTTTTCCTTTTTTTTTTTTTTAATTTTTTTAATTTTTTTTTTATTGTTCCATAAATTCGAACGGCGTGAACCCTAGGAGATGGCATTGGCGACACTGCTATAAAAGGGGGCGCTGCACTCAAATCCTTCAGTCGCCGTCTTCGTTGAACTTCCAGAGTTCTACTAAACATTGCCATTTTCTTAGATGCTTTTGTAGATTAGCAGCAGATCTATTTTCTCCCGGCGGATGGATTGATTTCGCTAGGATTACTAATTAGTTCCTCACAATTTTTTCGTGCTTTTTTCGAGATTGAGATTTCCGATTGCCTCTTCTTTCGGCTTCAAGTGATTTGCGTGTACTTGTTGGCCTTGTTCTGGAGGCATACATCGAAATTTTTTGCCAGAGCTTTAAGATAGCCTAGTGAAGTTTCTTCTCTAGGTTCGCTGGCTCTGGTACATTTGTTTTTTCAATTAATCTGGATTTTCATTTATTCCAATATATGATTGATGGAATATGCGGATTTCTATTATATGAATGTATATATGGAGTAAAACAGAGTCTGTTGTGTTTGGTTTGGCAGAGATTCAAATCAGTCGAACCAAATACGATGATTATGCTGGTGTGTAGTCCACATTTATCTGTGAAGGTTTGTTTCGAATTTTCCATTAGCAGTAAAGGTGGATTGTTACTTGAATAAATCTGAAAGCATCTAAACGATGGTAATAGACGTATATGAGCAATTACGTTTAATTTGATCCTATGAAAAACAGAACAAAATGTGAAAATAGTTGTAATGTTTTGAAACATTTTATATAATAGAGATTTTAATTCTGATTCTGATTTTGATCTTTTTCTTTTCTTATGAGGGAAGACTAGTGCACATTGTAACTTTGTATGATTATACGTTTTCATCTTCTTGTTCTTTTCTTAAACTATGTATAGAGTTTATATCATGCAGTCTAAAATAATCACATAAAAATTTAATAGATGGAAATGCAAATTGAGTGTAAAATCTGACAATTATTTTGATTGTATAATATATTGGTGGGGAAAAATATTGAGTAGGATGATATGTTTTTAAAATTCTAATAGTATTGATAAGTGATTGGCCATGGTGGTGATTGATAGATAATGTTTATCTTTAAACAGTATACTAGTTCACGTTGTTTGTTTACCTTTACAAAGTAGAGGTATATATAGGATTTGTCTTTTTTTTATGGTGTGTTTTCGGTGTTTTCAGGAAGGTGCGAGGAAATTTGGGTTTGGGTTTAATTTTTATTTAAATTTTGGTATGAGTTTGAATTTTGTTGTTTCTTTTGTATTTGAGTTTAATTGGGGTTTTAGGAGTTTTGATGTGTATTGATTTGATAAATAATGAATAAAATAATATAAATGTGTATTAAATTAAATTGATAAAATTTATATTGTATGATTTGATTATGAATTTATATTATACTCAACATATTTATTTAAGTTTTTTATTAATTTGTATTATATAAAATTTTATTCTCTACAAAATGACATATATATTGTATATATATTTTTTTCTTTATATATGTTTTTTATCTCAATTTTTTCAAATTTTGCTATTTGGATTATATTTTTCCCGAAAAGATATATTTTTTCATCTCATAAAACATTCCACTAAACATTATTTTAATATCAATTTTAAACTAAAATTTCTCAAATTCAACCAAAAGAAACATATATATTTTAATTTTTTTAAAAAAATAATAAAGTCAAACTTACTGCAGTTTGGGTCGGCCAAACTGTATACAACAGATCCATAATAATATAGAAGTGTATTAATTTGTATAAAATATATATATATTTCTATAAATTTTTATTTATTTGTATTATAAAAAATTTTATTCTTTACAAAAATAACATATATATTTTATATATTTTATTCAATTATAATTATTATAATTTTTTTATTTATAATTTAAAAATTTTATTATAAAAAGAAAAAAAATAAAAGAAACAAAACCTTTTTAGACTTTGTCCGCCAAAATACAAACAGCCAGGTTTGGGGTTTAGGGTTTAGGGTTCTCTCCCAACTCTGAGCTAAAGAAACAAGCACTTAGTGTTTTGATTTGATTTTTTTTTTTTTTTTTTTATATTTATATGAGGTATAAAAAATGATTTAAGATGTGAAATGATAATGAAAGTGTGAAATGATAATGAAGAGTGTGAAATTATACCTAAAATATAAAGAATATACACGTTTATTGAAAATTGTACTCTTTTCGTTCGTATCAAGGGACATATTTATTTTTTTGCGTTATTGTATTAATATTAAATATATTTTTATATTTGTATAATTTTTTTGTACGGCTGTTTTCTATTTGTATTATGTATTATAAGATACTAATGAAAGTAAGATCAACATAAGACTGTAGATTGTATGAATTATAATTGGTGAAATATGTAAGATGATTTTAATATTTTTATTTTTTTATATTCTATGTATAAATTAATTATGAGACTATTGATCCAGCTAAGTCAACATAGTATTTTTATATATGGGGTGATATTATAACTCACATTATTTGTTGCAATTAATTATATTTGTAATTATATGTTTTTAATTTATGTAAAAATGAAATGATAATTTAGTATTAAATGAAGTATGTAAGATGATTTTAATATTTTTATTTTTTATATTTTATTAATAAATTAATTATAATTGTAATGATATGTTAATTTATATAAAAATTAAGAAATATTTTAGTATTAGTTGTTATGTTTTAATATAATAAAACGTAAATATTTTTTAACAAAACAAACCAAAACAATAGAAATAAAACTTTGATATTGGTTTTACTATTTTAAATATTTTTTCTCCTAAAAATTAAATTAAACATTTTATTTAATTATTATATAGTATATTAAAATTTAATTTAATTTAGTTGTACTATAAAATAATGAATCCATATTATATATTACTCCATCTATCATCCAATCATATTTTTATTCTTATCTTTTTTTATTATCATTTAAATTTATTTCTATTTCTCTTTAAGTAGAAAAATATCACATTTTTTATTTTTTTTACTATAAAAAATAAGTTTTTATTTTTACTTAATTTTTTTAAAAAAGTGTTTTTTTTTACAAAAAGAATACATCATATATATTTAATATAATATTTTCTAATTAAAAAAATAAATATTTAATACAATATTTCTTTTTTAAAAATATTATTAATAAATAAATTTAAATTTTTGCAAAACACGTGGGAACGTAACCATATATATAATATATATATTAAAATAAATTATATAAATATAAAATGAAGACAGGATAGTTATTTATTATTTCTGTCAATAATGTACTTACCTTTTTATTATTTTAATTTCCGGGATGGTCCCTAGTCTAGAGGAAATTTTTCATAATTTAAGATCTATTTGTGATTTATCCGTAGTAAATAAATAAACTAAATAAGGCTCATTTAATTTAAATTTTGAAAGTTTTTGAATTAAAAAAAATGAAATATTTAATGTAATAGTACTATCCCTTAAAAAAATTATTGCTATTCTTTACTACCATAAGAATGTTGTAAATTTTAAAAAACAATACTCTTTCAATCTCATTCCAATAGATTTCTTTTAATTTCTATAATATCTTTAAAAAAATTATATATGTAATTTTATATTTATAATTTATATAAATATTTTATTTACAAATAATCGCCCCTATTTCGTCGAGATATATATATATATATGGTCTACTTATTACTGACCCAAATCCATTGTTCTCCTGTCTTCCTCTCCTTTAAATTCAACATCTACTTTTTTCTTCCTCAACCCTCCAAAGAGGGAGAGGGGCATTGTCGTAATTTCAGACAATGTCGAAATCCAGGTGTCTGAGCCTGACAGCATCCCGGACGCGGTGCCTCCGGTCCAGTTTCGGGAGTTCAGGTCTCCGGTCGGTGTCGACGGACCTGGGGGACGGGACCGTGATGCACTGCTGGGTCCCCAAGGTCCGGGACCCGACCCGGCCCGACGTGGTGTTGATCCACGGGTTTGGGGCGAACGCGCTGTGGCAGTACAGCGACACGGTGCGGTGTCTGGCGCCCCACGCCAACGTGTACGTCCCGGACCTGGTCTTCTTCGGCGAGTCCCGGTCGGTTCACCCGGACCGGACCGAGTCGTTCCAGGCCCGGTCCGTGAACCGGGCCCTCGAGGCGAACGGCGCCGCCGGGAGGCTGTCGGTGGTGGGGCTGAGCTACGGCGGATTCGTGGCGTACAGCATGGCGGCGCAGTTTGGGGAACGCGTGGAGCGCGTGGTGATCTGCTGCGCCGGCGTCTGCCTTGAGGAGAAAGATCTGAAGGAGGGGCTGTTTCCGGTGGCTGACGTGGAGGACGCCGCCGCCATCCTGCTGCCGCAGACGGCGGCGAAGATGAGGGAGCTTCTTGGCTATACCTTCGTTAAGCCCCCCAAGGGAATCTTCTCCTGCCTCCTTGAAGATTTCATAGATGTAAGTTTTTTTTTATTTTATTTTATTTTTAAATATAAATTATTATATGAAAATTTAATACAAGCTTACAAAAAAAAAAAAATTACAAAAATATTTTCTTGTCCTCTAATACTCGATATTTTTATAAAAAAAAATAAAATTATATAAATATAAAAATATTTTTAATATTAAATTAAATATTAATTTATTTTATTTTATTTTTTATTTTGTAAATTGCAGGAATTGTGCAGCGAATATGTGGAGGAGAAGAAGGAATTGCTCCGGGCAATCGCCAAGGACAGAAGACTTTCAGACCTTCCAAAAATCTCACAGGTAAATAAATGGTAATCATATAATTATCAAATTAAATAAAATAAATTAGCCAAATTAATGACAGGCAATGATAGATTGTTAATGCTGGTTTTGATTTCAGCCAACATTAATAATCTGGGGGGATAAAGACAAGATATTCCCACTTGAACTTGCCTACAGATTGCAGAGGTGAGTTTGGTTATATCCCAATTTCATTTGGGTTGAGATCAGCTGTCAACCGTTGACAAGCGGTACATATTCCTATTTTATAAAATAATATATAATAATATTAAATTATAATATAATATAATATAATATAATATATGATGCATTGTAAATATGCTAAGATATATAAAAATATACACAAATATATATCATGTCACAAAATCTGCAAATTGAATTGATTAATTAAATTGGATGCAGGCATTTGGAAGAGAACAAGAATGGAGTAGAGGTGGTAGTGATAAAGAATACAGGGCATGCTTTCATCCACGAGAACCCTAAGGAGTTCCACAGCCACTTGAAATCCTTTCTTTTTGGCAGACCCAAGGTCAAACCTACTGCTTCTACTACTACTAATAATCACAAATGATTTTGGATTAGTGCATTATCTATAATAATAATATATTTTTTTAAATTTGGTGGATACCATCAAACCACCCCCCCTCGCTGTCTCTAGTCAGACTGACCCAGACAGAGAAGAGATACATGAGGCACGTGAATGACGTGTTTTATTGCACACCTCTGCCCAAGTTACTGTGTATATTATACTGTGCTATGTATTTACTATACAATACAAATAAAATACTACATTATTAAAAACACATTAAATTTTGTACTAGTATAATAGTATAGTATAAAATTTAAGATACACGCTAATATTATAAACAATATACAGTTGCTGTTTAAATTTTATTTATTGTTTGTTATATTTTATATATACACATATAATACGAGAATCTTCTATAACTACTACTATTTGAATGTGCATCCTATGATAGATTTAATCCACAAAAATATAAAATAAAAAATATAAAATATGACAAGGTTTGAATCAGTGACCTTATACTATACTATAAGTTAGGTCATCTAGAAGGCTTCCTTCCACGTCTAGCTGCATTGCTGGCCTTTGAAAAGTCTATTTATTTAAGAACATATTTCTTATCCCATCATATGCATCTTGTCAATTTTGAAGATATTTTGGTCCTTCAAATCTAATTGATTTGTTGTCTCACACTACATTATCATCGAATATCACTCATTTTAAATGTTTTTCTTTTTCTTTTTTAAAATATTTGCAAGAGTTATTCACATAAATCTAGGGGACAAAATTACAACAAAAGTTTATTACTATGCAATTTAATTTGACGGACAAAACAGATATTTTTTTAACACAAAATATTATATCAAATATTAATTTTATTATTATGTTTAAATATTTCAAAACGCCCAAAAACCTCTGTCCCAAGGGAGCCTATACACTTAACACAACTCTCTACAAAAAAAAAGAAAATAATACTAATACAAATCATTATTTTTTACTTTAAATTTAAAATAGCTATAGACACCAAAATATCTCAAAATATTTATTTAAATAAATTTTGATACAATATTTTTGTGAGAAAAAGTAAATGTTTATTATAAATATATAATTGTATATCAGACTTTTACAAAAATATTTAATTTCTTTGTACTTTCAATCTTTTTTTACATTTCGATTAAACAATAAAATATTTTTATTTTTTAATCTATTATATATATATATATATTGAATCGAGACAGGAGTATAATATAAAAAACACTATTTAAATAAAAATTTAAATATAAAAAACTTTAAACAAAACTACTCTTTCTCTTGTAAAAAAACATAAATAAATAAATAACCAATTAAACACATTGAAAGGGCTTATTTGCTTTGAAATTCTTTCAAGTGCTACTATAATATTTCAATTTCCCAAAAAAACAAACATCACCTTTATAACAAATTTTGTCTATTCATAATATCAATACCCAATACATTTTCATCTAAAAATTATAAAAATACAAACCAACCTAAGAAAGCCCACTTTCTTCTTTTACTATTTCAACTAAAAACCAAAGCTATTGTCTCTAATAAAAACGTTAACATGGAAATACTATTTAACCAAAAATTCAAATTAATTTCAAACTATGACCAAACAGATCCTTCGATTTCCGACCCACCCAATCTTGGCCTATTTTAAACCAGCTTGCACCAGGGTTTTTCAAGTCTGGTGAAACCACTTTAATGGGCCGACAAAATAACACACTCATAACTTATGACCATATTCACTTAAAAAACAACATACAAAAATCAAATCCTATAAAAACACAAAAAGAACAACACACATGAGCATGATCGATTCATTTTTGTCATCGAAGAAAACAAATAGAATTCAGCAAATTTACCAAATTGGCAATAAGATGATACAGGCAAATGATGTTCTGATCCATGCAATTAATTCAAATAAACAACAGGGGACGCCGGCGCCAAAGGTTCGGTGTTGAAGCTAAAGCTAGCTAGCTCTGCACAACAACAATGCACCGCAAAAGAATTGATCGGAATAAGCAAAAGCAAAAACTACTATGCATCCTCACATTTTGCGAACAAAATTGATCGAAACATTGTTAACTTTGCTATTGAATAATTCTTACCTCTCCTTGCGGCTCGTCTCCCTTGGATTGCTCACCTGTCACCACAAAAATGGGGTACTTGAGAATTTCACAAAGTGTTAAATGATTAACTCATTGTCAAGAACAACCAGGAAGAATTCGGGAATTAATACCTCCCTCTTCTGGAAGATCAGACGTCCATAGAGTAAGGTTGTCCCTGAGAAGCTGCATAATGAGAGTGCTGTCTTTGTAGGACTCTTCATTCAGGCTGTCCAGTTCGGCAATTGCCTCGTCAAATGCTTGTTTTGCAAGGTGGCAGGCCCTGTTACAGATTTTTTTGTTAAATTACCGATGAACACAAATTTCGGTACAGTGAGCGATGGCACATTAATCTCTAGTTATTGAACATAAATATGCTAACAACTACGCGATAAACACAATTGTTATGCTAAATTGAAAACAAACCTCTCTGGAGAATTCAGGATTTCGTAGTAGAAAACAGAGAAGTTCAGGGCCAGGCCAAGCCGTATAGGATGCGTTGGAGGGAGGTCGGTGGAAGCAGCACTTGTGGCAGCCTGAAATGTGAGGATCAAACACCCCAAATCACACATTTTATATGTCCAAACTCTGACAAGATCATATCCAAGGTATATACCCAACGTTAAAAACATTCAAAACTAAAAGTGTGTGGGATATTAACCTCGTACGCCTTGAGAGATTGATCTGCAGCTTCTTTGCGGTCATCCCCTGTTTTGAACTCGGCTAAATATCGATAATAATCTCCTTTCCTAAAGAGATCAAAACAAGAAATCACGATTAAGATATCACTAAGACAAAGAATCGCAAGTTAAAGACTAAAAGCACAGAAGTCATAAATCGTTACAGAACGAAACAAACAGCTAAGTAAAGCCAGGACAGCACCTTTTCATCTTTAGAATTCAATGTTTACAGTTAATAACTGTAAAATTTGCTTACATTTTATAATAGAAAACAGACGATTCTCCAGTTGTCGAAGATGGAAGGAGGTTCTCATCAATGACTGCCAAAATGTCCATGCATATCTTTGTGAGCTCATCTTCGACCCTCTGTCTGTAACTCTTGATTCTCTTCACATTCTGTTCGTGTCCCTTGCCCTCCTCCTTTTGTTCAATTGAGGACAAAATTCTCCATGACGCCCTTCGAGCTCCAATCACATTCTTATATCCAACCGACACTAAATTCCTCTCCTCCACAGTCAGTTCCACATCCAACCTAGCTACTTTTTTCATTGCTTCAACCATTTCTGATTCCAAAACAGCCATAGAAAATTACTCACCGAATAAATGTCACCAATATAAATCAACTACAAAATGCTTCAATTACTTATTTAAGAAAGAATAGTTTTCTACGATGAGTATAATAGTCACCACATAGGCAGATAGCACGTTTTTCAACATATGAGATAAGATTTAGGTGGACAACCAACAGAACAGTCTACAAGGCAATTAGTTCTTCATAGAGAAAACAAAACTGTGAAGGAAACACTAATTTTTGCTATCCATAAACCTGATTTAAGTATATAAATTTCATTGAGAATCAAAATCAGTGATACAAGGAAAAACGATAATCATATTACATTCACCATAACTGGAAGCAAAATTCCACCATTCGCCGTATTCCGAAACCCTAAAACAAGCAGATCTAGAAATTGACTCACACTCCAACGCCTTCCGCATCTCAAGCACTAAAAAGACATTAAAACCAGCGCAAAGCCGACCAAAAATCTAGCACGGTTTCAGATTCCACAACAACAATAGTTTAAAAAGAAAGAAGAAAACTCAACCGATTGCACAGACGCCAAAACACGAACATAAAATTCGCGAAAACAATATCAAAACAAACAATCAAAAAAAAAAGCGAAAGATGGAAAGATCACCATCGTATCTCTCGGCTTGCTCCGCAAGTCTCGCCAAGTAAACCTGCTGTTCTCTCTCGTTCTCCATCTCTCTGCGCTCTCTCTCTCTCGGCCGCCCCACTGAGTCCGAAATGAATGACTTTATATGGTTATTCTTCTGAGATTCCCTCTTTTCTCTTGTTTTTCCTCTACATAAGGAAAAGGGTGATTCTTTTCATCTTTGCTTGCGGACTGAATTTTACCAGTGTGGTGGGGTGGGGTGGGGTACAGTGGGCGGTTAAAAATCTGCCTTGGATTGCGCGACGGCCGGGTCGTGAAACATGGGCCGTTGATTTCGGGAATGACCAATAACTAGCCGTTGGATTTAGCGCTCTGTTTCAGTCGCTCACATGTTTAGTGTATGGACTGCGGTTTTTGCAACCGACCTCTGTCATATTCCTCCCACGCCAGCGGTTCTCTCCCTGCGTTGCTTTTAAATTGTGATCAAGGGGTGTGTTTGTTTGACTGTTTGGATTTTGATTTGGGATTTGAATAGTAAAAATCTTGCATTTGAATAGTTGTACGATGTGATATAAATAGGAGTTGATGTGATGTTTTGAATGTAAAATTAATTTTTAATATAATATAAAAAATAAAAAATAGGTGTTTGATTTAATATTTTGAGGGGGAGAAAAATTGGATGAATAGTAAGAATTTTGCAAAATCTTGCAAGCAAACACACCCTAAATATATAATTATATTTTTAAAATAATTAAATAATTAAATTAAAATGAAAATGTATAATTATATTTATAAAAATAAAAATAAATAAATAAATACGAAAATAAAAGGATTAAACAGTTTAAGTGGAAGAGGTAGAGTAATAAATTGTAAATTTTAATTTTAAAACTATACAATTTACAAGTATACAAAAAATATAAAATGTGTGTTTGGATTGCGTTTGTATTTTTATTTGTTCAATCTTTAATTCATAATTATTTTAATTATTTAATAAATATTTTTACTAATAATTTTTTTAATTATTTATTAATTATACTTTATATAAATTTTCATATTTACAATAAATATGTGAAAATGAGAGAGTAATATTGTACCCAATTTTCGAAATATCCTCACACCGTCGAGTCATTTCTTACAAAATTTAACATATTAAATTATTGATATATACTCCCTCCGTTTCAAAAGAAGTATAATCTTATTGTGTTGGGCACGAAATTTAAGAAATATTGATATTAATAACTTTTTTGCCCTTGTGAGTATATTAGTATAAAAATTAGTGGCAATTGTGTAATAATAATGAAAAAATAGGGATAATTTTTTGGTGATATGATTATTTATAAAAATGAGACTATTATTTTGGGACGGACAAAAATTATAAACAAGACGGAGGAAGTATAATATAATAAATACCAAAATATCAATACAGTATACAATATATGCTGAAATACTAAAATCATACTAAAAATATTATACTACATATCGTTACTATATATTTTTTTCCAATCCGTGTGTGATTGTAATTTGAAGCCAAAAGCAAACAAACTCGGTACATTTTTATAAATAATCACATAAAAATACATATAAATAAATTAAAATAAAATTCCAAATAAACATAGTCAATCTGAGTGCATTACAATAAGTAATTGGAATGTACACTTATAAGGGTGCATTTGATATATATAATGAAATTAATAAATGAAAGTAGATAATAAAATTGTGGAGAAATAAAATACATGAGACAATGATAATTTATTATTTTGTTTGATAACATAATAATTTAATTGAAGATTTTAAAATTATACATTAATTTAGATAAATTGATCAAAAGAAAATAAGAAATGATAAAAAAAAAAATTAATGATAAAAAAAAATAAAAATTAATGAGTGAGAATTCATAAAAAAATATATATATATTGTTGCCGACCTTATCATATAGGTATATCTCACCGTTTAATCTACAAGGATTTGATACAAATGTGTGTTTAGTTAGGACTAAAGGGTTTAGTAAGCTTCTTATTACAAATTTTCCTCTAAAATATAAATTAAATCCCTGATTATATCATATGAAATAAATATTCAAATTCAAAATTTTTTAAAAGTAAATTAGATTTGACAAAATAAATTATACTAAGCGTAACATGAGTGAGAGACAAAACTCAATAATGTTAAAAATTTGAACTCATAACCTCACAATCAAGTTTACCCAAAATGTAGGCCCGGAGGTTTCCAATTCTAGCATTAGGAGACACTTTGCTTGGTGAGGATAGTTTAGGACCATATAGTGACGGTCATTATCGATTGGGACACGTCACCGTCGGCACAAGGAGTGATCTATTTTTTGTGTGTTCTCCTGCTTAAACGAACTCAGCCATTCGTGAACTCGACTCGATTCGCAAATATTACAAGTCGAGTTGAACAACATAAACAAACTCGTTTGATTAACGAACAAATCTGAGCTTTGTTCGCGAACATTCGTTAAAATAATATATTTATTATAAATATTATATATACATATAAAATTATAATTTATAAATAAATAAAATATCAATTTAAAATAAATAAGTAAAATAATTTCATTTCCTTTTAATTTATATATAAATTAAAAAAGGGAGACAAACGAACTCGAACGAACTTCATCGAGTCTAATCGAGCCGAACACGAACACGAACTCAAACGATAAATATTCTTAACAAGCCGAGCTTGAACATTGCGAACGAACTCGAAAGCTTAATGAACGAACACGAGTCTTGTTCATGAACGTTAACGAACGAACATGAACATTTAAAATTTTGTTCGATTCAACTCGTTAACAGCTCTGGTCCTGCCACATAAATCAAACTATGACTATTTAAATTGTGCTTGATTAACGGTTGAGTTTTTAAGTAGAAATTAAGTTGTGAGTGATTTCTTTAATTAATAATGTAATATATATAGTTAAAAAATTTAAAATATGTATTTAATCATTTTAATAACTGAATTTTTTAATAAAATATATAAAATATAAATATTATTTTGTATAGAATTTTAGTAAGACAATAAAAATAAATAAATACTCATCTATAATTAAAATAAATTAATTTTAAAAATATATATGAAATTTGTTTATTGATGAGAAATATAAATAAAATATTTTGAATAGATTCCATATGATGTAGAATATTTTGATAAAAAAGTAGTTACGTATAATCTCAAACAACAATAAAACAGTAACAAAACAGAGACTTAGTCATCTCCAATCCTCAACTCTATTTTTGCATTACAGTAAAAATGCAGTTGATCTACAGTAACTTTACTTCAATCATAAACTTCTTTTATATTATTTTATATAATTTTTCATATTTATAAATTACACCCCAACTTTAATTTATTTTTTGATTAGAAAATAAAATTATATATTATTTTTTTAAAAAAATAAAATTATATTACTTTCCAAAAACTAAAATTATATCACTTTTAAAAAATAAAATTATACATTATTTTTCAAAAAAATAAAATTACATACAACTTTTTAAAAATATAAAATTATATATCATCTACTAAAAAAATTAAAATTACACAATAAACCCAAAAAATACGAAAAATATAAAAAATTCCACTCTATTTTTAGAATAGAGTAACATGTTACTCCAAAAATAAAATAATATTATACTTATCTACAAAAATAGAGAAAATTTGGAGTTGGGTTGGAGCCCACCCCAAATCCCTTCACCCCCCCCCCCCCCCCCCCAAATTTATTTGTGCAGGAATCCACTCCACCCCACACCACTCCACTCCATATCTACGGGCGTGTAACAGTGCATCAAATTAACTACCGCCTCTGTACTACATAAAATGATAGTTTTTAGATAAAATATAATTAATAAATAATTAAAAAATATATTAATAAATATAATTATAGATTAAAATTAAGATAATTAAATAGTTTAAATAATATTAAAAAAATTAAAAAATATGATTAAAGTGTATAATCAATTTTAAAAAAGGAAAGGACAAATTATGTGGGACAGACGAAAATAGAAAATAGAGACAAATTATGTAGGACGGATGAAGTACTTCTTCTCTTGTTTTAGAAATTTCGTTGAAAATTTGATTGGAAGTAATTTATTTAAGTAATATTTAATTTATAATGTAATACTCCTTCCGTTCGGCTCTAAGGATTTCATTTACTTTTTGTGCATTAATTTTTGAATATTATTTATTATATCGTACAAAAAATTATACAAATATAATAATATTTTTAACGTTAAGTATAACGACGCAAAAGGTAAATGTGACTCCTTAGAAGCAATACTCCCTCCGTCTCATATATTTTGGATCTATTTTCGTAGATACGAGAATTTAATTAAAATATAATTAGTATGTAATTAAAAAGTGTATTAGTATAAATAATTATACATTAAGATTAAAATAAGTAAATAATTTAATTAAAATTTAAAAATTTAAAAATTATGATTAAAGTGGATAATTATATTTTAAAAAGGAAAATGACAGATTATATGAAATATGGACGAAAATAGAAAATAAGGACAAATTATGTATATCAGACCAAAGTATTTAGTATTATGCCAAAATATTTACTTATTACTTTGATATGATATGCTGTCAAATCTCAGGAGCATGGTGATTTGATTTTAAGATATAATATTCGATATTTGTTTATATCCATTCGGATAGTATATCTACACGCGCCAAAATTATGGGTTTGTTAATGGCGGGTACTTTCACCATTATCGTTAAATATTTAAATATGGAAGTACAGTGGCTAACGGACTCACTCTGTCTGCGTACAGAATCGCTCCCTCCTTCCATCCATCCCTACGAATCCTGACAACGATTTCTGCCTAATTATATTCGATCTCAATTCACCGCGTAACAAACGCGGGAAGATCTTCCATATACGCCCGTTCGTTCTGACTGCGTGTGTTGTGGTCTGAGGCAAATGCAATTGAAGACGACACGATACGATACGTCACTGCGTAGCAAGGTTTTTGTAAGTTTCTGGTAACTTCTCTGCTCCATTCCATGGCTCGATTATTAATTTTGCAATATTATGTAATTAATTGTCTGGTTGGTTTGGCCTACCGCTTTGATTACGCTATATATATAAATATGTACAAAAGAGCTTTTGATGTGTTGTTTGTGTGTTTGTGCTTTTTAGGGTAAAACTGTTTCGGTGTTTCTGTAGGGATTGGGGCTGTAATTTGGTGCTGTGATGGTCTGTGATTGTGTTTATAGAGGTGAGGATTTTGGAGAAGGATTGATGAATTGGAATTGGAGAATTAGGGTTGGAGATTTGGGGCTCGTGTTCTTCGGATTTACGTTGGAAACTGCTGATTGATTGGATAAAGCTAAATCCAATGTAATTAAGTCCTCCTGCTGGAACTAATCTCTGTGTGCTCTAACGACGTATGATAGATCAGCTGCCATAACTTCTTTCGAAGGAATTTTCTCGTAAGAGGATTCTAGGATGGGCGTCTTCAGTTGCTGCTTCACCTCTTCCTTGAAGAACAAAACCACTATGGTGAGTGTAGCTTTACTTTTTAATAGATTTTTATTTTGATGATTGATACAATTTAATTTTTAAATTTTCATAATTAATTTCTACATTGTATAAGAGCCTATTTTTCTGTTGGAGTAGATACAATATATTAATTCGCATCTCTAGGTATATTCAACCTGAAATGTACACGGAGGTGTAGTCGTTAGTATTTTTGTTTAGAATCTTGTCGTTTCTGTTTAGAGCCCTATTATTTCTGAATTTTTGAAGAGTACTTATGTCATTTTCGGCTTCAGTGATAGTCTTGTCGTTTTTTATTCTGTTGTGAGTCTTATTATTTTCGATTCTAATTCAGTTGAGAGCATTGTTTATGTTATATCACTTGAGTTTAAGGGGATGTTGACATATTTTAAATACTTAATATTAGATTTGTGTTCTACGGTGACTATATACATTATTCATATTTTGACGATCAATATAATGCAATTTTCCAATTTCCGCAAAATATTTTCACACTTTCCATCAAATATGTGTTAATTTACAGTTTTGTTCTCGTGAAATGATCGTTTACGGTTGTGAATAAATTTTAATCTTAGATTGAGACCATTTTGTTATCTGTGTTTGATTGTAGAACAAGAGCAAGAGCAGCAAAACTCTGCAGATAAAAGTTGAGTGTGTAGAGAATGGCCAGAAACCTTTAGACACGAAAACTAGCTCTTTCACTGTTCCAGTTCCGGTTCCTTTTGCCGTGCCGGAGAATTCCACGTGTCAGGTGAAGGTGATCGAAGATGACGTTCCCGGCGTCAAGGATAATTCTGATTTCGATCTACAATCCGGCGATCAATGCCTCCCCGACGTCGACACCTCTCAGGATAATAACACTGACATGGAAGAAAGCCCGGAGATGATTGAAAACGGACATGATAGCGATCCCGGCACTTCGAATCAAGATTCCGGGATGAAGGCCCCAAAGCTCAATCGACCGTGCTCCGAATTAATTCGGTGGAAAAGAATCGAGTTTTCCGAGACGGCCCCTCTCCCAGAGGCGAATGCATTCCCCTGTTCGAGCCCTGTTTCTGTAATGACGACGCATCTTAGTGCCGACAAAGTGTTGCTAAAGAAGCAGTCTTCGAGCCAAATACCCGATCCCGTCGTAGCCACCGAGCGCGGAGGATACCACTCGGACACCTTAGAATCTGTGCCGTCGAAGGAGTCCAGCAAATCGTCGTTTACTGCAGTTTACAGTTCGCGGGTTTGGAATCAGTGGTTTGCGCTGCCTATGGAGTCTCTGTCTTCTTATTCGTCGTCGTCGTTTAATCGAGTGGAAGAGTGGTTGAAGGAAGCCTCGACGGTGCGAAAGCCAGAGTTCGACGACGACGACGATCATGTCGACTTCCTGGCGTCTCCCGAGAGGTTGCCGGCGAGGGCTTCGTCGTTACGTCACACGACGGAGGAGATTTTGCACACGAATAGCGTAGTGCAGTCGTTGAATGGGCTGTCAACAGTGGCTTATATGATGGCGGCCGGACTGACGGCGGTGCCGGCGATGTCGCGGCTCTCCGGCCTTCGGTCCGTCGACCTGTCCGGCAACTCCATCGGTACGTACGTATGTATATATGTATGTATGTATTAAAAGTTTGCAGTTTGATTAATATGATGTTGTAAATAATTGTGTTTGATCAGTTCATATAGCGAGGGGATGTCTGCCTGGGAGTTTGCACGTGCTGAATTTGTCACGGAACAGAATACAGAGGATTGAGGGGCTCAGGGAACTGACACGACTTCGGGTTCTTGATCTCAGCTACAACAGAATCTCTCGTATTGGACAAGGTACGTACGTACGTACTTATTCCTATGATCAAAATCTGTGATTATAAAGGTTTTTGAAATTTTAGAATTTAAATTGTTTTGAAAATAATAAAAGGTTTTTAAATATTTTCAAATTATTACAAAATTTCACAATTTTAAATAATATTTGATACGGTAGATTTATAAAAAATATATATTTTTTTTTTCAAAAAATACAAATTTAAAAGTAGCAAAGAATTCAAAGAAAAGCCGAAAAGAACACAGTCAAGTTTTTATATAAATGGAGTCATTCTAATATTTCCAATAATAAAAAAAAAGTTAGACTACTATTTTTATAAAAATTATACTTATATTATATTATTATCAATAAACAATCTTTATTACATATATCATATATTATCTGTAATAAAAGACTATTTTTCCAAATAAGCCCGGTTTCAATATATATAGTAATACATATTGTACTAAAAGATTATTTTTATTTGACGTTTTAATTACTAATATAAAATTTTTTTTTAAAAACGAGGTTTATAATTATTTATGGGTGTTCGTGATTTGGTCCATATATATATAGGGGTGTCGACATGTAGAGCGATCAAAGAGCTGTATCTAGCGGGGAACAAAATAAGCAAAGTGGAGGGTCTCCATCGACTACTGAAGCTAACAGTGTTGGACCTCAGCTTCAACAAGATTGCTACGACGGGGCTCGGGCTGGGCCAGCTGGTGGCTAACTACAACTCCCTCGCAGCGCTGAACCTCGTGGGGAATCCCATTCAGACAAACCTAAGCCACGACAACCTCCGAAGGACCGTCTGCGGACTGCTCCCCAACCTCGTCTTCCTCAACAACCAGCCCGTCCCCGCCACTAAGAGTAGTAGTAGTTGTAGTAGGGCCAATACGATGAGGGACGTTGATCTCATCTCCCGACATGCCCTAACGAACAAGAGGAACAGGGCCAGGATCAAGGCCCGGAGGCAGCAAAAACGGAAGAAGTAGTAGTAGTAGGGCTAGACAACAGCAGAGCCGGAGAGTAGGAGGACATTCTTATTAGATTATTAGTTGGTTTTCAGCTGTTACTCTTCGAATGCGTTGTAGTTAAATTTTCGACTGAATCTAATAGTATGTAAATTAGATCTGATATACTAGGCGAATTATATATATAACAAGTAAGATCCAAAAACATCGGGGTTTGAACCTGTAATTTTACAATTACGAGACCATCTCTTGTGGATAGGTTCTTGTACTTTATTATTGTTGCATGGCAACGAAGATAGTGTAGTAGAAGTATTAAAGAAATTGTTTTCAACGTAACGGTTGGTGGGGATGGAACGAATATGATGCATTGCTTTTGTTGGTACTTGCTCATTGCAGGAGTTATTAACTATAACAATGTAAGGGTGTATTTGTTTGAGAGTTTGAATTTTGAGTTAGAAAACGTTAAAAATTTGAATTGAAATAAATGATGCCATATATGAATTGATGCCTATGAAGTTACAGTTATATTTTGTGTCATTATATTTCATATTAAAAATATTCTTATTCCGTAAGCGACGGCATGATGGTGTGGGGGTTGGACGGTCATGGATTCAAATCTCACATATCTCAGGTCACCTGGCGGACGAAAGTAGTATTTGATTTTATATTTTTAGAAAGAAACATTTATATAAATAGGAGAAATTCTCCCAAATCTTTTAAACAAACACACAGGAACAAATTGCGTGGGGAGTGAGCGAGTCCAATAATTGAGACACATCGAAACCAGCCACAGTTTTGCTAAAGAATCTTTAACCACTACCATATTCTCATAAAATGTCACCTTCATATTCTCATACCTCCAAATAATCCAAAAAATAAAAACTCTGTATATTATATGCCACAAACTTATTTCTGGCATCTTTCCACAATAAAATTTTATACCCTTTTTCTACAATAAAGACACCACCAGACCTAAACCCCCAAACACCCCCCCCCCCCCCCCCCAAAAAAAAAAAAAAAAAAACATGACCAGTGTAATCTCTCAATATAGTAAATCTGTAGTACATATACCTTCCCATGTCTTCCTTGCGGTTATCTCCATAGGACAGGATATATAACAACAACATTCATCGATAATTACCGATGTTTGGATCCGACCATCGAATCGAATAGTCGAATATTTTTGCCATCCACCCTCCCTCCCTCCCTCTGTATGCAAATTTTGTGTCTTGTCCTCTGTTTTCACAGTCCAAAAAATGGAACACTTTCCACCCTTGAGGGGAATTAGATCCACAAACAAATGCAATCAATAAATATGCTTTCTGTAGTAGTAGTACCAGTCTGTATAATACTCACTCGGGCAGGGCCAGGCCGGAGCGGAGCTAGCTCGACTGGTGCTTCACGAAAGGTTTCTGGCAGATCAAGAGCTTATCCTCACTGTTGCTCTCGATCTCCACCACCCGAGCGTCCCATTTCAGATGGGTCGTCATCGATCTCGCGTGCTCGATCAAATGTGCCCGGTCCTTAAGGATCACCCATCCCTGTAGTTTTTCAGAAAAAATTCCACATAAGATTTCGTATTCCTTGTGTAAAAAGAAAATGAATTTCGATCGAATGTACTCCCTCCATCCGATAAATTTAGAATATTTTGTGTCCGAGACGAAAATTAAGAAAAATAAATATTTTATTGAAAAAAATGATAAAAGCAAAAAGATAGTAATATTTTTGTAAATACCTGTTGAATTGAGAATAATATAGTTAAATGTTGACTTTTTTACTTCGTCAAAATTAGTAAAAAAGAAAGTTGAGTAAATTTGGCGGACGAAGGAAGTTCTTTAGAATCGAGAATTTACCTCCGGGCGAAGTATGCGATCGATTTCGGCGAACAAATCCAGCATTTGGCACCTCGGCTGCTCGACGAACTCGAGGGAAAGAAGCCCTTCAGCATGAACAAGATCGTACGTTCGAGGATACGTCGGGAACGGTTCGCACCTGAACGTAAAGATCGATTTAAATTTCAATCCAACTTATATATAATTAACGAACTGATTTATGATCGATATCGATCGTTTAGAGAGTCACCAGTCATGCAGCACTCCGACAAATCCCCTGTCGAGAATTAACGGCAGGTTGTTCGGTCCCCTAGTCGGGATCACGTTCATAACCCACACCAATTTCCCGGTTTCCAACAACGCCGCGTTGAATCCGCCGAAACGAGCGTTCATGTCGAGCACATTCCGCAGCATGTTGTAAGGGGGTGAAGGATCCTCGTCGCCGGGTCTCTTAGGATGATCGGAGAATATTAGCGGCGAGAGGAGAGACCAATAATTGCGGACTGCCGAGTTCCAGTTAATCGCGTCCTCGGTGAATTCTTCGTTGTTCAAACCTGAAACAAAAACGAGAACTTTATTTCAATCAATCGGGGATCGATTAATTTCAGAATCTCGACACAGGAGGGAAACACGTACTGTGAATTCCTAGTTCGGTCGACGTTAATTTAGCTCGGGAAGGCCATTTTCTCCTGTCTTCGATAGATGACCATCGCCGGCTCCGAGTCCCACCGATACACGATTGGAGCGATCGAGAATACGGAGACTCGATGTCGTGGTTCTTGCTGCAGAGTGTCGGGGAACTATTTTTCCTGGAAATGTACATAAAAACAGTTCATAAATTGAATCATGTATAATACTGATAGAGCGTAACGGAACAATAAAATGTTATACGTAAATAAGCATTCTATTAGGTTAGTTTTACCGTGTCGAATAACACTTCTTGTCACTACCCTTCTTCCACACGACAGTTTCGTCTTGCTGGGGTAGCATCTTCCAGCAGAGGTTTTCGGCGAGGGAACGCACCGTGTTCCATTTCTTCAGGTTGGTTTTGTTGCGAAGAGAGCGGTGAGAATTTATAATCGGATCGGTCCACACGAAATATCCGCCGGGTCTCAAAAGCCGATCAGCTTCGAACAAATATATGCCATCTGCACCACATAAGAAGAACCATGAACTATGGCCGCAAATTTCGACTAGATAATAATCTATTGTAGAAACCAAAAGCCATTGTTCTTTCAAACTTCGAAGCAAGAACACTGTTTATTTATTATCGATATAATTGAAGGCTGCAGAAATACCGAAAAATTGAGTAAGAGATAGAATGTACCTTTTTTATCCCACTCGATTCGACATCTTGCACAATGTATCATATCGAAAGAGAGAGATGGATATGGCAGCTGCTTCGATGTAAATGAACCGATCATTGCAGGAAGACCTCTTTCTAAAGTTAACTGAACTTGACTGCCGGAAGCCTCGTAATTTGCTAGACACATGGTCAATAATTGGTAAGAAGATAGATGTGCACCGAAACTACCATAACCACATTCTATGTCGAGGATGGTTCGAATCTGAAATGGAACAAATAAGGAAATTTATTTCTGCAACATGGTCTACCCGGGGTGATTTGAATCAGACAGCACTTACAACAACCAAAAAACAGTAAACCCGCGAGGCAATAAACTTATAATAATAACGACGAATGGAAGAATGCAGAAGGGAAATTACAAGGGGAAGAAAAAGTGTTGACTTACTCCAGCTTGTGAAAAGTAGGATACATTTCTTAGCTCGATAATTTCTGCAATTTGATGCGAGTAATCTTCAACATCGAACGTAGATGACACTGAACGGAAGGAAATTTGATCTTCATCCAGCATCATCATTCTGCAGGCAAAAAAAATAAGTAGATGAGAACAAGATAAAGATTTATGTCGGACAATCGAAACACTATTTGCTCGATCATTCACCTCTTCGTCAAACTTCCAGAAGATAACACCTCCTGTGCTGTGATATTAACATTTGCAAACCAGATAACATCTCTTCCAGTAGGCCATCGAAGAGGAATTTTATAATTGACGGGAGGAAGAACCAGACAGTCCTGTTTTAAACCATGGACGCAATGGCGGCCATACTCCTCTCCGCCAGAAAATCCGAGAGCACGATTTTCTGAAACATTGAAGCAAGGAACATAGTTTTCCAATTCCTGAGAACAATACTCGAATTCTCTCAACCTTGAAGAACCTAGAGAAAGCTCTCCTATTTCATACAGGTCGGATACAAGCTGTTCTTGCAGTCGTCTATACCCCCTGAATATTTGTCCTCTTGATTTAGTCGTGAAGGAAAGTGTCCACCATAACGAACCAGTGATTGCGAGAATTACAATCGCCGCTAAACTTAATTTGAGAAATTTGAGTGTCATCTTGTGCCGATTCCTTATAGCGCCGGGGCTGAAGGGATCAGGCATGAAGCCATTCTCACTTAAACTTGGCTTTGAGGATAAATTATCGGCGAAAAGAAACCTAAAAGGAAACTTCATCGATAAATCGCTGTGATCAGTTCCATTCACACGACTGCGACTTACATCTTCCTTTTCACTCCTTTCTTTCATCTGAGAATCTGCCCAGAGATCATTACTGTTCCCTGAAAATCGAATACCTCCTGATACACCTCGATGAAGAGGCCTCGACATTTCGCAACCTGGATAACCATACGCACAGAACAATAATCATACAATAACATGTGAACCAAAATGAGCCAATTTAAGCCAACCAGAAGACATAGCAATCAACAAAATTATCAGAAAATGAAAAATGAATCAGTGCTTTTGAACCAGGCAAAAAGGAAAACGACAGTTCTAAACCTGGCATAGATTTGTTTAAAAATTTCTTCATAGATCAGAGAGCTAAACTAAGCAATCTCACAAGCTATGACTGTGAACAAACACTAATATTGTTATAACGAACAATCAACAATGAATTAACTAACTAACACAGCTAAATATTCAACTCATGAGAACAAATCATGAGCTTCTGCCTCAATCACGAAGCAATCACTGACGAGCAGAAGCAAGCTAAACCGAAACCGAATTTCACTCTACTCTAATCACTTCAGAGGAACACGAGATTCAGTGAATCCAAAACCACAAAGAATCCCCAATTCGGACCAACGCCGCACGAAACGGAATCCCTCAGACGATGAATCACGAAACAATAATAACAAACGAAGGAACGAACAAACAGCACCAGACACCCGAAGAAGAAGAAAGCAAACAGCATTTCGTCCGCAGCTCGTACCTTAAAGAGATGCAAAATCCGCCGGTGCAAACCAGAATCAAAAAAATTAATTAATACACAATAAAAATAGCCTCGATTTCAGCCGCCTCTTCCTCCGCCGCCCGTTTTCATGAATTCCACACGACACCTAACTTTGTCCTCTTCTCAGCTCCTCCCCGCATCAATTCCTTGATTTCCCCCACACACATACAAACACACAAGCAACGCTTCCCTCTCAATTCCCCCTCTCAGCAGCAATCCCCCCACGCGGCTTTTGGCTCAATTTCAGAGAAACACGAGAGAGAGAATAAGAGTGAGAGAGAAAGAGAGAGGAGAGAGGCAAAGAGAAGAGAGCGAAGAGGATATAGCGGTGCATTACACAATATATATATAATTATATATATACATACAGATAGATACATACAGTAGTGTGTATCAGTGTGGATCCAAATCTCATCAGCAGCAATCCCTCCCTCGTGAAACTCTGTTTTATTTTTATTCCAATTTTTTTAATAATAATAATAATACTAAAATACTTACAAATTTATTACTTCCTTGTTCTATATATCATATTTTTTATTATAAATTAATATAATATTAATATTCAAAAAATTTATGTGAAAAAAACGGGACTCTTTTTGCACGACGGAGGGGTTATTATTATCATTATTATTATTATTATTATTACTAAATAATATAGGAAGCCTATTGTACAATTATTATTTTTTAAAAATTAATGCTGTGTAGATTATTACATTAATTAGATTAAATAAACGTCTGATTACGTGAATGCATTAATTGCACATTGCGACTCCTAACTGTAATTCTTTGTTTTACTCTTAAGTAACACCTAAATAAATAAATAATTATTTTTGGACAATATATTAGGAAGAATGTTAGTTTTTCCTTTTATTTTTTTTTTTTTTTTTCTTGTGTGTTATATAAATTTCAAAATAAATGTAAAAATTATATTTTTATTAAATAAAATGCAAATAACTTGATTTGGGTTTTTTAGTGTTAAAATTTATTGAGTTAATTGTTGTATTTGTAGTTAAAATCGATATATATGTAATATCTATTTTTCTATATGAAAAAATATATTTCTTTTGTCCATATTTTATCTATCAATTTATTTTTTGCACGAAATTTTATTAATATTAATATTATATTAAATTATTATATAAATAAAATAAAAAAACTAAAATATTACTTTTTACAAAAGGAGTATGCCATGCTAATGCTAATGTGCCTTTGTTTTTAATTGAAAATTTATATATAATACTAACAATTTTGTTAACACTTCCAAAAATCTATTCAAGGTTTGTTTGGTTTGACTTTTTTTTTTTTTTGGAGTTTAATTAAGATTGTATTTTTATGTAAGTAAAAATATTATATTAAATGCGTTACTCTTGCAATGGAAGCATTTTGATAACAGTTGAACTACAAAAATGGTGTGTTTATTTGCATTTTTTTTATTATTTACTATTCGATTTTTACAATTCGTTTTACAAAAATATTATATCAAAATGTTTGTTAAAATCGAGTATACATTTAATTAAGATATTCATATTGCATAAATTGTTATATAGTTTTTAAATAGTTAAACATATATTTTAATTTTTGTAATAATATATATTAAATTTATTTTAAAACTACAAATATTATTAATTATACAAAAAAAATAATATCATAATATCATAACTAATTATTATTAACTAATTAAATATTCTTACTTTAAATACTGTGTTCCTAATCAAATAGTTCAATTCAGGTTGGACGGTGGGAGTAGGGCTGAGCATTCGGATTTTTGGTTCGGATTTTGCCAAATCTGAACTGATCCGAAAATTCGAAATTTTTGAAAAAACCAATTCGAACCGAACCGAAATCTGAAAATCCGTAATCCGAACTAAAAAATCCAAACCAAGCCGAAAAATCCGAAATTCTAACTATTTTTATTATTTTTTTTAATTTTTAATTTTTTTAAATTTTATTATTTTTTTATAATATTAAATATATATATAATATATAAAAATTAAATATATTAAAATATAATTAATAAATTTGAGTTTTTTATATTAAAATATAATATTTTCTAATAAAATGTTAAATATGTATAATAAAAAAATACTCCCTCCGTCCACAAAAAAAGTATACAATTACTTTTGTCGCGGTGCTTAAGAAATAATAGTATTTTAATTATAGTGGGTAGTTAAAAGTGTAATGACATTTTTGCTCTTGCTTTTTGGTGTAAAAGTAATGATGTGATCTAAATTAGGGGTATTTGTGGAAAAAAAGTAAGGTATTTAATGAAATGTTTACTTTGTAATTGGACGTCCCAAAATAGAAACATGTATACTCTCTAACTGGACGGAGTGAGTATATTAAAATGTTGTATTTCGGATTTCGAATTAGTTCGGATTTTAAGTATACCGATCCGATCCGATCCGAAAATTCAAAATTTGTTAAAAATTCAATCCGATCCAATCCGAAAAATCCGAACCAAATTTTAAATTTCGATTTGATTCGGATTGAATTTTCGAATTTTGAATATTTTGCTGACCCTGTGTGAGAGTATTTCGGTAGTCACGTATCACCTTCAAAGTTGGGACCTACTTTTTGATGCAATTAATTTAATATTTCAGTAGCCAAATATATATCACCTTCAAAGTTGGTACAACTTTCAGAATCGACATAAAAAAACGTCCACATTAGTAAATTTCAATATATTTAAAATAATACATATAAGAAATATATCCCATGTATGAGCAAATTCCTATACATTCTTTATTATTATTATTATTATTATTATTATTATTATTATTATTATTGGTATTATTTTCTTATAAAATGCAACCATAAGTTTGACTAATTTAAACATTAATTAATCAAATTGTACCCACACGTACACATTAGCGGCAACAGTTTTAGAAATATTCTCTTAGGGTGTGTTTGTTTGGAATTTGGATTTGGAATTTGAATTTAAACGGTAAGAATTTTGAATTTAAATAGTTGTATGATGTGATGTTTTGAATATAAAATTAATTTTTTGTATAATATAAAAAATAAAAAATAAATATTTAATTTATATTTTTTAGAAACAAAAAAATTGGATAAATAATATATTTGGAAAAAAATCTCCCAAATAAACACACCCTTAAGTTACTTACAATGAATATTTTATTTAATTTTGATTTAATAAATATATTTTGATGTTGTTTTTCATAATTGTAAATAGTATATATTATCTCAATCCAAATTAAATATTTTACTTTTTTTTTTTTTTTTATGTTTCATTCAAAAATATAATTTTTTAATTATAATACTTATGAGTAATCATATTTAAATTTCAAAATACTTTTGATTTTACAAAAATATTCATTTATTTTTTAGTAAAAATATTAAAAAATTATCTTACACATCTCAACTAACTAATAAGATATTATTATTATTTAATTAATTATAAAAAAATAAAATAATACCTTAAGTTAAGCCTAAATGAATATGTTCTTTTCTAAACTATTCAGAAAACAATGATAATTTTTATTTAAAATCAAAATTAAACAAACGACATTATTTAACTCAAAATTTCAAAATAAATATATCCAATTTATAAAAATAATAAGGCTAAATTGTATAAAATCTACCTATAGTTTCATGAAATTGCGTCAAATCTCTTATACTTCTAAAAGTGTGTCAAACTCCCTCGTGATTTCATAAACTTTGCGTCCAACCTACGAGGTTCCTTATTTAACGTATTTGACTTAAATGCGCCCAAATTGCGAATAAATTTTAGAATCTCAATTTTTAAACTCCTAAAATTACAAATATATTCATTTTTCTTATAGTTAGCCTCAAAAAATTGAGATATACTCAAAATTAATTATTTTTATCAGGTTTTAAGAGTTTATTTTACTGTTTTTTATGCTAAATATAAGAAAAATCAATATATCTGTAATTTAGGGGTTTAAAAATTGATTCGTAATTTTGGCACATTTAAGTCAACTACCGTTAAAAAAGACCGATGGGGGAATTAGACGCAAAGTTTATAAAATCACAAAAAAATTTAACGCAGTTTTAAAAATTACGAGGAAAATTCAACGTAATTTCGTAAAATCCTGTATTTATTTTCTACAATAGCAAAATAGTAATAAGAAGAAAATTTTAAAAATATGTACAATAATTATTTAGTACTCATCATTACAGCTTCCTATATGTATGTATATGTATTTATCTGGGGGTTCTGTTATTAGGACACGTAAGATAGACAAAAATGTCTCAACAAACTGGTGCAATGGACGAAACGCCTTTCTCTAATAGTGTCACATCCATTTAATATTTGTAGGAAAAAAATAAATTGTCGGTCCCAAATATCATGTTCACATTGCCATTTCTATATGTCCTATATACCATATTATTTTTTTCTTAAAAAAATAATTATACACTTTAATCTCATTTTAAATTTTTTAATTTATTTTTTTTAATTTTAATTAAATTAAGTAGTTATCTTAATCTTAATTTATAATTATTTATATTATAAGATAATTATTTTTACTAATATATTTTTAATTATCTATTAATTATACTCCCTCCTAAAATAGCAGACACGGTACGTGAGACGGAAGTGAGGGAGTAATTTTTCTTAATTTATGATGCGGTACAACATTCTCCGGTAATATTTAATAATAAAATAAAGTACTTATATTTAATAATTATTTTAAATAAAAATATTTAGGAAAATAAACACAAAAAAGAAGAATCAGAAAATCGAAGACAAAGTGTGAGTAATAATTACATAGGTACGGTGGCAATTAATGATTTTTTATACTCCCTCCCTCCCATAACAAAAAAAAAATATCTATTTTTTCACTTAATCTGTTCCATAACAAAGTATTCATTTCCTCTTTTACTAACTATATTATCTATCAAATATTGCAAATACCCTTACAACTTATAATATATTATAAAAATGTCATTACATTTACATCATACATACTAATAAGGTTATTTTGGTCATTTCTACTTTATTCCTACTATATCCCAATATAATATTAATTTTTCTAAAACTACGTACAAAAAGCAAATAAATACTTATTTTTTGGAGGAAAGGAGTATTTTAAAGCCTATTTTTTACTCCTTGTATCTTTCGAAATGAACAATCTAAATAAATTAAAAAATAATAATATTTTATTTAGTTAGTGAAAATATGTAAAAAAAAATTGATATTTTTATCTTTTATTTTATATATATATAAAAAAAAGATTGTATTTTTTGGTGGATTTTACGTTTTTACTATGTAGATTTATTTTTTCTTCCAAAATATATCAAATCGAATGATTTTTTTTTATATTATACTGTAAATTTATTTTACATTCAAAACACATTAATCCCTATTTATATCACATCAAACAACTATTCAAATTCAACTTTTTAATATTAAAAAATTCAAATAAAAAAAAAACTAAAACCCACAAACAAACACATCTACGTGTAATGGTATGATTGTAATTTAAATAAAAGTTACAAATATTTTAGTATTAATATATAATTAATTTTAATAATAAAAAAATGATACTTTGAAATGGAATATACGAAAATAGTAAAAAAAATATTTAAAATTGAGACGAATGAGAGATAATACAATATGATCTGTATAGACCTCTTCATATTTGTGTTTTAATTTTTCTATTAATATAAATAATTATAAATTTAAATTTAATTATAATATTCATTACCTCTATTTGATAAATATATATTTTGTCATTTTAGTTGCCTAAACATAAATTATCAATTTACTTTATTTATATTAATACTCTTACATTAATTTTCACGTTATAAGCTAAAATAATCATTATACACCAAAACAATCATCAATTATTATTTAAATATAATATTTATTAAACTCAATGAAGTATTAATTTTAAAAAAATAATAACCAAAACATCAAACTTATTGTTTAAATGATACAAAATTTACTTATGGTTTCACGAGATTACCCAAATCTCATATATTTTTAAAATTGCATCAAACTCTCTTGTGGTTTTATAAACTTTTCGTCTAACCCCTCGATGATCTTTATTTAGCGATATTTGACCTAAATGCGCTCAAATTTTGAATAAATTTTAGAATCTCAATTTCTAAACTCTTCAAATTACAAATATATCATCTTTTTATATTTAGCCTAAAAAAATAGTAAATATACTAAAAAAATAATTATTTTTCTCATATTTTAAAAATTTATTTTTACTATTTCTTTAGGCTAAATATAAGAAAAATAAATATATTTGTAATTTTAGGGATTTAAAAATTACTTCCTCCGTCCTAGATACCATGTCCACGTTGCCGTTTCTATCCGTCCCACATATCATGTCACTTCCCTTTTTTGGAAAATGATTACACACTTTAATCTCATTTTAAACTTTTTAATTTTATTTTTTTTTAAATTTTAATTAAACTAATTAGTTATCTTAATCTTAATTTATAATTATTTATATTATAAGATAATTATTTTTACTAATACATTCTTAATTATCTACTAATTACACTCCTCTTAAAAATACCGTATTTACAGTGTAGCAGACACGGTATCTGGGATGGAGGGAGTAATATTCTAAAATTTATTTACAGTTTGAACGCATTTAGGTCAAATATTATTAAATAAAAACCGCCAAAAAAATTAGATGTAGAGTTTATAAAATTACAAAAGAATTTTGACGCAATTTCGTAAAAACATAAATGAATTTTTTGTTGAATTTAGCCTTATTTAATTATTTATCTATGAATTTATTCTCGCAGCCCCGCCACCGCACTGATTCAATGCAACTCAAAGCCAGCCGTCGGATGCATATCCTCATTGATCGTACGGTTGATAAAAGTAGCAATTTATCTTGGGATCACATCATTATAGACAAAAGAAAGTGCCCCGAATGGATGGAGGTGGATGCCTCCCAATTTTATTTATCACACTTATAGATTAATGATGCCGAATTTAAATATATTATTTTGTAGTATTTAAAAATATATCTATATTAGATAATAAAGTTGTACGATTAAATAATACTCAAAATATTAAATTTTTAAACATATAATTTTATTATGATTTTTTTTTAATATTTCAAATAAAAAATCATTATTATTTGCTCTGCATAATTTTTAATAAAAATATACTCCTTCCGTTTTATAACTATGTATCAATTTGTTTTTTGTACGGTGTTTTAGAAATATTAGTATTATATTGGAATGTAGTAAGAATAAAGTATAAATCAATAAAATAACCTTATTAGTATTGTGTGATATAAATGTAATGGCATTTGTGTAATATATTGTAAGTTGTAAGAATATTTGTAATGTTAGGTAGATAGTACAATTACTAAAAAAAAGAAATAGATATTTTGTTATAAGACGGACTAAAATAGAAAAATGATTACTTTGTTATGGGACAGAGGGAGTATTATATATTCATATAAAATATCACATTAAAATATTATTTAAAGAAAAAATTGAAATGAAGTTCAAACTATCACCAAACAAATCCAAGTTAATATTGTTTTCTATTTCATCATGTCAATCCTCTCTTGAATAATTAAATTTAAGGAACGTTACTTATATGTCTTATTTATCTAATAACATGATTTAAAATATAATTTTATCTTTGCATCAATTATAAGAGGATTAATTTTTTTTAGTGTTTTAGTTAATAATAGTAAATATAAAACTTAATATGAAAAAAAAAATAAAAAAACCACCAACTATTACTCACTCTTTGTAAAAGTATACTTAAAATTTTTTGATACGAAAATTAAAAAATAATTTAATATTATTTTCATACTTTTTATAAGATGACAATTTTATAGAATTGATAATGTAACTTTTAAAATAAAGTAGAATAAAGGTTGACAATAGTGTAAATAGATAGAAAATAGTGGATAAATTTTTTAAAAAAATTACTTGTATTTTCTTATTATTAAATATGGTATAAGCATACTTTTGATAGACAAATTAAAATAGTACTCCCTCCGACAACTATAGTTTGGGTTGCGATCAACACGGAATTTAAGGAATATTGATACTCCCTCCGTCCCATTAATATAGTCTTAATTAGGTTGAGCACGAGATTTAAGGAATATTGATATTATATTATATTGGTAGTTGGTAAAAAATATGAATAAAAGACTTTTTTGCCCTTGTGAGTGTATTAGAGTAAAAAATAGTGACAATTGTGTAATAAAAATGAAAAAATATTGATAGTTTTATGATGATATAGTTATTTATGGAAATAAGACTATTGTTTTGGAACGGACAAAAATGATAAACAAGACTATTGTATTGAGACGGAGGGAGTATTATATTGGTCGTGAGTAAAAAGTACGAGTAAAAAATTTTTTTGTGAGTGTATTAGTGTAAAAAGTAGTAGCAATTGTGTAATAATAATGAAAAAGTAAATGTAGTTTTACAGTGATATGATTATTTATGGAAATGAGACTATTGTTTTGAGACGGATAAAAATGATAAACAGGATTATTGTATTGAGACGGAGGGAGTAGTATAAAAAAACATATTTTGACAAAACGAAAAAGTATTAAAATAAAATATTTATTAAATTTTGTAGTAGTAAAATAAATGAATAGATTTGAGAGAATTGACTTATGTATGATGCCGGGAAATAAAAAGTTAGGGTGTGATGTTTGAACTGAAAATTTTTTAAAATGAAAAAATAATAATAATATTAATATGCAGCTGGCAAGAATAAATGCAAGTCTCTTTCAAATTTCTATTACAAGTACACAAGGTAAAAGCTCTGTTCAGTCTTGGCATAATCAGGAAATAAGTACTTTTACAGGGACGTAATTGATATAAAACAAAACGGCGGTTTTGGACCATGTGTGTTTGTTTATTTTGGATTTTCAAATTTTTGTCCTCAATTAACTAAGCGTAGGTTTATTTTAAATTAATTATTTTTACTACAGTTATGTTTATTTTGTGTAATTTTATTTATGTTTAAAATTTATTTAATACTATTTAATTTTAAGCATAACTAGAATTAATACATACACCACAATAAATTTTTGGATTTTTTTTTTTAAACTCAACATTTATATATATACATAAAATAATAAAATATTATTCAATTACATATAATAATTAATTAGCTAATTTCAACTATCTAAATAATTAATTTTCACTACCTAAATATTTTTTTTCATAACTGATTTGTCATTTTTTCTGGGATGGAGATGGAAGAATATTTATTATATTGGTAAATTATATAACACCCTTGTATTTTAATAAAAATATAAAAAATACATTGTATTTTATTTATTACGTGAAATCTCCTTATGTTGAGGTAAAGTTTGCATGAAATACCTAATTGTCCAAAATTGATATTTGATTCTACATAAAAATCTAAATTAATCAATTTTTATACAAATAAAAAACGTAAAATATCTTAGATAATTTTTTTAATAAAATAAATAAATAAATAATTGAACAATAATTTATTTTATAATTTTGTGAAAATCAGATAATAATTTGTTTAATTATAAAAATGAATGATTAATCAATCAATTAATTATTTATTTATTTTATTTAAAATTTTTATTTAAGATATTTGCGTTTTTATTTGTATAAAGCTTGCGTAATTTAGCTTTTTTATTTAGAATCAAATATTATTTTTTTGACAATGAGGTGTTTCGTGCAAAGTTTACATTAACACAACGGAATTTCACGCAATAATAAAAATACAAAATATTTTGTGCATTTTTACTAAAATACAAAGAATTTACCCTTGAAATTCATCACTTGCATAGCTCGGATTAAATATGCTCAACTAGTGTTTGTTTGGGGGATTTGATTGGATTGGATTTACACTATTCATCCAATTTTTTCCCCCAAAAACATCAAATCAAATACCTATTTTTTATTTTTTATATTATACTAAAAATTAATTTTACATTCAAAATATCACATCAACACCTATTTATATCACATCATACAACTATTCACATTCAAAATTTTTACTATTCAAATCACAACTCAAAATCCAAACCCCCAAACAAACACACCCTAATAATATACTTTATCTATCATTCGAACTTATTTTTTATTTTTTTTTGTTATTTGTCATAAAAAATATTCCTTTTTTAAGTTAAAAAATATTATCTCCATCTCAATACAATAGTCATGTTTACCATTTTTGTCCATCTCAAAATAATATTCTCATTTCCATAAATAATCATATCAGTGTAAAACTATCTTTACTTTTTTTTATTATTATTACACAATTGTCATTACTTTTTACACTAATATACTCACAATGACAAAAAAGTTATTTATCCTTACTTTTTACCAACTACCAATATAATATCAATATTCCCTAAATATTGTGCTCAACACAATAAGACTATACTTTTGGGACGGAGGAAGTAGTATTATTTTTTCTATTTTCTTATTATAAAAAAATATTTATCTTTATATAATTAAATTAACATAAATTTAGACGGCTGAGAAAATATATAAATATATACATAATGAATTTAAACTTATTAATTTATTTTTGTGATTAAAACTCCGTGAAAATGTCCACACAGTACCCTTGAATAGCCAACCCACCAGACTCCTTGCAAATCAATGTAACTAATAATAATAATAATAATAATAATTTAGATATTTTCATGTCCTTAGAGAAATATTAATGACTTAAAAAATCTGAAATTATTTAAATTTATACTATAAATTAAACAGCAGATAGAAGCATGAATAAAATAGTACAAGCTAAGGGTGTGTTTGTTTGAAGGATTTTGGAGGATTTCCACTATTCATCCAATTTTTTCCCCCCAAAAACATCAAATCAAACACCTATTTTTCTTTTTTTTATATTATACTAAAAATCAATTTTACATTCAAAACATCACATCAAACCCTATTTATATCACATCATACAACTATTCAAATTCAAAATTTTTACTATTCAAATCCCAATCCAAAATCCAAATCCCCAAACAAACACACCCTAAGTTGTGAATCCAATGTTAAATTGTGTGTTTGCTGGTGGGTTTGAGTTAAATTTTGAATAAAATTTTTTTAATTAAAATAACTGGTTAATGTAATATAAATAAATATTAATAATTTAATATTTTTGCAATAAAAATAATTTTTAATAATAAGAAATATGTAATTTGATAATTACTTTTTAGAAAAAAGCAATGAATTATGTAGTTTGAGTTGAATACCTACAAACAACTCTATTATGCATTTACATACTTCTTCCGCCATTAAAAATATATTTTTATTATTTTTATCTATTCAAGTCAAGTCAAAAGTATATATTGTCTATTTTAGTAAAAATAATAATATATTAATACAAAAGTATTTTTTTAATTTTTATATAAATTATAAACAAATTATTACACATATATATAATATAAATGATAAAAATATCAATATTATATTACATATTTCATTAATCAATAAAATATTATCTTCTCAGTTGGTAAGAAGAGTTGCATTGCTTTTGGCATAAATATTAAAAAAAATATTACTCAATTCGTCTAGTTAAAAAGTATACATATTTCTATTTTGGGACGTCCAATTACAAAGTAAACATTTCAATAAATACCTCACTTTTTTTTCACAAATACTCTTACTTTACATCACATCGTTACTTTTACACCAAAAAGTAAGGGCAAAAATGTCATTAAACTACTTTTAATTATCCACTATAATTTAAAATACTATTATTTCTTAAACACTATGCCAAAAATAAATGTTTACTTTGTGTGTGGTCGGAGGGAGTATATTTTAACAATAGTTAGTGAACATAAACTAATATAATTTTTTATTTTATTAAACAAACTAAGGGTGTGTTTTTTTTTTTTTTTTTTTGAAAACAAAACTAAGGGTGTGTTTGTTTGGGGGATTTTATCCAAAATTTACTATTCATTCAATTTTTTCTCTCTAAAAAATATCAAATCAAACATCTATTTTTTATTTTTTATATTATAATAAAAAATAATTTTATATTCAAAACAAAACATCAAACACCTATTTATATTACACTATACCACTATTTCAATTCAAATTATTTACTATTCAGATCTCAATTCAAAATCCAAAGCCCAAACAAACCAACCCTAAAAAGATACATTTGTACAGTGTGAATATTTTCTAAAATTGTATAAAAATCAACCATTCAAAGTTTATATATTTTTAGCACAAAGTCACTCCCACGCAATCACATAGGATGTATTTGGTTGTTGTTTGAAATTAATTTGAAATATGATGTTAATTTGAATTTTTGTTTAAATAGTACTTTCATACTTCATCCGTACCAATACAATAGTCTTGTTTATCATTTTTGTCCGTCCTAAAATAATAGTCTTATTTTCATAAATAATCATATCACCATAAAACTACCCCTACGTTTATGTTATTATTACACAATTGTCACTACTTTTTACACTTATATACTCACAAGGGTAAAAAAATCTTTTATTTATACTTTTTACCAACTATCAATATTCTTTAAATCTCGTGTATAACCCAATTAAAATTATATTTCTGAGACGAAAAGAGTATAATATTTTGTATAAAAATAATATATCTACAAAATAAATAGTACTCCCTCCGTCCCACATACCATGTTCACGTTGCTGTTTCTGTCCGTCCCACATTCCATGTCACTTTCTTTTTTTGGAAAATGATTACACACTTTCATTTCATTTTAAACTTTTTAATTTTAATTAAACTAATTAGTTATCTTAATCTTAATTTACAATTATTTATATTATAAGATAATTATTTTCACTAATATATTTTTAATTATCTACTAATTATACCCATTCTAAAATAACGTATATACAATGTAGCAGATCCGATATATGAAATAGAGAAAATATTTTTTTATTTCAACTAAAATTATAAGAGAATAAACTCTAGATTTATGATATCTCAACAATAGCCAATAGCAGTCTACAAAACTTCTGCATAAAAATTTTTCCACATGACATGCATGTAATATTAGATAATATAAATAATCGTTTGGTCTTAGAGTTTAAGCTATCAGGAATATACATCATTAAGGTGATTTTGGTCGTATGCGGTGAATTTATTTTACAGTAACATTCAAACCTTGGACGTTAATAATTTATTTTAATTTTAATTTATAATTATTTTTAATAATATATTTATTAATTAAATAAATTTATGTATTTAAATATATGGGTCAGAGGGAGTATTTTTATCTTACACTAACATATTTCATGAAACATACACAACGCCTAGCATGTGTGTATACACATTTTCCGAGTAACTTTAGGAATTTACTCGATCACTTAAAAAAATCTCTATAAATATATATATTATTTATTATTTGGGAAAGAAGATAGAGACGACATGAATTAGTTAATTAATTATTTTGGGGAAACGTCATTAGCCAAAGTCCAATTAATTAATTAATAGGACTTAGTATATAGAATAAGAGTCACGTGCAGCGGAGGGTGGGTTGAGGTGGTGTGGGGCCCAGCCTGCTGCCGTATTCGATAATTTGCGTGTGTCGGTGAGTACGGGTCAACTGACGTGTCGGTAGTCCGTGAATGTGGACTAATGAGCCCGTCCACACCCGAATACTCACTCCTCTGACGTCAACCCCGATTGACGCCTGTTTATTTTCCGTTAATAAGATACAAGCATAAAGATTAACGACGTTACGACGCCGTTAATTTAGCTTGGTTTCGTTCGCCTAACCCTTGATTGTAATAGGGTAAAAAAAAAAAAAAAAAACCCTTGATTGTAGTAATAGATTTGAAAGATTTTTTATAACTTTTATTACGATCTCAAATAGAAACTATCTATTTAATTTGAACCATTTTTAATAAAAATATAATTTAATAAATATTTAATTTTAAATAATAACTAAACAAATCATTTTTCTTTTTAAATTGTTACCTCCGATTCATTTCTGAAGGTCACGTTTACATTTTGCGTCATTATATTTAATTTTAAAAATATTCTCATATTTGTATATTTTTTTTTACAAATGTCTTTCTATTAGTATTATAAGACACTAATTGAAGTATTTTTGTAATTTTTTTTTTAATTTGTCATACGTTTTAATATAATAATTAATATTCAAAAAGTAAATGAGATCCTTGTAACCCGACGAAAGTAATATTAATTTTCTCCATTACAAATATTTAAATTACCGTGTAAATACAAATACAAATATTAAGGAAGTACATGGTTTCGAATTATATTTTAATTTTTATTTAAATAGTATTTTAATACGATTTTTTTGTAAATAAACAATAAATTTTATTGAAAATTGTAAATATATAGTATAAATTGTAGTTAAAACAAAATTCATAAATAAATAAATAAAGCTTAAGATTGTGTTTGGTTGATATACATTTTTTTTAAAAAATTTTATTTCAATTTAATGATAATTTTAATATAATAGTATTTTATAAGAACAAATAATATAATTTTATAAAAATATGAATAATACGAAGTAATAATAATTTTAAAAAAAACCCACAAAATCATTTTATCATAGAAATTTATCTCTAAAATTCATTTTTAAATAGTAAAATCATATCCAAACTCTCACAAGTAAAACACACTTTTAGGTGTTTTTAAGATTGTATATATATGTATAAACTCTATTTTACAATGTTATTTCAACTTTAAATTTATCAATATAATTTATAAAATCATCATAAATATAAAAATTTAATTAAAGAAAAAAAAAAACTATTACATTATAAAGAAATAAATAGGTATGTAGTTGGGTATGGGCATGTCCATGACTACTCTACATGGGTTCTTACTTCTTAGTCAAAGATATTGAGTGTATGTGCTTCTTCTCTTAGTTTTTTGCTTCTATTTTGTACTTGTTATATCCTCACTCCGTTCCAAACACCTGCAACATTTTTTTTTTTTTGGTATATCCCAAACATCATGCAATATTTTCAAAATAAAAAATAATTAATTATATTTAATCTATACCTCACACTTTATCAACTCACATCATCCAAATAAAAAAATAAAATATATATTTCTCTCTCCATCACATCACCTAATTTCTAAATTATCATACTTAATACTACCCACCTAAAAACCCGTGTCAAAAGCAAATGTTGCACCTTATTTGGGACGGAGGGAATAGATCATACTTCCTCCGTCCACCTTAAAGGTTTACATTCGTGTTGCTCTTTAAATATTAATTATTATATCAAAATAGTATAAATTAAATAAACACGACAAAAATACTTCTATTAATGTCTTATAATACAAATATGATGATATTTGTATACAAACTTATACAAATACAATGATATTTTTAATGTTAATTATAATGATGCAAAAGGTAACTGTAAACTTTCAAAATGGACGGAATGAGTAGTATTATATATATTAAGTTAAATATTTATAACTTACTCTCAATTTAAAAATTTTACACCATTATCCCTTATGGTTTTAAAAAATTCATTTTTATGAAATTTTATACAATATTATTAAAAATAAAAGAAAGTCTTTCATACAATTTTTAGGATATTTGGTACAATATTTTTTAAAATATGAGAAAGTCCTATATAATTTCTAAATCACGAATAAGTATAGTGCTGACTTTCCAAACAACATGAATATTATAAATAATTTTGGCAAAATATAATGGGTTTCTTTGCTTTTAGATTTAGTTTTAAAATTAAAATTTATTATTCATTCTACATAATTCTTTATAAAAATATATTATTTTATCTTGTAAATATATTATATCAAAATATTATTAAAAATAAAATTCAAATAAAAAATACAATTGCAAATCAAAATTAAATACATCTTATATATTGCAAAAATTCAATTATTTTATTTCAAAGAATATCAAAATTTAACAAATAAATAAAAAGAAAGAAATATTTCACTTTGAGATGTTGGGTGTTGATGGCTGAGTTTGGATTTTAAATTTTGAATAATAAAATGTTAAATCGTTTTGATATAATATAAATAAATATTAATATAATATTTTAAATATATAATTAATTTTTTCTATAATATAAAAATAAAATATAAGTGTTTGATTTAGTTTTTTTGTAAAAAAAAAGATATCGATAAAGCATAGTATGTGTGTCGTGAAATAATTTTTTTTTAATGTAATTTATGGAGAATTACTCAGACAGAACAATAATAATTATATGTATATATATATATATATTAATTTTTTAGAAAATTATTTATTTATTATTTGATGTGCAAGATCCAATAGAAATGATTTTTCTTTCTATGTACATCAACATAAACAAGAGCTCAATTTTATTTTAATATTTTTGTACGTGAAGTTTTAATTTAAAAATAAAAAATTTAAAACAATTAATTAAACCTCCATGTTTAAGCCATAACAAAAATTGACACAATCTACAAAATTAATAATTTTTAATTTTATTTTTATTTGCATTAAAATTTTTTTAAAATTATACTCCCTCCCTCCAATTTTTATTGTCCTAAAGTATATTTGCACGATTTTTTAAGGTGATTGTCTTTTTGTTATGATTTGACAAATTTGCCCTTAATTTTATGGTAGAGATTAAAAGTAATATATGAATAAAAAGTAAAAATGTAAAATTTGTGTTTTAAAAAGAAAATAGGACAATAGTTATTGGACGTTCTAAATAGAAAAGTAGGACATTAATTTATGGACGGAGGGAGTATGTGTCAAGTTGAGGAAAAAAATTCAAACAAAAATGAACTTAGCTTTACAAAAGTTACAAATATTTTGTCAAAATAAAATAAAAATAGCTTTAATATTCTTTACACCTTAAAAGGTTGCAATCATCGAATCGATCTTTTCTCTCATGTTTAATTTTATTATTTATTTATTTATTAATAATTAATAAACTATATATGAAAAAGGGAGAATGAAGGTAAAAGCGTGTTTCATGACGTCGATTGAGATAACAAAGACGTGTTTCCGAAAAGTTGCTGTCAACGCGTTTTTTAAGCGCCTTCACTTTGGAATGTAGTTTCATTCTTTATTTCACAATTATTTGTCCACGTATAATATTATTATACGAAAATGCTACTATTATTATTATTATTATTTTATTTTATTTTATTTTATTTTATTTCTGAGTAAAAACAAATGTTAATATTATTATTTTTTTAAATTTTTTTGTCTTTATATAAATTAATGTTGAAAAATATCAATTGTACTGATAAGTATGAAAGATTACCAACAACCTTGTACATGTATACATATATATTAATGTAAAATAATATAATAAAATTTATATTTGCAATTTTATATCGATGTAATTGTACTTATACATATTTTTTTATTAAATTAATATAAATATTTAGTAGTGTATATAAGATCAAATGGTGCATCAATATTTAATGTTTATATTTAGTATTTATAATTTTAAATGTTTTTGTTGCCAGAGTAAAAGTATTATTGGAAATTATACTTTTTTTTGTGTGTTTATTTTGCATTTTGTATTTTTATATATTATATTTTTTTAGATAATATTTTAAAAGATTATCTATATATACATATATTCCTTCTGTTTCACCTTAGTTATCCGATTTTATGTTAATATAAGACTTTACGCAAGAGTATAAATAATAAATAATAAAACTGTGTATTAATAAAAATAATTATTATATAATATAACTAATTATAAATTAAAATTAAAAAAAATTATAAATTAACTTAAATCGTAGATTTAAAATCTTTTTTTTTTTTTTTGTTACAAAATTTTTAATCCTATTTCATTTTGCTTGTGATACATAATTTGCGTAATTTACCTTATTGGCCCAATTAGCAGAACTAATTTTGATAATAATGTATTTTCTGTAATAGAAAATCTGTAGATTAATTTGGCTAGATGACAAAAATGACAAATATATATATAAATATTATTCCATCGTCGTTATTATTTTTTTTAAAAGTAAAGAATTATTATATTTTAGTATTTTTTTTACTATGTAAAGTAATAATAATTATTTATTTTTATTAAAATTTATGTGGGATTAAATAAATATACAATTGAACGATGAACAAAATATTTTTTTAAAAAATAATTGTTAAAAATTTTCAAAATCAAAATTAAACAAATGGTGATTGATGGATATGTATTATCTAAATACTATAATTATTAGATAAGATTAGACAGGGAACTACTGCCAACTAGATAACCGTATGGGGCCATTTTGACATGACACGTCATCAATATGACAGAGCCACGCAATATAATGCTATTAATAATTAAAAATAATTAAAATAAGTTGTCAATCTCATTGGTCTTTGTTTAATTTTTTTTTTTTTTCAATGGACTTGAAATCTTGAATATGATATTTTGATACTATTTCATGAAAATGCAATTTATACTTTTTTGAAAGTGGTGTTTCTTATGTTCATATATATATATATATAAATATAAAATTAAACAATTATTTTATTTAGTAAAATATTATACTATTAAATATTAATTTTTTTAATATTATCAAATGAAACAAAAAATTCGTATTGTACAGGATATTTATCTACTCTTGCAAAATGCAACAAATAAACGCTCTATTTATATATATATATATATATATGCATGATGCATACATGTGGTGTGTTTTAGAGTGTGCATTGAAATTCAATGCCAATCATGGGCCAAGTCCCCATTTGCTTCTTCAATCTCCAAAATAATAATAATAATAATAATAATAATAATTGTTGGGTACTTACATATATATATATATATGATTAATGACTGCGTATTCCTAATAGTTTGAACTTTTAGGTGAGACGATAATTCTGCATCTGATAATAATAATAATTAAAATTTGTTTCTAGTCTACACACAACACACAATTTAATATAATAACAATAATAATAATAATAATAATAATAATAATAATAATAATAATACTTTTAACTACGAAACTAAATACATCTATAGATATCATTTATTTTTTTTATTTAATTTATGTGATGATTTGAAATATTATATGACTTGATCAATCACATATATATATATATATAATATATAATATATGGAATGAAAGAGACAGTATGATAGTATCAAGAACCAACCACATGCCGATTAATTGTCACTCTCCACTCCATTCAATTTTGATTTTGATATTTTCATTTCATTAGGCCTTGCCACTCCCCTTTATATATCTTTTTAATTATTATTAAATATTAAAATAAATATGAAAATACAAATCGCCTCAATTTCCTAACAACCGTATCATATCCCTATAAAGTAGTATTTATTTAACAGCCCCCTGAAGCCCAACAATAAAAGCCCAATAAGCCCAAACTACACTATACATTAAAAATAACCAACCAATCAGAGCCGTCCATTGGGATTCAATCAGAGCCGTCCATTTGGGTCCCGATCGACGGTGGGGGGGGAGGAGGGGGCGTGGCCGGAGCCGAAGGAGGCGACGTGGTCCTTGAGGGAGCGTTTGTGCTTGAAGTCGGAGCCGCAGAGGCAGAGCCAGCGGCGGCCGCAGTTCTTCTCGTGGGTGCGCCAGTCGCCCTTGACGGCGAGGCACTTGCCGCAGCGGCGGCAGGAGTAGCGCTTGGTGCCGTGCTTGCGGCGGTAGTGGGTCTGGAGGGTGCGGAAGTCCTTGAGGGGACGGGACTTGGGGAAATTGATGTTGTTTTTGCAGCCTTCCTCGCAGCAGTAGCAGGGGACTCCCACCATCGCCCGCGGCTGGGACCCTTTCAGCGACTCCGGGCCTCGCCGGAACTCTGAGCCGTGGCCCCACATGTGCATCTGCCGCCCCACCCACCCCCCAAATTCAATACAAATTAGGTTTTTTTTTTTTTTAAGGGAATTTCAAATTATATTTTCGATTAATATTAATAAAAATAAAATAAAACATACTCCATCCGTGTGGCTTTAGAGTTTTTTAAAACCTAAAAAGTAATTTTATTTGTCTATTAACAATTTACCTATTTTTTTTATTTGGTCTGATTCATAATAAAATATTAATTTTCTTTTATACTAATTGTAGTTTCTATTAATAATAAAAATATTCTTATAAACTAACAATATATTACACAAATATTATTGACTACTAATAGTAATGTTATTTTAGTCTTTTTTACTTTATTCATACCATGCTCTAATATAATATTAATATTCCTAAAATTCAGTGTAAAAAATAAATAGATACATAGATAATGGACAAAGGGAGTAATATTTTATTGATTAATAAAAGTGTCTAAAAATTTTTAATATTTTTTTTCTTAACCTTAGTAATTGTGGTATCAATATATGATTTCTTATTAAAAAAATACTTTAGAATGAAATAAATGGTAAAAATTGTATTTTTGATTGAAACAGAAAAAATATATATTCATATAATACAAATAATATATATTTTGTTATCTTAAAAAATTTAATGTTCCAATATAATATTTTTTATAGTATCAACATAATACTTATATACCTTTAAAAAACAATTAAAAATTAAAATAGAGTACTAAACTATTCATTTTTTTTTTTTTTATCATTGCAAATCAAATCAACATTATATTCAATAAAAAGATATTTTTTTTTTTTTTTTATAAAATATCAAAATACTATTTAAATAACAATTCAAATTCATATTTCACTTTAAATTAATTTTAAATAACAACCAAACAAACTTTAAAATCAATACTTTATTTTAAATCAATTTCAAACCAAACCCAAACAAAGACGAACAAACCTATGTTTCTTAACGTAGCACTTGTTTAGTTTTTGTTTTAAATTAAAATTATCATTATTTAATTCACATTAGTTTTAATGAAATATTTATTTAAATAATTATTGTAAACTGAAAAAACTATATAAAAAAAAATTCAGATAAAAAATTTAGGGTTAGTTCACTTAATATTTTTTGATACTTTATAAATATTATTAAAAAATACTTTATAATATACAGATATTAACATTATATAATATATATTTTACCAATTTACAAAAAAAAAAAAAAGAAATTCAATGCAATTTTGTTTTTTTCTTTATATTATTAAAACAATTTCTGATGGACTTCATAACATAAATTATAAATAAAAAATCCTTAAATTGAAATCAAAATCAGTAAAACTCATTAAAATTTAAAATAAAAAACAAATTGAAAATGGTTAATTCAATTCAACTCCGGAATGATAATACATGCACCACTTATATCTATTATGTGATTTCTATAACTTTTTTCCTTATAAAATACTATATTCAAAATTTATTACATACACACCCATAGTTTATTATTTAAGCAATAACTTCCCTCCTTTTTCGCTAAAAAATAATATTATACTTTTTATAAAAATAAAAAAATAAAATTCAAATACTTATTTAAAAAAAAATCAAAATTTAAATTTTTTATATATCTCATACAACACACTAAAAATTAATTGAATTCGGGTGTGTTTACTTGTAATGTTTTAGTTTTGGATTTTGATTTTGAACAGTAAAATTTTGAATTGAAATAATTGTTTGATGTGATATAAATATGTGTTGATGTGATGTTTTGAATGTAAAATTAAATTTTAGTGTAATAAAATAAATAAAAATTAGGTGTTTGATTTGATGTTTTTTAAGGGAAAAAAAATTGAAATAGTAAAATCAATTGTAAAATGTGAGAAGTAAACACAAAAAAACAGATAATAATAATGAAAAAAATAATTAAGAAAAAATAAAAGCAAGAGAATGGATTGGGAGATGACCTGGAGATTGTTGTAACGGTTGAAGGTCTTCTTGCAGATATGGCAAGAAAAATTTGTGAATCCGACCAGAATCTGCGCCGGCGTCGGAATCCAATACGGCTGCAACATTAATGATCTCTCATCTCCATCCTCCTTCGACCTTCTCTCGTAATCGGGGAGACCTATGCGCAAATCGACGCCCCCCTCCTCCTCCTCCTCCTCCTCGCCGGAATATCCAAATTCCTTGCCGGAATATTCGCGCAACGGCTTCTTCTTCTTGCTGTCCGCCGTTAATCTCTCGTCGGTAAAGAAATCAAAGGCCACGAGACGGTCGTCGTCATCGTCGTTATTGTTGTCGTCATCATTTCGGACATGAGTTTCGGAAGATGACGTCAGCAGGGGTGTAGTAATCAGCTTCTCCTTCTCCATGCTGTAATTGGCGTCGCCACTTTGGTGTTCAAGCCTCATCTTATATATACATAAATTTAAGACAGAATTATTTATAATTTACTTGTAATTTGAAAATTTTTGTACTATTTATTTTTTTTTTTTTGTAATTTAAAAATTACATAATCTCTAGTCTATTAAAAAATATTGCACTAAAAATTACGTAGGCGAGTTTCATATAATTTCTAAATAATTTAATTTTTAAACTATAAGTAGATTATTAACAATTTTGCTTAAATTAATTGATATTTATACGGAGCTAATTAATTTATGGTAATATATAATCGAATTATATTGACTACCATTGACATATACACACTTTAAAAACTTTTTGACACTATTTATGTAAAAAATCACATTAAATACTCGCTGTCGCTTAACAATATATCAATTTTTTCATTTTGGTCTATCCCATAACAAAGTATCAATTTCATTTTTTTTTAATAATGGTACAATCTACCTAACATTACAAATATCTTTTCAATTTACAATATATTACACAAATGTCATTATCTTTATATCACACAATACTAATAAAATTATTTTAATCATTTTTACCTTTATTTCTACTGCATCCTAATATAGAAAATGAATATATAGATATAAGACGGATGAAGTATTTATTTTCTCTTATAAAATATCATATTGAAAATTTAATTAAATATTTGTTTTTTTTTTTTTAAAAAAAAATATTTTAAAAGAGAATCATCATTAGTGGTGTGAACAAGTTAATTAATTAATTAGGGTTGGTTAGGGTAGTAGGATGTCTTTAATTTGTTTGTTTTTACATTCTAAGTTATTTCCGATTAAATATGTCAATGAATTATGGGATGCATTTTGTATTCATTTAGTAAATTTGTTTCGTTTGCCCGCTTGTCTTTCCACACGATTTCACTATGTCTTGAGCGAGTTTACAGCTATATTCTCTTTTTGAGGTCTTTTAGTTTTTTATTTTATTTTATTTTATTTTATTATATTACTCCCTCCGTCTCAAACACCCTGCAATATTTCCTTTTTTGTTTGTCCCAAACTCATTGGAACATTTCCAAAATTAATAATATTTTTATACATATATTAATATACATTTCACTTTATCCCATCACATCACTCAAATAAAAAAACAAATAATTATTTCTCTCTCCAATCACATCACTTAATATCCAAATTACGGTGTTTGGGACGGAGGGAATATTATTTTAAATGTATATTATTGTCTTTTTCAATAAAATATAGGAGTATCTATATTTCATAAAAATATCACATCTATACCTAAACAAATAACAAAGATAAAAAAAAAACTATTATTTTTGTCTCAGTTAAAAATATCATTTTTAGTATTTTCGTTTGTTATTATAAAAATAATCATATATCAATGCAAAAATACTTTTAAATTTTACTAAATATAAATATATCATTATATATATATATAAAGTACAAAATACAAAAATATGGAGTACGAAGGAAGTATACAAAAAGAACACATTAATATTTTTTTTTAATTAAATATCATATCTAATTACTATTTAAACAGAAACACAGTCAAATCATAAAATAAATCGAATGCTTTTTTTTTTTTAAAAAAAAATCTGAATGTATGTAAGGGTTTGTTTACTTTATTATTATTATTATTATTATTATTATTATTTTTCCATTCACAACTCTTTATGCAAAATAATAATAATAATTTCATCTCACAGAACATTTTAAATCTATCATTTACACGAAAAAAATCACCAAATTAATAATGATTTCTTGAAAAAGTCCAAATTTGCATAATTTTTCATATTTTCTTGTTCAAACTTATTACATTAATTTGTTCAATCAGTGATTTGGGGGTTTGGATTTTGGTTTGAGATTTGAACAGTATAATTTTTTTAATTTGAGTAGTTGTATAATGTGATATAAATAAGTATTGATGTGATATTTTGAATATAAAATTAATTTTTAGTATAATATAAAAATAAAAAATAAGTGTTTGATTTGATATTTTTTATTATTATTTTTTTTGATAAATAGTAAAAATTGAGTAGAATTCTATGAACAAACACACCCTTAGAATATTATTCTAAATTAAATAATCACTGTAATAATGCATTCTTAGTGAACAATATATATAATTATATATATACATATATTAAAACATTAAAAACTTAATTCTCATATATGAGCTTCCCATATTAATTTATAATCCATTAAAAAAAAATAAATTCTAAAATAAACCAGACAAACACAGACACAGCAGGTTTGATGAATTAAGAATATTGTTGAGTGAAAACAACCTTAGTTAAGTACACAAGAAGCCTAGCTTTATTTCTTTAATTTTTATTTATTTATTGAAATCTTTAATTTTTATTTATTTATTTATTTATTGAAATCATCATCAGGAGGAGACATCATATATATATATATATATGTGTGGATATTGATATTGTATATATACTAATTTAATTAAAGTAATTTTAAATTTAGAGGACTATTTAATTAATTTCCATTTAGTGCATGAGCCATGAATCAGTGGCCAGTTTGAAACCAATTCATTGTTTTGCCAGAATTTAGAAATCACAAATTACTCATCAAACAAACAGAATTTAAAATATTTTGTTTTAAAAAATTATTATTATTATTATTAGAAAAAAAATTATTTTTGGTCCCAATATAACCAAAATTCATTAATTTTGGTCCAAATATAAAAAATTTATCAATTTTGGTTCTAATATAACCAAAACTCATCATTTTTGTCCAAATATAATCAAAACTAATCATTTTTGGTCATAATATAATTTATTTTTTTTATTAATTTTAGTCCCAATATAACCAAAACTCATAATTTTTTGTCTCAATATAATTAAACCTTATATTTTTTTGTCTCACCGTCAACAAACCGACATAAAATACTGACGTGGACTTGCAATATTATGCAATTTCTTCAAATATAAATATAAGATTTGATTTTTTTTTTCACTCAGCATTTTCCGTCGATTTGTTGACGGTGAGATAAAAAAAGATAAGATTTGATTATATTAGGATAAAAAATTATGAGTTTTGGTTATATTGGGACAAAATTGATGAGTTTTGGTTATATTGAAACAAAATTAATAAAATTTTTATATTAAGACCAAAATTGATGAATTTTGATTATATTGAGACAAAAAAAAGGATTTTTTCATTTATTATTATTATTATTGAAATTGCACGGGTTGCTTTTCGCGGCAAATTCGTGGCGGGAGTGGTCATTAATGGTGCGCTGGATTTTATCTCAAATTCAGTGCAAGATCGGTTGCTTTCAATTTTTATTTATTTATTTAATTTAATTTTTTTAGTATTGAGTACGAGGGTAGGGGTAGGGTAGGGTAGGGGGTAGGGGTAGGGCAGAATAAGAAGGAATGAGTGCGAAGTTTTTGCTGGTTTTGGATTAGGGTTTCGTAGATTTGCAGGTTCCCCTAATTTGTCATTTTGGTCGTGAGAACGATAGTTGTAATATATCTATATTTATTTATTTATTACTTTTAAATACAAAAATAATTTGCAATTTTGGCTCCTCTCTCTAGACTCTATATATACACACTTATGTATATATATGATTTATGTACATTTGTTAAAATATTAAACAAAGAACATGTTTTTTTTATTTAAATTATTTTATAGCAAATTATATCTTTATATATTTGATAAATTTCATCACATTAATTTTACACATTATATAAGTAAAATACTACATTCGTCCGGCTCTAAGGGTCTCATTTACTTTTTGCGTATTGACTTTTGAATATTAACTATTATATCAAAACATAGTACAAATTAAGAAAAAATTACAAAAATACTCTCATTACTATAATATTAATAAAAGAATATTTTTATAAAAAATTATACAAATATAGAGATATTTTTAATGTTAAATAAAATGACGCAAAAGATAAATATAACCCTTAGAAGAGGTGGACGGAGGAAGTAGTATTTATATATGCAAACTATCATCAACTATCATTAAAATATACTCCCTCCGTCTCAGAACTACAGTCTGGGTTGTATTTGACACGAGATTTAATGAATATTGATATGACATTGGTAGTGAGTAAAAAGTACGGGTAAAAGACTTTTTTGCCCTTGTGAGTGTAGTAGTGTAAAAAGTAGTGGCAATTGTGTAATAATAATAAAAAATTAAGGGTAGTTTTATAGTGATATAATTATTTATGGAAATGAGACTATTATTTTGGGACGGATAAAAATGGTAAACAAAACTATTGTATTGGAACGGAGGGAGTAATATTTATTAAATCTCGTATAAAAAATAAATATTTACTCTATAAGTGGATGAATTTTTTATTTTTTTTTAATTTACTATAAAAAAAATCTTTTGACATAATTCAAGTGGAACATAGCAAGTAATGTTATACTTCTGCATATAGATTGTTTTAGGGTTTGTTTTGTGTCTTGATTTGAATGATTTTTATTTTTTTTTATAATGTAAAATATAAGAAATTGTGTAGATAATATAAAAATAATAAATACGTGTAATATATTAATTATTTTTTTCAAAATATATTAAAATTCTTCACAAAATTAACAAACCATTAATAACTGTTGGGACTTATGTTTGCGGATATATGATTAATGACTAAGTTTCCCCAACAGTTCGAACTTTTAGGTAAGACGGTCATTCAATATCCGACATGGTATCAGAGCTCGCTCCCATTTGTGCACATATGCACGTGCAAGTTTCGCATACCTCCACTTGCACCTACATGATGTCTTAATTAAAATCGTACTCGATACTTATATTTTATGTGTTGATGAAGATTAATTCGAAGCACCTTAACCATTCCCGAAATTGAGAGAATTAGCTATATATATATATATATATTCAATTTTATTTATGTTCAACACCATTTTCATACTATGAACCATATAATCATTATTTTCTAACAAAAAATACTTGAAGACATGAAAATTAAATAATATTAGTACATGCCCTTATTATTATTATTATTATTATTATTATTATTTGTAGGGAAAAAATTATTTTTGGTTCCAATATAATCAAAATTCATCGATTGGTCCCAATATAAATTTTTTATCAATTTTGGTCTCAATATAACCAAAACTCATCATTTTTGGTCCCAATATAACCAAAACTCATCCTTCTTGGTCCCAATATAAAATTTTTATCAATTTTAGTTCAAATATAACCAAAACTCATCATTTTTTTTGTCCAAATATAATCAAACCTTATCTTTTTTGGACCAACCGTCAACAAACCGATGGAAAATGCTGACGTGGACTTGCAAGTTTGTGCAATTTCTTCAAATATAAATATAAGGTTTGATTTCTTTTCACGTCAATATTTTTCGTCGGTTTGTTGACGGTGGGATTAAAAAAGATAAGGTTTGGTTATACTGTGACAAAAAATGATGAATTTTTGTTATATTGAGACTAAAATTGATAAAAATTTTATATTGAGACTAAAAATGATGAGTTTTAGTTATATTGAGACCAAAATTGATAAGATTTTTATATTGGAACCAAAATTGATGAAATTTGGTTATATTGAGACTAAAAATGATTATTTTCCATTATTATTATTATTATTATTATTATTATTAAGAGTAATGTGTACATATATTGCTATAACACAAATTTGATTGAATTAATCAAGTGTGTATTTATCATATCAGATATAAGTGATAAGTGGTTTTATTAAATATAGAAAGTGGTTGAAAATTAATTTGACTCTTAAATAATAACTTCTAAGTCAAGTCTTGGCGTATGAGCAAAACTAAAATTAGTTAAAATTATAATAATTTTTATTCAGTGAATATTTCTCATTAAAACAAAAGGAAAACATAAAAGCAATTAATAATACATAAATGTTTATGTATGTGTAGCAATTTTGATGTAGCCAATTATTCCCTTTAATGGAAATTAATGTTTTCTTGAGGAATTGGGATTTGTACAAAAATGATAAATGCAATTTTTATTTTAATTTAATTTTAGAGAATAATAATATATTTATATATATATATATATGAAATATTTTGAAATTTGTCATTTATTTTATTTTAGATAAAAACATAAATGTGTTGAAGTGATTACCAGCCAGCTATGCAAATTGTATAAAATAACAATTGCTCAACAGATTTTATATATTGCATAAATAAATAAATAAATAAAATAATAATTAAATTATATATAGGAAATTACTAATATGAGCCCTTTTCAGTGCTTCTAAATTTTGATGAAAATTCAGTTACTTGGTGTTTAATAAGGCCTTCTATTTTTCACTAACATTTATTCTTCAATGGTTGGCATTTTTATCTTATATTTACATGTCACTCTCCACCGTAACAATAAAATAATATAAAATAATACTATATTATTACATTTTGTCTCAAATCTTCTACTATTATTTTTAATTTGAATATTTATTTTTTTTGTAATTTTTCTTTATTTATGCATCATTTTGGACTGTTTTATAGTTTAAATACTTTTCCCTCCTCTCGTGCCAACTCAAAATACTATTTTTATATACTAATGCCAAAATATTTTTTATTTTTTTTTATAAATTATAAATATATCATTCGAGGTATAAATTATTTTATATATAAAATCAAATGACAAAAATATTAAAATATGTTGTCTACTAAGCAATAAAATAATAATATTATTTCTTAATCTACTTACCAAACCCAAAAGACGCCTTAAAATGGGACGGAAGGAGTATAATTTAGAAAATTATGTCAGACACAAAATAAAATGGTAAAATTATATATATATATATAATTAAAATGCATTTTTTTAATTATATATTTAATAGGCTAATAAGATTGCTTTATGAGTAATTGAGATTATCTTGATTTTGGATTGAAAAAAAAAAAAAAACTATTATAAACTATTTTAAATTTGTAATTACAAATTCAAAATCAATTAAGTTGTTGTATTTTCAGAAGACACGGTTTCTTCAACGGTGGTTTTTATGAAAATATAATTCATCATAAACAGTGACGAAACTAGCATCTAAATATCGGGGGCATTATAATGTATTTAATATTTAGCTAATAAATTTAAATAAATAATAATGATATAATTATATATGAACTTAGATAGTTTTTGGGGGCAAATTATATATAAATACATAAAAATTAATATTTTTAATACTAAAAAAATTATAAAAAAATTGGCTTGGGAGGGTCAAATTGACCCTAAGCCCTAGTGTAGTTCCGTCCCTAATGATAAATAAATTATTTCTAATTAAAGTAAATATATCTGTTAATGTATAATATTCCACCATCACAACAAAAAAATGATAAAAAAAAAAAGAGAATTTTAATTAACCTTAGGAATCATATATCCTCATTTTTGGCCCAAATGGTCGAATTTTTCATGCTTTAACATCGACTAATTCAAATTGTCAAATCTATTGTTACAGTTTTTCTTACAAAGTGCAAGAGTCCAAATTGTCATAAAATGTTGGTTATAAGTACCCGATCTCTATGAAAATCCAAGGCATCTTCAATCAAAAATAATTTTACGGAAAATTATTCGGAGATCACTATTTTAATTTTCTCGATGCGATCCGCTCTGATGAACCTGGTTTTCAAACTCTCCCAAACCTCCATTGCAGTCTTCTTCGGTGGGACATGCAATAATAGGTCTTCCGGGAGCGGAAAAGGAATGTCCTCGCCGCCTTATCCTTTTTTGCATCCACCGGATGTCCTTCTGTCAGTTCAATAGCTCCCAAACTCCTTGGGTTTCCATGATTGCCTCAACTTTGATCGACTAACTTGTCTAATTTGTCGACGTTAACTAGGGATAGTAAACGATACTCCGACGCTATCTTTCACCCCCGCACCTTGCGAAACAGTCGACATCCTATTGAACCTAGGATATTTGGGCATGTACCGTTTGTACCAAGTTATGCCAGACTCTAATACAAAATGTGAGATTTGCCAAAGAAATAAATCAGATCATAAACAAACACGAAGCAGCCACCCACAAAATAGGCAATGAATTATATATATATATATATATAGGTAGATATGGGCATCCTATGCCTACCTTGCATCGTAGATATGGGTCTCCTATGCCTACCTTGCATCCCCTATCAAAGGGACCTGCTGTCTGACCACCACTGTCGGGACCGACCGTCCATCCGACTAATGGAAGGAGACTTTCGACTCAAGACACATCTGCAGATTAAGAGGGCTTCCCACAACCACAATCAATATGGGATATTACCCAGTCTACTCTACCAACGAACCGAACTCTCATACCATTTTGGGACTGGGCCAACTCAACATTAGTATGGTATTGTTCGGTTTGGGCTGAGCCTGCACGGATTTGTTTTTTAATTTCATAAAAAAGACCTCATACTAGTAGAGTTTATTTGAAACTTTAAAGTGTGAATTTTTCTTCAAATATTCCAATGTGGAATGTTGATTTGCACCCCAACAATTTTCCTTTCAAACCCAAGATCAACCTATGAGAGGCCTCTCCTTGACCGTCTAATTGACCAATGCCAGAAGACTTTCGACGCAAGACACCTCTGCGAATCACGAAGGCTTCTCATCAATGCCCGATGCTACTCACCCCACTCTACCAATGAACTAGACTTTGATACCACTGTTGGGACTAGGTCAATTCAACACTAGTATAATATTGTATGCTTTGGGTTGAATTCGCACGAATTTATTTTTGTACTTCTCAAAAAGGCATTATATTAGTGGAGTTTATGTGGGACTTATAAAGTGTTATATTTTCTTCACATCTTCCAATATGACACTTGCAATCCAAGGACTAACCTATGGGTTTTTCCTACCCATCTTGCACCGCCTATCATAAATGAACCCGCTTCCTGACCTACTACAACTCTCAGGACTGATCCAATGCTATGAGACTTTCGACACAAGACACATCCGCAGGTCACGAGGGCTTTCCACAACTACAATCAATATCCAATACTATTCAGTCCACCTCACCATCGAACCGACCTCTGATACCCCTGTTGGGACTAGATCTACTAAACATTAGCATGATATTGTTCGCTTTGAGTTGAACTTGTACAAATTTATTTTTGGACTTCCTCCAAAAAGCTTCCTACTAGTAGAATTTATGTAAAACTTATAAAATATTATATTTTCTTTACATGTTTCAATATAAGATTTGGATTTGCACCTCAACATATTAAACATGTAAAAGATTTGGTGGGTTTAAATACCTATATCTGAAACCCACAATCCAAACCCGTGTAACTTGATCCACAACCCATTTAACTCAAGATACGATCCTCCAATTGATTCAAATAAGGATTAATATTTAGCCATTGATATATATATATATATACATATATGTTTGTGGGTTGAATCAAAACACACTTGAAAGTTTGATCGATCCTCTTGGGTTTTTCCGACGTGTCTCCGTCACTTGAAGCTAAACCAATCCCAACGAGCTTATTCCAATCGCAATGTAAGTTTTTTTTCGATAAGATTTATCACAAACCGTTTGTTCGTGTGTTTTCTTTTTGTTCCATCGATGAATGTTTTGGATTTGTGGCGAGTTATGAATTGTAAGATGTCTTGTTTGAATCCGATTACATGGTTCTTGGCGTGTCAAAGTTTTTTCTTGGATTTTGATGGATCTTCGAGTTAAATTTATAATTTTATTGGACAAATATTTTAATTTCGGTTCAAAATAATCAATATTGTTAGAGCTTTTAGACACTTCGACCTGGATCATAATGGGCAGTTTAAATAGAAAATAAAAAATCCTACAAATACTGAGATATATATATATATATATTCATATTAATTAATATACGAAGATTGAATATAATACTTATTAAAAAATAAGCCTCCAATATTTAAGAGAAGACAAAAGAATGGTTAAATAAGGTACAAGTTTTTGGACAGAACAAATGCAAATAAATATCTACTAATTATTTTACATATATATATATATAATTTGCATGAATAAATCGTGTCTAGTCTGTCTCAATTAGTAGAAGAATTTGTCGATGAAGTTGTACCAGGTCCAGCCTCTGTTTCTATCAATGTTTCACCTGCAAAACCAACTGAATATTTTAAATATAAATAAATTCTTTTAATAATAATAATAATAATACAAGAAAAGGACCTCTAATATTATTTGTTTAATAAATTGTTCTTTTCTATTTATTTTACTAGTTAGTTCAACAAAACTCTAGCTATGTACGATATTTGAAACATATGTATTCTAAAATCTTGATCGGTGTTTTATGGATTTTGGAATCAATGTTATTCGGGGAACTAACAATAATATACTAGATAAAACATCAAATATACTTCTATAAAATACCAGATATATTTTTATTATATACTTTCTTTGTCCAGTTAGAAAGTATACACATTTCTATTTTGGGATGTCCAATTATAAAGTAAACATTTCATTAAATACCTCATTTTTTTCCACAAATACCCTTACTTTACATCACATCATCACTTTTGTATCAAAAAGCAAGGGCAAAAATGTCATTACACTACTTTTAACTACCCACTATAATTAAAATACTATTATTTCTTAAACATCGCGCCAAAAGTAAATGTATACTTTATCCGTGGACGGAGGAAGTATAACACTGATTATACTTCTATAGAGTACTAGACATAATGTTATAGACTTATAGTGCATTAGTTTAGAAAATAAACAAATAACGAATATTTTTAATTATCGGAGCACACTGTTATTTGTACTAAAAATATATACATTTAATCCGAATTTTTTAAAAATATTCTTCAAATCAACACAATAACGAAGTCGAATTATACTTCTCCCATATATATATATATATAATTTTTCGGTTTCCATCACCAGTCTATTCTCAAATAAAGCTGTTAATAAAGACTATCTTCACCCAGACATAAAATATATTATAGACATATATGTTTCTTTACCCAAAATTTCTCAAATTTTACTATTTGAACTCTGCATTTAAAAAAAAAATACTCCATTCGTCCCATGTATTATGGGCCTATTACTGTAGATACGAGAATTTAGGTAAAATGTGATTATTAAGTAATTAAGAAGTGTATTAGTAAAAATAATTATCGTATAATCAAAATAATTGTGGATTAAGATTAAGATAACTTAATAGTTTAAATAAGATTAAAAAAAATTATAAAATTTAAAATTTAAAATGAGATTAAATTGTATAATTATATTTCTAAAGAATGAATGGACAAATTATGTGGGACGGACGAAAATAGAAAATAGGGACAAACTATGAAAGACGGAGGGAAGTATACACTTTTTTTTCTCACAAAACATCTCATCAAACATTATTTTAATACCAAACTCAAACCATAATTTTACCAAACTTATCAAAAGAAACATATATTAATCCAAATATACGTTTCGGTTTAGCAAATATACATTTCGATTGAGTAAAACTAGTATGTATTTATTTGACTCAATTAGCAAATGTTTATTAAAAAATAACACATATTGATATAATATTAAACATATATGTAAATAATATATCATATAATTATATATAACAAAATATATTTTAAATTCAGCACAATAGTAATTTGATCTAATCACAAAATATTTATAAAGAAAGTAACAAATAATACTATAATATATAATATATTATATAATACAATATACGCTATCTGTTTTGTAACAATTTACTAATTATTTTACTTTGATGTGCTAACTTAATAATATGTTATTTATCATGTAATAATTTGCTAATTTCGTCAAATTAATACTCCATTCGTCCCTTAACAATTTATCTATTTTTTTCATTTTGGTTTGTCCCATAACAAAGTATACATTTCATATTTTAGTAATTGTACCACCTACCTAACATTACAAATACTCTTCTAATTTATAATATATTACACAAATGTCATTATCTTTATATCATATTTCCTCCGTCTATTTTCTATTGTCTTAAAGTATATTTACACGGTTTTTTAGGTGATTGTCTTTTTGTTATGAATGGACAAATTTGCCCTTAAGTGTATGGTAGAGATTAAAAGTAATAAATGAATGAAGGGTAAAAATGTAAAATTTGTGTTTAAAAAAGAAAATATGACAATAGTTGTTGGACGTTCCAAATAAGAAACTAGGACATTAGTTTGTGGACGGAGAGAGTATAGTATTAATAAGAATAATTTAGTCTTTTTACATTTATTTTTACTTTATCCTAATATTTTTAAAACTCCGTAAAAAAAAAAAAAAAAAAAAAAAAACAAATGGATATATATAGGACCGAGAGTGTGTGTATATATATATATATGTGTCTGTAAAGCACATGTCTTTCTGGCATGCATAAATTCCTATCCCCATCCATGTATCTATATATATATATTATGGCAATTGGCAGGCCAGGGTGGACCATTCTCGTATAATAATTTCTACAGCTCATCTCACCTGCTGACTTCATTACAATGCACTCTACAATTAATATTCTCACCTCTCCACACCCCACATTAATTTATATGCTCTAACAAATTTTACAAAAAAGTGTTTTTTTTTTTTTTTTTAACATAAATCTCTCTACTTTTATTATTTGAATTTTATAGTTTTTAAAAGTAAGTATATTTTTTTTTACAAAATATTATATCAAATAGTATTTTAATATCAAATTTAAAACAAATTTTATCAAACCAATCCTAAAGAAAAATGCCCCTATTGCACCAACCGTAAATAAATTTTAGACTTTGTTTATTTATATTTTTTAAAGCTATTTATTAATCATAATTTTTTTTTTATTTAAAACAATTATTATATCAGACATCAAACTTTTTATTGTTTTTAAAACTTCAAAACTCTCAATCTAAACATCGTTTTTACATGTCCAAATCTTAGACATAACAACCAAAAAAAAAATGAAGGCCTTCATTACTCATGTTTTTCAACTTGACTTTTTTATTCAAAACATTATAATATTCAATGTCCAGTTTTTATTTAAGGTTATAATTAAATACATATTTTTATAAGTTTTGACACTATATATCCATCAACAGTAAAAGAAATAAAAATAAAAAATAAAAGAAACAAAAAATAAAAGAAACACACATAAAATATTAATTTCATCTCATAAAATTTCACATCAAATTTATAATTCTATACTATATTTTAAAATTTTCAAAATTTTCTATATCACACTTGAACGCATGTTGATCACATATAATTTTTCTATAATACTCTATCCGTTCTATATCTATATATATCAATTTGTTTTTTTGCACGGAGTTTTAGAAATATTAGTATTATATTAGGATAAAATAAAAATAAAGGTAAAAAGACTAAATTAACCCTGTTAATATTGTATAATATAAATATAATGACATTTGTGTAATATATTGTAAATTGGAAGGGTATTTGTAACGTTAGATAAATAGTACAATTATTAAAAAAAAAATAGATATTTTGTTATGGGACGGACAAAATGAAAAAATAGATAAATTATTAAAGGGACGGAGGAAATAACAAATACTAAAAAATTTCATACAAATTCAGGTGGAACTTCAAACAAGCACAATTCAATTAAAGACAAATAACTATAGTTATCAATCTCGAGAATAATAGTAATAATAAAAAGCAACGAACTAATTTAAGAGAAAATGTAATTTTAGTATTGTAAAAAATATTTCTTGTTATTTTAGGTTGATTTTCTCTTATTTGTCAGCATTTTAGTAGTCATACATCTTTGAGTAACACTCACATATTCATTAAAAAAAAATGTTACATAAAATTTTATATATAATGCATGAATATGTATCACCTGTAAATATAAGATAATTCAAATTATTTTCAAATAAATTTACTCAAGAAGCAAAATAATAATAAAAAATTAATGCTTATAAAAACCCAAATTTAATTTTTTTTTTTAAAGACTTTATTCCAACTTTATTGAGAGAGTATTTAAATAATTACCTGTTGAGGGTGAAGTGAATGGAGGAATCCTCATTGGTTGTAATATGAAATTAGGGTGAGGGGCGTAGGTTAAGGAGGAAGACCCCATCTGCGCAGGATAGTAAAGATAAGGAGTTCCTTGGATATGCTGCGCCGGAGGTGTGGAATAGCCATGGAGATATGGAGTTGCCATGGATGATGATGGTGATGATGAAGATGATGGTGCAGGTGAACCGCCATACACCTGATTATAATATATTGCCTGCACAAGAATTATATGTAATATTGTTAAATATGAATTTATGAAGAAAATAATTATTGTATCATTTTACTTTGTTGATTAAAAAAAAAAATTGAACAAATTAAACCTGATGGTAAGTGTAATCAGATGGGTATGCTGAGTACCTGAAAACCAAGATTCATTAATATACAAATATATATATATATATAGGCGGCTAAACTACTGAATATAAAAAGCACTGTACTAAATAGGTCACAGCGTGCTATCGGACACACACGGTATTACTACAGACAACACACAATATATATTACTATAATACAAATACAATACATGACCTAACATTACATAATATAGTATCACATAACACATACTATATATAATTGATTTTAGCACGTGATATACTCTAATTATAAACAAACAACACATATATTTATTTATTATATAATATGTGTTGTATGTAATAAATGCATGTATTATTTTTGTATTTTACAGTGTGCTGATTTTCAAAATTCACTATGTAACATGCATTCATATTTTTATTATCCTGAATTGTCATACAAAATCAGTAAAAATCCTGTTTGTTCTTTTAGATAAAATTTTTCTAATATGTTTGTTCAAAAAAATAAATATATTAAATACATTTTTTATTTTTATATTATTTATACAAATTTTCGGAATTTACATAAATATATATATATATATATATATATCAAAACACAAAACAAACATACGGCTGTACTGAATCTAAGCAAGTCCGGGGATGTAGGTTCTTGCTATAATCATGCTAACGGTAATTTTGCTTCAGGACCAATGGTCCATGGACTTGCTAAGAAACGTTCCCTCTGATTGTTAATTTAACAGCAGGCTGCGATATATATAAATATATATATATATATACTTACCCGTACTGTGGATAAATAACCGCCGGCGATGCCGGAGGTGGAGATAGCACCGGATACGAGTATGAAGACGGTGATCCAGCCTGCGGCGGCGCCACCGTTAGGCCTCCTTGATGTAAGCTTCCGGCGTGATTTCTTCCTGTAATTTAGTTTAATTATATGCTTTCACAATGAATTGATTAATTAATTATATGGTAATGATGCATTAGAAATTAGGAATGAGAAAGGAACCTCTAGGTGAAGACAAACGACGTCGTCTTCTTCCCAACGAAGCAATGTTACAATTGGCTCTTCTACCGTCGATCACCGGATTCGGATCGGCGCAAGCTCTCCGAGCGGATTCAGGATCGCCAAACGTTACCTGCGTCGATTAATTTGGTTATTGAATTAGAAATCGAAGAAGTATTGATCGAATTACATATATACATAGATATGGATGTTTATGTTTTGCGGAAGAATTAATGGCGGTGGAAACGATAGAAGCTTACGAATCCGTATCCTTTGGATTTCTCTGTATCCTTATCGTTGATGATGACTGCTTCTAGAATCTCTCCAAACTGCTCGAAATAACCGCGCATGACGGCGGTCGGAGTTTCCCAGGCGAGACCTCCGACGAAGACCTTGGTAAGCGTCGTGTCTCCGAACGGCGATCGGTAATGGTGTTGAGACATCGTTGATTGGATCGGAGTTTGATCGTCAAATCAAAATATTGTTGGAAAGTTGTTAGGTAAGTCTTCCGGCGCGTCCATTGGAACTTGGAATCTGAGTTCAGCGGCCGGCGGCGGTTGGGAAGTTGCGATTTGGTGTGGAGTGCGTGAGCGAGGGTGAAGAAATTTAAGAAGGATCGGGTAGAGTGACAGCGAACCTACAGTTGGAAGGGAAACAGGCTGATTTGATTTGCTGTATAATGTTTTGGATTTGTGGCTTTTTTGTGTGATTTTTGTGACAGCTGCGTCGCTTTAGCGCTACCCACGCTGACAGTACATTCATTCCAGCGAATAATAATAATAATAATAATAATTAATAATAATAGGAATAGATGCGTGTTTTTTTTTAAAAAATAAATAATTTGAGAGTTTGCCTGGCGCTATTTTTCGGCTGTGATTCAGATCGATCGAATTTAATAGTCTAAAAAATTAAGTTTGGTTAGACAAATCATGGAAGGAGAACCACGAGGGACAAAACTATACTAGGGTTTGAGGGTCAATTGATCCAAAATCAAATTTTTTATAATTTTTTTAATATTAAAAATATTAATTTTTATATATTTATATATAAATTACCTCTCAAAATTATTTAAATTCATATATAATTTTGTCATTATTAATTATTTAAATTTATTAGTTAAATATTAAATAAATTATAATATTTTACCCCCATAATTTAGATGTTAGTTTTGTCACTGAAAATCATATGTGGCAGATAAGATCTGAAAAACGTCAAAATTTAAACCAAAAATATTGATACCACCATATCATCATTTACAAATAGTAAAAAAAATAAAAAATAATTTTTGTCTACTTCAAAGGTTTACATATTTTTATTTTTCTCCATCCAATTAAATATTTACATTTCTCTTTTTAATAAAGGTAGATTCTATCACTAACTATTAATTTATATATATATATTTATCGTGTTACTACACTTTATTATTCATTTACATTTAAAAATAAAAACAACTTAATTTTTATACTACTATATATATGTTCTGTTAATAATAAAATATTAATATTTCTTAACCTACTTACAAAAAATATATATAAGTATTAAAGTTGACAAGAGAGAGTAATAAAAAATCAATATATACATGTAAGATATAGTAGAATATCTATTGATAAATTAGTTAAAATAATTAATGAAATTTATTATGGAAAATTATTTTTTTTTAATTTATTATTCAATCAATAAAAAGCCTTATAGTCATCCAAAAGATATTTATTCAGTCTCGAGATGAATACGATTCGAAATCCAAAGTAAAGTCCGAATTGTAATGGCTCAAATCGTAGGTGAAGACTATTAGATAAAATTTTATCCTTTTTTAGTGTAATTAACTATAATTAAAATTATTATTAAATATATTAATTATAACCACCATTAAAAATAATATTTATTAATGTCATTATGACCATAAATTACGTCAGCTACCATAAATTACAAACCGATATTAAAAGTGCGCACTGAACAAACGTCGATCGAAACTCGTATTTGTGTGACATATTGTTTGAAAGTACCAAAAAATTTGATATGATATAAAATATAACTCAATCTTTTTCGATATATTGTACCGAAATATCTCTAAGTGTCAACTATAATGTGCACAACTACTAGTACTTACTTCCCATCATGTTTTATCTTTCAACTACCAAATGTTTTGTCTTTGTTTGATTTTATTGTTTAGTTAGAATATTGATTTAAATTAATGAGCGTTGTGTATACCACATAAAATTAAGGATGTCAACGGGGCGGGTTTGGGACGGGTTTTGCAGGCTCCGAGACCCGCCCCGCTAGAAAATATTAGGCTTCGAGATCCGTCCCGTTAGAAAATATTAGGTTCCGAGACCCGCCCGCCCCGCTTCCACCCGGCCCAGGACCCGCCTCGCCCCGAAACATTCGGGTTCGGGGCCAACCCGGCAAATCCGTTTTTTTTTTTTGTAAATATATAATAATAAATATTTTTTTAACAATCGAATACTAAAATAAATAGCATTAAAAACACACAAAAAAAAATAAAATTCTAAAGACAATCAAATATTGATCCATAAAAATAAGATAAATAAATAAATAATATATTTTTATTATATAAATATACATATATTAGGTATAATAATTTTAAAAAATTATTTGGAGCAGGTGACTAATTGAATTTTATATTTAAAATTATTTAAGTAAATAAATAATATATTTTTATTATATAAATGTACATATATATTAGTTATAATAATTTAAAAAATATCCGGGTTTGGGTCCGGGTTGGGGCAGATTTTTAGTAAAATCTGTAACCCACCCCGAACTCGGCCGAATTTAAATTTTTAAATCCACAATCCACTCCGAAACATATTATTTAGACCTGAACCAGCAGAGCGGATCCGGGGCGATCCGGAGCTAACCCGCCCCATTTGACATCCCTACATAAAATATAGCTTGTCAACACATAACTTTGAAGGAATATAAAATGTTTAGTGTTATATGCATTTACATTATCTTTTAACATATAAATAAATCATGGGTTTCACATAAATTGTTCATATATTTTTTTTTTTGGTCTATTTTACATAATTTTTTTATTTTTAAATATAATTATATATTTTAATCGCATTTTAAATTTCATAATTTATAATTTTTTAAATTTTAATTTAATTATTTAGTTATTTTAATCTTAATATATAATTAATTTTTTTAAAAATTACTTACTAATTATATTTTTTATATATTAAAAAATATTAAATAAAATATTTTTTTATATATTATATTTAAAACGAATTTTACGTTCAAAATATTATATCAATACTTATTTATATCCCATCGTATAACTATTTAAATTTAAAATTTTTAATATTCAAATCTCAATTTAAAATCCAAACTCTCAAACCACCACAAATAAACAAACCCAATAATTTAAATTTTATTATGACCATAGCTTTGTTCTTTCAAAGTTTGTTTCCACACGTTTTCCTAAAAAAAAATATTAATCCCTCCGTCCAATGTATGTAATATGGGTGTATTACCGTAGATACGAGAATTGAGGTAAAATATAATTAGTAAGTAATTAAGAAGTGTATTAGTAAAAATAATTATTATTTAGTAAAAATAATTCTAGATTAAGATTAAAATAAGTAAATAGTTTAATTAAAATTAAGAAAATTATAAAATTTAAAATTTAAAATGCGATTAAAGTGTATAATTATATTTCAAAAAATAGAAAGGAGACAAACGAAAATAGAAAATAGAGACAAATTATGTGAGGACGGAAGGAATAATACACTACATAAATTCATTATTTTTATATTTCATATACAATTCTCTATATATCATATAAAAAATTTATTTTCCAAAAATCCCACAAAATAAGCACACCTCCCGGACTATTATGTCAATTTTACAGTTAACACTAAATTATATAATTAGTAAATAATTTAAAATATATTAATAAAAATAATTATAGTATAAAAAAAATTAAAAATAGGATTAAAATAATTAATTAATCTAATTAAATTTAAAAAATTTAAAATAAAATTAAATATATAACGAGAAGGAGGTACTACCATTAAAACGTGACACATTCGCCACGCTTTATTGACACGCTTAAGAAACCAAATAAACCTAAAATCGTTATCATCGACGTGTCAGATTCTAAAGTCGCGTTTCCTGGAGATTCGAAATTGCATCGCTCCCGTTCCGACTCCGAAGCAACATAAATTCTAAGCGTGGTTTTTACGTTGGGAGGGTGCTCTCAATTGAGTTTCGAACGGGGTTTGTATTGGATAGATGGATTCCTGCTTCGGTGAATTGCGTCCGGAGGTATTGGCCGGAGATCGCCGGTCGGAGGCTCTAGGTGACCTCCGTGTTCTTCCGGATGAAGTTTTGTGTATTATATTGGCGAATCTCACGCCTCTCGATGTCGCGCGCCTCTCTTGTGTTAGCAGGTGCAATTCTCGGCATATCGTTGGTCAATTGTTTGTTTTCCTTATTTAGTTTGTGCTTTCCATCTTTTGACTGCAATTCAATCATGGATGGCGATGTGAATGAAGGGTGATTTGTGATCTTAGAATTAGCATTTGCTAACTGAGCTTGATTATATTATGGTTTTACCAAGTGGAAGTTGATTTAGTGTTTTTTTTTTTTTTTTTAGTTCCATCAGGAGAGATTTTTAGCACTGTTTTCACATCTAAATCGTGTAAATTTTGGGGGACTCATTTGTTGCATAGTGAAGAAAAGAACTGCAGCATGGGAAAGTTAGCTATAAGCTGTAGTATTATGAATCTTTGATGTTTAGCTCTCATCTAATTGATATTATAAATCATAACATGAGCTATCCACATTTCATATAGGTAAACATTGATTTGGATTTGAGTGGAAAGTTTTGATTTGTTATGTGATGTGTTTTAGCTCGAAAAAAAATATAATTCTGTAAAAGGAAGATCAAAGTACAATCAAACACACCCATTGTCTTCTTCTAATTTCAACCAAATATCACTCTAATGGTGGTCTATCCTAGTTCATTTTTATATGCCTTGACGCATCTGTTTCTTCTTCTCCTTATTTTTTTTTGGGTATAGTGTGATGTATATATTGTGCAACGAGGAGCCACTGTGGATGACTCTGTGCCTTAGTGTTGTGATTCGTGATCTGGAGTACAAAGGATCGTGGAAGAAATCTGCCTTGCACCAGTAAATTCTTGATCCCTCTCTCTCTCGAATAATTAATAATATAAAGTTTTTATATTAATATACAGAGAATTTGATTGCTTTCATTGTATTCAAATGATTTCAGATTAGATTTGCTACACAAATATACCGAAGCTCCGCCAAAACAAACTCTGTACTTTGATGGTATTTATTTAAAGAATCTCTGTTTTGATATTTTGTTCGAGGATTATATCATCATTGGTCTGATGCCAATACTTGATACACTTATGCAGGATTCAATTCATTGTTTCTCTACAGAAGGTTCTATAGATGTAATACGACATTAAAGGAATTTTACTTTGATGATGGAAATGTCGAGAGAAGGGAGAACATCTCATTGGAAGAGTTCCATAAGGATTATGATGGTCAAAAACCAGTATGTTAGCAATATACGCAACAACTATGTTGGGAAACACATTTTTAATTGTCAACTATGCTGAGAAACTTATTTTTACTTGTTTATGTAGTTACTATTGTTATTTTCCCAAGGTTATTTATAATGCATGCTCAACATGGTTTAACTTCATCTTCAAATGGCTATACCTTTGCTTCTTGATAATTAGTGCTCCTGAATTCAAATATGGCGGTGCCTTTTCTGATTTGATCCACACACACACAAAAAGAAAAGATTTTTTTTAGAAGCTTCAGATTATGATATTAAGTTTTAGGTTTTCATCTACAAGGATAACTGATGAAAAATTCACATGACAATTCTTTAGATCTGGACTGGTGATTTGTGAGCTTAGAGGTTTTGATAACAATGTGATCTATTATTTGACAAATGCTACTTATATGTCAGGTTATGATTGATGGATTAGCAGATAATTGGTCTGCAAGGAAATCATGGACATGTGAAGAGTTCTTGCTGAAGTATGCAGATACAAAGTTTGGTATATCACAAAGGAGTTCAAAGAAAATAAACATGAAGTTTAAGGATTATAATTCATACATACAACTTCAACGTGATGAAGATCCTCTATACATTTTTGACGATAAGGTGTGCCTGTTTTCCTGTTATCAAAATGAAGTTTTGGTTTGTGTGTTGAATTGTACACCTATGGAATTATACTAATGCAGTTTGGGGAAGCAGCACCAGACTTGTTGAAGGATTACAGTGTGCCCCAACTATTTCAAGAAGACTATTTTGATGTACTGGATATTGATCATCGACCTCCTTTTAGGTGGCTTATAATTGGACCAGAGAGATCTGGGGCCTCGTGGCATGTTGATCCAGGTCTAACCAGTGCATGGAACACGCTTCTCTCCGGCCGTAAAAGGTAAAACTGGCAAACTTTGCTTGAAACTTGCATCTAGCCAATAACAGCATGTGTGGTTACTAAGTAGTGCTTGCAAATAAGTAACATACATTGTTGTATAATATGCTATGATTTTCTTTGTTCCTCTAGTCTCGTGTGCCCTGTCCTATGCTAGTTTAGTTATATATTAAAAAAATAATTGAGTGCCAAATATAATTGAGATATCCTGTATTAAAGTGTCATGCAGATTTCTTCACAAATTTATTAACAAATCATGTTTTTTTCCTGGTCTATGCAACTTTTTGTTTGTGCAGATATTCCTTTGTATGTTTTATTATTATGTTTGTGCTATATATTTATGTAATGTAATGTTTTTATCTAGGTGGGCTTTGTATCCTCCAGGACGTGTTCCTTTAGGAGTGACGGTGCATGTAAATGAAGATGATGGTGATGTCAATGTGGATAGTCCATCATCTTTGCAGGTATTGCTTTGTATGAAAGTTTCATTTTCTGCTCCCTTGTTTTTTCCCCCACACTTCATTGTTGTAACTCCATAGCCATGATATCTCTCAGTGGTGGCTGGATTTTTATCCCCTTTTGGGCCCCGAAGACAAACCAATAGAGTGTACCCAAATGCCAGGAGAAACGATATATGTTCCAACTGGGTGGTGGCATTGTGTGTTGAATTTGGAGACCACTATTGCAGTCACACAAAATTTTGTCAACTCCAAAAACTTTGAATATGTATGCTTGGACATGGCTCCTGGGCACCTTCATAAAGGCGTCTGCCGTGCAGGGTTTCTTGCTCTTGATGAGGTTTCCTATAATGATATTGTTAAGCATGACTCTGATTTAACTAGGAAAGAGAAGAGGGTCCGGATGTGCCAGTCCCTAGAGGATGCAGTCTCTGAGAATGTAACAAATATGGATACACGTGATGATTTGAAGGATTTAGAATATTCTTATGATATTAATTTCCTATCCATGTTTCTGGATAAAGAGAAGGACCACTATACTTCATTGTGGAGCTCTGGAAACTCCATGGGACAGCGAGAAATGCGAGATTGGTTATGGAAACTCTGGGTTGGAAGACCAGAACTTAGAGACCTAGTATGGAAGGTATATAATTTCTTTTTCATTTTTTTGTTGTTAGATGTGGTTGGAAGTTTCAATTTAGTTGAACTGAATTACTAATTAAATTTATAACCTGGTGGGAGACAGCTTGGGATCTAGATGCTGGAAAGCTATGTGAACTTTATTAGGTTAAAACTTATAATTGAAATGTCTTTGTACAACACATGGTTTCCAGTAACACATTGATATTAAAATTCATTTGGAAGAAGGATAGTAACATCTAATGTGCAAAATTTGTTGTGATTTTTAATTTCTTACGGTTGATTTCTGTGTAGCTCAAAGATCAAATATTGCCCACGGATTAGGCTTGTGATTTATGTCTCTCATGATTAAATTTCTTCTTTCTTATTAATTGATGAATAGACGCATCCAGATGTCACCACATATAATAATTTTGAGGTTTCAATAATAATATTGACTGAATTTCCACCACTTCTGCTTTATGTCACAGGGGGCCTGTCTAGCGCTCAATGCTGAAAAATGGTTTGAACGTGCGGGAGAAATTTGTGCATTTCACAAATTACCTGCCCCTCGGCTTGATGAGAAACTTCCTGTTGGCACAGGCAGCAATCCTGTAAGTTTTTCCCTAAATTTGATGCTCCCCTGTGGCATACAGAATGTTTTGAAGTGACAGCTTTGAGTTCCACTATCAACTGATAAGAAGGTTCTATGATATTTTGACAGGTCTATGTCGTTGATGATTATGTGATAAAAATATTTGCCGAAGGAGGCTTGGAAACTTCGCTTTATTGTTTAGGCACTGAGGTATTACTCTACTCCCTTGTAGTGTAGATACAATGCTTTCTTGTTCTTCAGTTTCATGGTGTGGGATTATCTATATTTCGATTTTTTGCAGCTCGAGTTCCATAATCTACTGAATAAACTGAACTCCTCTCTGAAGAATCACATCCCTACCGTATTAGCAAGTGGGATTCTCATTTACGAAAATGGATCACGCAGAGCCTTGCCCTGGGATGGTAGAGGCATATTGGACGTAGTCACCACAAGCAATTCCGTCTCAATAAGATATAATGAAGTGGACTACGCATTTGGAGTCTGGGGGAAAAAACTCTTCGAACATGAAATAGCTGGGAAGCTGCCACTACACGAATTAACCAATAGTGAGAAGAGCTCCTCGGTGTGGCCGTATATTGTGACAGAAAAATGCGAGGGAAAAATATTTACTGAACTGTGAGTTGTCCTACTTCAATACAACCAGATTCTTTAATATGATGGAAATAAATTTCACGACATTATCTCATCACGTTTCGCGTTGTTTAATCTGCAGAAGAGATGCCCTCTCCTCGGCAGATACACTTAATTTGGCCTCCTTCCTTGGTGAGCAGCTGCGTGATATTCACCTTTTGCCTGTGCACTGGCCATCTCCCGATGACTCGACTCTTTCAGTCGGAGAAGATCATTTGAAAATGGCCCTCGCTAATGGGCATGGTGCGGCTCACTCATTCGACCGGAGATTATTTGTCAGCATTCTGAACAAGCGGAGGAAGAACATCACAAAGCGATTGGTTGATTGGTACCAGCTTTTTCTATAATTTGATATGTTGATTACTAAGCTTTGCATATTTTCTGGTTCTTTGGCCTTCCTCTTTTTGTCGTCAACGATTTTGTTTCAATTCTTTTTATCTCGGCAGGGGCCATCCAATTCCTAGCAACCTGATTGAGAAAATTGACGACTACATCCCTCTCGACTTGACAGGGTTTTTAGATATTTTTGAGGTGATCACCAATTCTTTTTTTTTTTTTTTTTTTTAACTCAAAGAAGTTTACAAGTCTGCATTTTATCATCATCTCAATATTTGTAAAAATCCTAAATTCACTTGTGTCGCTTGAAGGACGAGACAGGATTCCGAAGATCGTGCACCTGGATACACTCGGATGTAATGGATGATAATATATACATGACTCCATGCCGCCCGGCTTCTCGATTGGCAGAAAGCGCCCCCTTTCCTCGGCTACCCGATAATGCATTGTTTAGCAAATCTAACTGCAGCCAGACGCAGTCATGGTGTCCAAGCCACATTCTTGATTTCAGTGATTTGTCCATAGGTAAGTTCTTTTCCTTAACATGAGAACATTATGGCTGCGGTTCTGGTGTTGAATCAGTACAACATGATATAACGACAGACAACACACGATTTATGCTAACATGATAAAAATACTGCCATAAATTGACAACATATAATATAGTTCTCACAACTTATGTTACTATCAAGTCAAATCCTTATAGATCAAGTGACGAGACATCTCTTAAAATTATGCATATTCTACTTATAGTAAAAACACTTAGTCCACCTATAATTTTACCAGCTCTGCTTTAACAAAGAACAACAATTTTGACACTATCGTTTTTTTACTTACTAATTTTTTTTATCAATTTATCAGTAAATTTTTCATTATACCTTCACTTTATTTTTATCCATAGCGGAATGTGAATATCTTTTTATCCATTTTATATATAGCCTATTCATGCGGAAATATACACACACACACACGTGTGTATCTAAATGAATTGGCCGGTGTTGTTGAGCTGAATATTGGTCATTTTGAAAGTGTTGTGATCATCATAATCTCGATTTTGCAGGAGAACCAATATTCGATCTGATTCCCGTACATCTTGACGTATTCCGGGGAGATCCTACTCTCCTGAAACAGTTTCTCGGCAGCTACAAACTTCCGCTCTTGAAAAGGGAATTGCTCAAACAGTCGGTCGAGGACAGCAGGTTCAAAAAACTCTCCTACCGCGCCATGTAAGTTTAGAACTTTCCAATCAATTGTACATATTCATTCGACTCCAAATTCGCACATCATATATCCATCGGAATTGAATTATCGGATTTTCAGGTGCTACTGTATTTTGCATGACGACAACGTTCTCGGAGCCGTTTTCGGACTCTGGAGAGAGCTGAGGACAGCAACGTCATGGGAAGAAGTTGAGGAGAAGGTTTGGGGTGAACTAAACAACTATGCAGGCTTCTGCTGACCGTTCTTTTTGAAATTATTATGGTAAACTTTACTTCTCACCACATAAAAAATAAATAAAAAATGAAAAATAGAAGGGTTGGGAATTCCAGGGGTATTATAGTACGTTGTTAACTAAGAATTTGGCCAATGCTTTATCTGTGTTACTGTTTTTCTATCATCTAATTACATTATTGTTCTTAATACTATCCTATTGTAGTTTATTTTGTTTCACTACAATGGATATGATTTTAATTATAGTAAAATATATACGTCTAAAATATCACTCAACATACGCTATAATATATTATTGATTTTTAACTCAATAAATATATATATATATATATAGCAAAGGGTTTGCATTGTTTAAACTGATATTAAAAGTAAAATATTACTCCATCCGTCCCAGATACATGTAGAAGATACGGTATTTTAAGAGGGGGTGTGATTAGTACAATGAAAATAATTATTTTATAATATAAATAATTATAAATTAAGATTAAGATAAGTAATTAGTTTAATTAAAATTATAAAATTAAAATTAAAATTAAAATAAGTAATTAGTTTAATTAAAATTATGAGATTAAAATATGTAATCCTTTTAAAGAAAAAGGAAAGTGATATGTTCGTGGCTAAATGGGACGGAGGCATTATTATTTTTTTAATTTTATAAATAAATATCTACTTTTAAATTGATTTGTGTATGAAATTCTAATCAAACAAACCCTTTGCCTACACGTATACTACTCTTTTTTTGAACTTTTTTTATCTGTTGGTGGGTCTTCTTGACTCTTGACTTGAAGAGCTCCTGCGACCCGGAAAAAGGATATGCTGTAATATTTAACTTAGTAAAATGATTATGCTATCAGACAAAATTATATAGTATATTTTTTTTCTTTGAATTTTTTTTATAGAATGTATATAATCATTTTTTTTTTTTAAGTTTTTGCATTTATAAAATTAAAATAAATTTTTAATATTATATTATTAACTATCTATATTTATTTAAAAATTATATATATAATGTATTCTTTATATAAAATACTCCATTATATTTAATTTTGATTTGCATACCATTGCCATACGATCTATTTCTATCAACAAAATGAGATTAGTTTGTCCCATAACGGATGGTCTAAGTGGTGTGAAAGTTAGATTTGTTATTCAAGAGTATTACGTTTGGTTCTCATGTTATGGTCTAAGTGGTGTAAAAGTTAGACTTGTTATTCAAGAGTATTACATTTGCGGGTTCTCATGTTATAAAATAAAAAAAAAAAAAAAAAAAGGAACTAATTTGTTTGGTTGTATGAGTGCAAAAGATATTTTCTATATATAATAATTATATATTATTAAAATTTTGATATTGAAAATAATTTCAGGCTTTAGTTTTCTCATTTGAGGTTAGTATGCATTATTACAAAGCATCTTCCTTAAGGCAATTAATTAAAGGGAAGTAAGTCTTCAAAAATCTGTATAATTTGATCATAACAAAGCAAGGGCAAATTGAATTATATACATCATGCCTGTACTTTAAAAACAAACATATAAAAAATAAATATCTTGCAATAGTTTTTTTTTTAAGTATAATTTACCTCAACAGCAAACAGTTAATTAAAATGGTTGATACAAATTAAATAAGAATGTTGTACCTATAAAATTTTGTAAAATACTTGTCCCAGGATCATATCAAATACTTATTTCATCTCACAAAATATAACATATAACTTCTTATTATTTTCAAAATATCTCTCATTTTAATTTTTACATTATAATTCATTAGGACCTCAACTTCTTGAATCCCAAATTCTAATAACTAAGTGATAGGGAGTGTAATCCCAACAGGGCATATACTATTTTAAAAGATACACGTAAACTACGAGCGAACAAAGGAAATTACAAGAATCGAGCATTCGGGATTTAGTCCCAACCCATTACCTTATTTAAAACTATCAAATATATACATCTTCAGCCTTCCACGACTCCTTAAACATAACAAGCGTGTAAGGACTTTTAACAATCATGTTACACATGGTTCGGCCGTGCTACACTAATCTCACATCATAGTAAGTAACTTCCTATTAAAAAGTAGCACCAAAATTGGTTCGAATTTAATAATCATACTTACACGTGTTTTCACCCGTGAGAATTTGTTCAAAGTTCGCCGTCACCATCTCAAGGCCTAATAACACTCCTCTTCTATACATTAAATATTTACTTAGGACAAATTTCAATTCTACTTTCCATTGTAAAGGGGAGTGTCATTTACAAAAAAAATTGAAAACATCTCCTAAATTCAATTCAAATCAATTCATCATATGTAGGCTCAAATGTAAAAGACATTATTTCCACACTTTCTTGAACTATCATTATTACCACAATAGCCATAAATAGTGTTTGTTCATCCTCAAGCCATCCCCAACTTCTAGTTTTGGCAATACCAAGAAAACCCACCATCCCAAAAGAATTTTCTATTCTAAAACAGAATTATTATGTAAAAACAAACCCCATTGTGAGCTTCCCAATAATGGAAAATATAGAATCAGGAATACAATAGACATAGAATAAAAACACCATATAACTAAAATTGATTGTGTTCATCAAGCCCTAAAAAGCAACACAATATTCAGATAGTGTAAAACACAAATTGAGCTAACATATGATAAAAAAAGAACACTAAAGAATCAAGATCCCAATAATTTGAAGCCTAATTGCCCCACAAAATTTGATAAAAAAAAAGAGTTTAATTTGGTAAAGTAGGGAAGAAAAGAGTTGCATTGCATTTCCTACACTTTGTTCATCATTCATATACAGAACAAACACTGATTAACCATTCTTGCCTAAATCTGTTGTTCCACTACATTACACTGTGCTCATATTTCCCTATAATCTTCCCAAACCATGTACATATGCATATTGAAATTCATCACTGTATTCACGAAATAATAACAAATTGATTTTAGAAAAAAAAAAAAAAAAAGGAATGAAAATGGCCTAGGATATGATGGAACATACATACCTCTTTGTATAGTGAAATTCCTTAAATGCCCTTCCACCTAGGGCTTGGAACAGGGAGAGTCGGCGACAATGGCAGCTGCGGAAACCCTAACTGGCCAGTCGGCGAAAACAGGAAGCTCGGTGAAAGCAAACCAAACGAGGATTTAGGCGACGGAGCGCATCCAAATGGCAGAGGAGACAGCGGAAGCACCGGAAAAGGGGACGGCGGTAAGGTATTGGACGGAGGCGGCGGTTGGTGGTGTTGCTGCTGCTGCTGCTGCTGCGGTGGGGCAGGTGGAGGATGGGGGTGAAGCGGCGTCGGCGGCGGTGGTAGCGGTGGTACGCCGCTCCCCCGAGGTGAAACAGCTGATGAAGATAAGGCGGAGCTCTGGATGTACCGCATATAAGCGGAAATTGGAGATTCAGGCTGAGTCGGCGGCGGATATGGCGGACGGTGGCTGAAATCGGTCTGAGGAATAAGAGAGTCAGGACGAGGTGCGACAGGCGCGACTGCGTTCCACATAGGCGGCGGAGCAGGGGAGGAGGCAGAGCTCTGCAGAAACCGCATATAAGCGGAGATCGGGGACTCCGCCGCAGGGTGCACAGACGGAAGCGGCGGAAGCGGCTGAAACGGTTGCACCTGCGGCGGCGGCAGCGGCGGCGCTGAAAATCGTTGACCGGCGTCGTTTTGGGGGCGAGGAATGAGCTGCGTCAGCTGCGTAGGTCGGTTACCAATCTGAGCCAGCGGCGGCGGGCGGATCCTCTGGAGGCGAGAGCTCGGCGGTCTAGGGTGAGTAACCGCCGGCGGCGGCGGCGTCGGATTGCGCTCGTGAGCCGGCGAGCCAGTGAGCTTCTGCACGACATCGCGGAAATCGTTTTTGTTGATGTTGTACACCGGCGGTTGCTGCGATTGTGGCTGAGATTGAGTCGAATTCATCGGATTAGGCTCCGGAATCGGTATCGCCGATGAAGCTCCGGCCGCCGGCGGCAGGAGAGGCTTCCGAATCGGCTTCGAAATCTTGTGCGAATTCCGGTGAACATTTTTGAGGAACATTTCTCTGTTAGCTCCTGTGGAGGAAGACGAAGATGAAATCGATGAGGAATCGTTGCTCAAGGCTTTATCCATCTTCGCAAAACTCGCACCACCGTCTCTCTCTCTAGATCTCTTCCTTTCTCTCTCTACAGTTGAGCTCTATCGTGGTTATCTCTCTCTCTATCCACTCTCTCTCTACCTATAGATACAAAACATATATATATAATGTGTATTTGAAAACGATGTATGAAAGAAGAGGACAAAAAATGTACTGTGGACAGTCTCCAGAATACAAAGGAAAGGCAAAAAGCTAGAGCTCCCAGGACCTCAGGTCCATGTATACGTTGAACCGTTGATGGACGTGGGGCCATTTTAATCAACGGTGTGGATTGATCCGGGACCGAGCAGCCATACGAAACAGGGAAATGCAGGTTGATAGAGTGAAGGACGTCTGCAGAGAATAATTGTACGGTGTGCTGCGTAAGAGGTACCCTGTGTTTATTCATTGATAATCATTAACGAGTAACGGTGACGTTCCATTTTCCCTTCATCACTAAAAACTGTGTTTTAAAATGTCAGACGTCAGACATTAAGGTTTAGTTAATTATCCATTTTTATAATTAAAAATATTACTTAGCAGGTACTACATATATTTTTTATTTTTATCCGTCTTACATATTATATCACTTTTCTTTTTATGAAAAAATATTCTATATATTAATCAAATTTTAAAATTTAAATTTTTTTATTAAATTATTTAATTATTTTAATATTAAATCTATAATAATTTATATTATACTATTATAATTAATTTTATTAATATATTTTTAATTATTTATTAATTATGTAGTAAAAAAAAATTGTTAAAAATATATGTATTGAATTGTTGGGATATAATTTAATTTAATTGATATCTTAGGTAACTTTAACGGCTTCATTTTAAAAAACATTGTTCGATACCTTGTATATATATATATATAGTATAATAATTTCATTAAAATTCAAAATATCAAGATTGAAAACTGTGCTTATCGTAATGGATTAGTATTGGAATATATATATTTGTTATTTTAATTAAAATAGAATCCAACTTAAAATTAAATTAGAATAATTTCGAGATAAAGGCGAGTATTGAGTGTTTTATTGCAAGTTTATAGTAAATAATAATAAGGAATAGTGACCATCGCTACATATATTTATGTGAATGTGAATGTGAATATGAATATGGTCAATAAAGAATGTGCATTAAATATTATAATATTTCTTTTATTGTCAGTACTGTTTTAGGTATGGTATTTTAATATTGGCAACTGGGTAAAGCTGTCACTATATAACTATTTACCTTTTAAAATTTTTATTTATATATATATATATTCGAATTTTTCTTGTTTATTTATTTTTTCACTGTAGTTTATTTGTAACGTTCTTTTTGGGAATTTTATTTTTGTGATTGTATGTGATGGGAATGGGTATAAATATTTATTGAGTGAGCGCATTTATTTGCGCCTTAAAATATTATGTTTTTAAAAAATGTAAAAATAATACTCTCTCCGTCCCGGATAATTTGACCACGTTACTATAAATACGAAAATTTAAAAGGGGTATAATTAATAAATAATTAAAAATGTATTAGTGAAAATAATTATCGTATTATAAAAATAATTATATATTAAAATTAAAATAATTGATTAGTATAATTAAAATTAAAAAATTAAAAATTAAAATTTTAAAAATAGGTAAAATTGCATATAACTCCCCTGTGGTTTCGAAATTCAGCGTAATATCTCTATACTTTAAAAATTGTATGGTATCCTCTTATACTTTAAAAAACGTTGCATGAAACCCCACCACCATAAAATTATTTCCTAACTATATGTTTTGCATGGCAGGGGTTTCATACAATATTTTTGAAAGCATAAGGGAACATCATGCAATTTTTTAAAGTAAGGTGGGGATTTATGCTAAGTTTCGAAACCACAGAGTGGTTTCATGCAACATTTTTAAAGTATAAGGCGGCGTCATGCAATTTTTAAAGTAGAAAGAAGATTTACGCTGAGTTTATAAACCACAAGGGAGTTATGGACAATTTTGCCTTAAAAATAAGATTAAAATGTATAATTATTTTTCAAAAAATGAAAGTGACAAAATAAAAAAGTGAATATGAGAAGTGAGACGGAGGGAATAGTATTTTATTTGATAATAAAAATATGTAAAACTTATCATTTCAATTAAAATAATATGTATTTTCTCTATCTTATTTTAAAATATTATTTCTATTCTATAATAGATTTAAAATAATGTATTTTATTTGATAGTAAAAATATGTAATTATTTTTAATTAATGAGTCAACCATTCCAAAGTCCGAGCTGAATTGGGCTGGGCAATATTTATTGTAGTCGGTCAGCCTAAATTGGGCTGAAATATATTGTATGGGCCGTACTAAATTAAATGGGCCTAATGAGCTGGGCTATTAATAACGAATTGAAGTGGGCCTATCTAAATTAGCTGGGCTCTCTGGCTGAACCGGGTTGTACTGAATTGGACTAACCGTTCTGCTGAAATTAGCCTAGTTAAATTGGGTCAGGTTGAATTAATTGGAGTGGTTCAGCCCTTTAAAAACATTAACTCGAATGAGTTTATCATGTTTGAGTTAACTCGTTAAAGCCTCGAACCCAACTTGTGTTCGATTATTAAAAGATTAAACTGAAATTTTTGTTTAAATTCGTTTAGCAATTCTAATTCTTTTGTTCGTGTACTATTTGTTAAGAGATTTTTTAATTTTATTTATTTATTTGAAAAAAATAAATTAAAAACATATTTACTTATTAAATACTCCATCAGTCTCAAAAAAAATAGATGTCTTATTAAAATAAGACACAAAAATAAATGAATAATAATATTTAATTGAAAATAGGTATAAAATAGAAAATAAAAAACTAAAATACCTTCGTTTTTTTTAATGATTTTAACAAGTAAGTAATTGAGGATAATTTGGAAAAATAAGAATAATTTTGTTATAAAATAACCACAATTACTAATAAAAGAAAAAAAAAAGACAATTGTTTTAGAACGAACAAAAATAGAAAAACAAGACAACTGTATTGGGACGAAAGAAGTATAAAATTACTAATACAAATTTTTTAAATAAATATTGTCGAACGTTCGCAAACAAACTCAAACTCATTTGTGAACATAACTAGCTAAAATTTATATTTGTATTCGACTCATTTAGCTTAACAAACGAGCCAAACCGAACTGAGATTGCAAACTGTTTATTTATTTTACTGATCTATCAATTTATTGTACTTTCATCTTTTTACCAAACTTCAGAGCTTTTACTTATTCTAATTAAACGCTAATCTCCATTGACTACGGATCCCAATATCATATATATAAAAAAAATTAAAAATTGAAAAATTAAAAATTAAAAATTAAAAAAATTAATCTTTTTACTCCTCAGAAGAAAGGATACTCACATTGCATTAGGTACAGACTGAGATCCCAAATGAGTTCGGATCACCCCAAAAACAGAGTGCCTGTTTTCTTCAGCCAAGGAGACTCAAAAAACCTTTCCCCAGCAATAGCATCAGTCATTCCAGAGTCGGATAGGCTTCCTTTCTCTCCTCCAGTTTCTACCAAACAAAACAAAACAAATCAGTTCAGGTTCATATCGAATCCAATTCCACCGGCAAGTTAGCTTTTGCTCCATTGAATTTCATCGCTCGGTCAGAGCACCCCTCGTCGTAAAAGAAGTTGTTGCCAATATGCACCCGATTGTCGACCACTCGGCTCAAACACATTTCAGCTATACAGACACTGCAACAGAGCTTCTGTTGTTGTTGCTGAGTGCAGATCCGTTGTTTTGACATAAACACTCGGGTAAAGGATTAACATAAAACGCCTCTTCTGATCGGAATCTGTCCTTTCCCTTTGTACCTGGGACTGGACCTTTTCTTTTCCTCGGGGATCCTTGCCTAATAACATCCGCACAATCAATCAATCAATCTAATAAAATTCGACTATCATAAGTTATGAAAGGAGAGCTTTCTCCGTTTTGTACCTTCTTTTATGCATGGCGACGACTCTGAGGGAGAGATTTTTTCCTTCTTTCAATGTCCCGATTGCAATTTTATCAAACAATCGGACGAGGCCTTTCCTAGTGAATAATAATTTCATTTCTTTGATAATAAGAAGCTTTAATAATATTCAGTAAGGGTAATAAGCGACAAACTTTCAAAGTAAAAGTGTCTTGCCTGTCTGGCGAAATGGTCTTCCTATGCCCAAGAAAACGACGATGGCCCTCGACTGCCATTGCCATGTTGCCAGAGTATGTTGGGATGAATATATCGCTTTCAACTGAAACGATATAGTCAAGTGCAGCCATTTGTGATGCATGACTGACGAAAGGTGCGAGTTCCTCGGTCGATGCCAACTTTTCCTGTGAAATCAGCCTAAAGTGTGAGGTGAACTGCATTATTCTCGAACATTTAAACGAAAAGATTGAACATTAAAACCAATCCGATTGAGCCCTAAAGAAATTTAAAAAAAACGAAAAACAAGGTAACTAGTGGCATTTCTGGGAAGATAAGCACCGATATGAATCATATATGTGGGAACAATGCTTGTAAGATGGCAAAAGAAACTATGGGTGTGTTTCTTTATCAAATTTCTACTATTCATCAAAAATTTTCACTCCAAACGTCAAATCAAACATTTATAATTTTTTTTTCTATATTATACTAAAACATAAATCAAAATTTCAAAACATCAAATCAACTATTTATATCACATCATACAATTATTCCAATTCAAAATCTTTACTATTTAAATTCCAACAAAAAATCCAAACTGCCAAACAAACACACCCAATGAGTAAGCCTCTAAACTGTCAAATTCTAGTATGTGTCAGATCAAAGACTTATTCCTTGTAGCCTGAGATCCTTCATATGTTTCAACTTTGACTCACAAATAGTGTAACCAGGGGCATCATTTGCATATTGACAATTTATATCATTAATCATCATAAAAGTAATCGACAAGAAAAATCAAGTTCACTAAAAAGGATTGTACTACATATATACCTTGTTCATTAATATTGGATACCGCATCTGCAAATCAGCCATATGCGATTCACCCCCATAGATCTCTCCGGCAGCAATATAAATTGGGGTACTTGATGGAAAACCAAGAGCCTGAAGGAATATTCCGACCTCCTTTGGTGTGAGCGGACAATATCCGCGAGCTCTCTGTTCTAAAGGGTCAATGTCTTTCACTTTCCACCATATTGTGTTCTCTCTAAGTAATAAAAAAATAAAAATAAAAATAATCATCGTCAGTGTACAGACATCAGGCATCATGCCAATTCAATCGAGATATCTTGCCTGATTGCTTTTAGCTCGTCAGCTTCTTCTGGAGATAAATCTTGGGTACAACCACTGAAGGCAAGCATGTCCTTTTCGAACCGTAAATGCAATGCAATGTAATGGCCGTGTGACCTCATTCGATCCACCAACAACTACAAAGGAACTGTTTAATATGACAAACTGTGCAAAAAGACACGTAGTTATGGAAAAAGGTATATAAAATTGTGGCCCATATTATAGATTATGCATAGTGTTGCTACCTTTCCCATTTTCTCAATTTGAGGTGCAAATCGAAGGGCTTCATAGCAAGCACGGCATCGCAACTTCTGAATATCGAGAGGCAGGTTATTGTTTGCTAACCGAGAATCAGATTTTGCTGCTCGAATCACCTAGAAGGTTTATTTTTTTCCAATGAATTATTTGCAACAATATTGTAAAACACGAATTAAAGCTTCACTATATCCAAGAACCTGAAATTCTTCCCACATAGCCGCTATCTCTTTCTCATAGTAATCCATACCCGACCAGCTTGTGAAATGCTTTACTGCCTTTGGAACAGACGACAGTTCCTTGGGAAGTTTTTTAACAATATTTATATCATCCTTCAAAGAATTGATAAAATGATTTTCGTCAAAGACGTCAGAGAAGTTGCTGCAATTTTTAAGTGAATGGATTAGATTAAAATGAAACTTATTACTGGCGTACACAAATTCCCTAAAAGAAACCCAGAAGACCAGAAAGTTCATATTATACCTGGAATCATGCCAAAAAGATCGTTTATCCAACTCTGGAATCACTAACGTACCATTGATAATGCGTGCAACAGCAACCATATCACATATCTGCAAGAAATAATAATATATTTATGCAGGCGACAGGCGTTCTAATATACAAACTCAGCAACTACAATATGCATGCCCCCAGGCAGGTACATAAAAAGTGCCTTAGGGAAGTAAAGAATGCAACTTGTTTTATGACATCAGCTACTATTTAGTAAAAACCTGCATTCTTATCCATTAACATGTTGATTGAATCACAGTTTTTCGGACATTATGCTTTCACGTCGCCTCACATTATGCTAGTTTATCATCTAATCAATTATATCTTCTATAACAGGATTTGAGTTAAATAACTTAAAATTCTTAGATGAGGTAAAATTTCTACATTTATGAGCAGGATTTGAAGTATAGATTGAATCATAGAATAATTTAAGCTTACGTAACCTAATCAGAATGATGTAACTTATGGTGTAACAAATATGCGTGGGCTTACCCCTGCTCTCATCTGATTAAGGCCACCATTTGTATGCACCAGCAAGTAACCCCGAGATTCTGAAGGAGCTGAGAAGAACATAACATTAACAACAGTAAGCACCTATGGAACACAGATATCATAACTTCGAAGAAATACAATAGCATTCACAGAAAATTAACAATTACAGATCATGTACCTTTGTATGGCGAACCTGGTTTAGTGCACGGAACATAGCCTCTATTAGGGGGCGGCTTCCACAGATCCAAATCTAATTTTCTTCTTGCACCATCTAACTGTCAAATCTAAATGAGTGAAAACATGAAAGGTGCATGACTACCATTTTTTTTAATTTATAGATAAGTCTGCAGTCTGCACCAACTCTCTTGCACCAAAATAAACACATACATGTATTAAACGATTAATATTTTATTACTTTTTTCTTTGATTAACAGATGACAACTTCGACAACGATGTAGAAAGGTTATGGAAGATGTTAAACCTTTTGACGAATGAAAGGAGCTTTAAGCAAATGAGAACGAGCAGCGAGCTCGTGTGGATAGCTTCTCTCTGTGCTCAGTTTTTGGTACTCAGATTCATGTTGCTACAGGAATCAAAAACCTCAAATCAGATCAGGTACATACATAACACATACAGCTGAATTCCAACCAAAACTCATGATTCAAATAAACAATACCGGAAACAACTAAGGGGAAAATCTCGTGAAAACAACAGTAATTCACTAACGAACTAAAAGTTAACCCCCAAACCGACTGTAACAGAATTAAAATGAAAACATAAATAGCAAACCATGGGCAGTTTGCGCGCAGCGTTGGCAGGCAGTTTGGAAACCTCTTGAACATGTACCGAAAGGAGCGCAGTTATGGCAATCATAACAATGGCGCAAAGCAGCAAACGTCTCAGGATCAGCACCGTCCCCCATCTCGGCATCCCCAACTTCGCCATTTCCTTCTTCAAAGCACAAACACGTACATACATCCACAGCACGTGCACATATTGAAAAAATCGCTCAAATCCGTTCAAATTTCGTCAATCATTAACTTCGCGCTCTGTCAATTTGGCGGAATCCGATTATAATTGGAGAAGAACACAAGGAATATGGGTGGAGCGGCAATGCCCTAAATCCCAATTACTGCAAATTAAAGTGTAGGGGAAGAAATCGGAAAATACAGGGTGAGGGTGTGTTTGTTTGGGGGTTTGGATTTTGGATTGGGATTTGAATAGTAAAAATTTTGAATTTGAATAATTGTATGATCGGTGTTGGTGTGATGTTTTGAATATAAAATTGATTTTTAATATAATATAAAAAATAAAAAATAGGTGTTTTGATTTGATATTTTTAGAGGAAAAAAATAAGAAGAACAGTGGAAATCCAAACAAATCCTTCAAACAAACACATCCTACAGTGCTGCTCGCCCTATTTATATTATTATTATTATTAAGAAGGCTCGCTCGCAGTCGCAGAAAAAGAGATGCCCGGCACATGTTAAAGGCCAAATACGTCTCCTTTAGTTTAGTCACTTACTTTTAGATATTAGATAATTAATAAATAATTAAAAAATATATTATTAGTAAAAATAATTAAAATATATAATTATATTTTAAAAAAATACGTAAAACAGATAAAAATAAAAATAAAAGGAGCAAACAATTTAAGTAAAACTTAAGTAATAATAAATATTATTATTATTATTATTATTATAGCTTATTTAAATGAAAATACAGTTATGCATGTCCTATTTAAATCAATTGTCGATTATCAAACTAAAATAAATATCACTATCAATATATATCCACTTAATCCAATAGTTACAAACAATAATTCAAGAATTAAATAAACATTGATAATCCACAATTTTTTCTATAGAATAATTAAAAAATTTCAAAATACTAAGTACCAATCATTCCTCAAATTAAAAAAAAAAAAAAAAAGCCAAAATATTAGTGAATGAAAATCAGTGATACCCTTCAGATGATATGATATGTTCTGAGTACACTCCGAACAAATTTAATAGCCTGCAAACTATAAATCATTCTAACAAAACTTGAACACATCTGAGTTCATATAAGTCTCTTGTCTATCCAAAATTGTATCAAAACTGTATGTCTATGCCGCCGTTCTCTTAAAAAAAAAGAAAAAAAAAACGACGACTTCATCTTTTGTTGATTTCTTTCTATTTTTATAACTCATGGGTTTTTGGTCAATTAATTAATTTATCCTATTCTATAGGACAAGAATAGTCATGACCAGGACTAATAATGTGACGTAGTTTAGCTCTTCTCTTTTTCTCTAATTTCCACTGCTTTTTGATATTTATCTCCTGCATATAAGAAATAAATGATATATCAATATAAATATTTATCCAATACAATTTCTAACTATTAGTGTACATTACTTTTGGGAGAGATTTAAGCCTTCGAAAGTAGGACAACAAGAAGATATATCGATCCCGGCAACCTCCATAGCGTTGCAGACCCATTGAGGGACGTTGCCTTTCGGGAACTACAAAATCATCATCACTAAGAAATTAGCATCTCATATAATAATAATAATAATAATAATAATAATAATAATAAAAAATTAGCATCTAAATTGCACAAAATTCACTTGTAATTTTATAAAATTATGTCAAATCCTCTGTATTTTTAAAACTGCTTCAAATTCACAGTGGTTTCGTAAACACTGCGTCTAATTCCCTCGACGGTCTTTATTTAACAGTATTTGAAATTCTAAAATTTATTGCAATTTTGGCACATTTAGGTCACATACTAAGGGTCGTCGAGAGGGTTAGACACAGAGTTTATAAAACTACGAAAGAATTTTGATGCAATTTTAGAAGTATAAGAGATTTGGCTCAATTTGATGAAATCACAGGTAAATTTTATATAATTTAGCCTATTAATAATCAACTAAAATTAAATTAAGTAGCAGATGCAGTTTTCACGTTATATATATATATATATATAAAAGGTGATTTCTGACTTTGGACATCACATCAAAACCAATTACACCAAGACCAAAATTAGTTGCGAAGTTGTTCCTATGAACCTCGAAGGCAGAAAAACCCAATGGATAAAATTGCAGAAACATAGAATATTCGAGGGACGTACCATATTTTGCAAAAAATTGCAGACATACCTAAAAAAAAAGAGAAAAATGATTAGGTGTTGCTTCAATCAATAGATTGTTGTCATAATGGCTACAGCACACTCAATATGTGTAGACATATACTTTTATAATAATATAATACAAATGCAGCATATAATATATTATTGATCTCAGCAGCTCATGAGATATATGAATATAGCACACTTATAAAATATAATTCTCTGCACATTCTTTTAACTAACACATGAGACATGTTAATATTGTCTGCCCATCTTCTATGTATTGAGAAGGGGCCGGGGATCCCGTGCTGATCCCGTCAAATCAAGGATCAACATATGTCATATATATATATATATAACCAATATATATTTACACATGAGTTATAATATAATACTCCTTCCATTTCATATCTCTATATTCATTTGTTTTTTGCACTGAAGTTTAGAAATATTAGTATTATATTGAAATAAAGTAGAGATAAAGGTAAAAAGACTAAATTAACCATATTAGGTATTGTATGATATAAAAGGTAATGGCATTTGTGTAATATATAATGTTAGGTAAATATTACAATTACTAAAAAAACAAGGAAATGAATACTTGTTATAGGACAGACCAAAATAGAAAAATGGATAGACTTTTAAGGGACGGAGAAAGTATATGTTGAATTATAATATAATATATAGTATACGATGATCCGGTCAAAAGCTAGTCAAAATAATTCGATAACAAAACTGAAATGGTTACCGATCTATGTGAAAACTAAGAAACTACTCCGACACCAAATATGTGCATAGTTAAAATAAACATACTGAGGAAAGCGGCCTTCGACAATAGATGAGTGTAAATCCCTGCTGAGCTGCAACAATGATTTAAGTGCATGTAAATCAGCAAATTAACCGAGCAGGGAAGACGAGTTTTGTGAACAATTCTTAAAGATGAGCTATCGACTCGAAAAGAAGTTGAGAAGTACCTTCATCATGTAAAACAAATTGTGGTAAGACAGAAGTTGAGACCCCATTGCATCTTTAGTGACAAGGCAGTGAATGTACGCCCTCGAGTAATTTTTGCACACCTGCAAAAATGCTCTTCATTATCACAAAAGAAATAGTGTGTCGAACAATAATAAAGATAATACCATGCACTCGCACGTAGGATCAATCGGACGAGTATCCTGCGCCATTGCCTGGTGTTTGAGTTTTAGAACTCCCTGGTTAGAATATGGAAATCCATTGTCAATAACATTGTCACCTTCGCCCATATGTTACATTTTTCATCTTGCTACAGATCTCTGAACTTCAATTTATACATATATATGTATCATAACAGACACGGGTGAGCATTTGGTACCGACCTTTGAATTTTGATCGGTTTTCGGTTTGTAAAAATCACAACCGAAACCGAACCAAAATTTTCAAAACCAAACTATCGAACCAAACTAATTCAGTTCGGTTCAGTTTAAAACCTAACAAATCGAATGTTTTGAAATTCTTATGATGATGCTCGAACTCGTTCGTTCAATTAATTTTCCATCATAAATGCACATTCATTTATCTCCAATTACATGTTTCCAACAACTTACAAATAGATCAAATACTGAAATACAAATTTTTAAAAAGATCAAATACCGAAATACAATTTTTGGTTTGAAAGTTGAAAATTATAATCGAACCGAAACCCAAATTTATAAATTTGACTTTAGACCGAACTGAACCAATTAACTGAACAGACCAAACTGACCTATCCAAACCGAAAATAATAATAATAATAATAATAAAATTAGTTTTTCCGGTTCGGACATACCAATGCTCACCCCTAATAACAGAAGTAATTGTCAGGTCTATTGTTTCAATTGTAAATCTGAAAGATATTTCAAATTCAAATCAACACAAATCACGCAACTATTTAATGGGGCATGAAATTGGATGGGAAAGAGACCTCAGGTACAAGGGCAGTTCCAAAGCGAGCAGTACGTGTAGGGTACACACAATCGTACATATCAGCACCCAATGCACTGCAAACAACAATATCCAGAGGATAGCCAACACCCTGAAATTTTTAGGTGGAGTTTTATGGAGTCCAGACTAAATTTGGCACAGGAGGAAATATTGTGGATATGAGATTATACTTATCGAAAAGTTTTAAAAAATGTACCATAACATATCGAGGTTTATTCTCGGGTAGGGCAGCTGTGCACTGGGCAACAACTCGCCAGAATGAGTCCTTATCTTCACCTCCTGCAAGACCACCAATAGCATAGCTGTCACAAGAATAAATTGAGTCGTATCAGATTGTTGGAGAAACACATTGAGCAGTCACTTTTCAGACACATTGCACTGAAAACTTGAACCAAATACAATTATCAACAAATACAGCGGAGCAAACATTCTAAAAGGGCGTCGTGTGCTTCATAAGTTTCAGCAAATAAAAGTTTTTTTATTCTCTTCATTAATAGTTCTATTTACTACACCGCCTGGTAGATGCTTGTTAACATTTATGCCATTTGAGGCTAGCAAAAGGCATAACATCATTCCGGAAGAATAGTTAACATACCCTGGCAAATCACGATCCACCAAACCTTTCACACATCTATCCCTGTAAATGATTAACTTAACAAAAAGTCAGATATACATATATACATATATATATATCATATTTGAGCATGCAAAAATTAGATAGACTAGTAAATTATAACTAACCTCAAGACTGGATCCAAACCACCTTGCACAATTCCAAATAAATTCTGGTCATGTGGTCTCTTGTGAGCTGATATGTAGTCATCAATATTCCAGTAAGGGGTAATGATGAATGGCTTAATGATAAAAGTATAAATCAAATTTATACTTGTTGATTTAATTTATCCCTTTTTGTTTTAGTATTTTCTTTCTTATTCCTTTAACAGTAGATGCAAGTATAGCAGTAGATCAAAGTAGCAAATTTTCATTATCAATTAAGATTATACAATTACAAATATCAAACTACAAAATCCAATTGATCAAACTAATTGATAGAAAGCATATAAGTGCTAACTGCTTGAACAAATAAACATCAGGCAGTTATAATCTGTTGATCTGATCTCTATCTGAAATTGTCTCAATTGACACATTAATTATCAAGTGTGCATACACAATGTTATTTAAACTACCTGCAATGCACCTATCTATCCAACGAAGCGTACGATACATAGCTTCCTCAATCCGGGGGCCTGTGATAGTGGTCTTGACAACATCATCAAGAGCCATAATAATATCTGCTCCTATTCGATTCTGCAACAATGGAAGAAAAAACTGTTTGAACAGAGAAGACATTGCTGGTTATGCAATCAACCATGATATAAACATTTTAAGTAACTACTAATTAGGTTAACAGCACTGCATGAAATGAAGTAAGAAAAAATTGCAATTAATATGTAAACTAATCCAGTTGCATAGCAAAAATAAATGATTCTTAAGAAAGATTAGCTGATGACCAAAAAGTTAGTCACTGTGCACTATACCTTGCCATCCAACATTACAAGTTGAAATTAGCGAAATGAAAGAAAGAATATTACTTGTATTTGTATTGACTCTTCCGGAGTGAGCATCATGGGCTTCCCATCAACAGGTGACTGCATAGGAATATGTGAATATATAAAAGCTACAAAAAATATTCAGAGCCCCAACATAGACACTCTGCTTTTGATACTTACAACTTATAACAATCAGGATAATGGCCCAAGCAAAGAGCATTGGTACTGACTACTGTGCAATATTTAAAGGCTTCTACTTTCTGAGTTTTACTTCCTCTGCTTTCTTCTAAATTCTAATACAATTTTTTTGAGGTGGTAGGACATGATATATAACATAATTACCAAATATTGTATACTTGTATATGGAGTAAAAAAAATTGCACCTGGAAATTTACACCCTCCTCTGTAATGTCAGCCAAATGCAACAAGGAAACCTGCCAGCATAAAGAAGTCATTTCCATGTACACCTCCTCATGACAAATTTATGATGGGGTTCACTGTATCTTAGGTCATTCACCCCCCACCCCCCCCCCCCCCCAAAAAAAAAGAAAATGTAAAATCAGACTACCATTTGAAAGCCACCAGAGTCTGTAAGCAATGCACGAGGCCAATTCATAAATTTATGGAGACCCCCCAACTCATCAATTAGCTCAGAGGTGGGACGGAGAGCCAAGTGGTATGTGTTTCCAAGAATAATTTGGCATCCAATTTCCTCAAGCTGACTAGTCGTTAAACCTTTTATTGTGCCTGTGGCAGTAATTTTAAATCAAGTTGTTTGAGAATAGAAAAGGATGGACACTAGAGTGCACTGTAAGCCAAAATAGATTGAAGACAAACTACATATGCTTGTTGAATGACTACCATACACATTATAACTTCACTGAATCAATAGAATTATTACTGTTGTTAATAAATATTAAGGTAACAGAAACAGACATTGACCCCATGCTATAAATGAATTGTATCCCTTAACGGCGTGTAATGGAAATGGAAACACTGAATAGCATCTTTTATCACTAAATAAAAGAGTGTTTCCTCACAACCTTTACTAAACATAAAGAAATAAATGTACTTATTTGAGATACTCTCCCTCCGTCCCTTAACAATCTATCCATTTTTCCATTTTATTTACAATATATTACACAAATATGATTACCTTTATATCATACAATCCTAATAGAGTTAATTTGATCTTTTTACCTTTATTTCTATTTTATCCCAATATGATACTAATATTTCTAAAACGCAAATGAATATAAAGATATGAGCGGAGGAAGTATATTCGTAAGCAACGCAACACTAACTAAAGAAATTCCTAACCTTGTGTCCCCACAGGCATAAACAAAGGCGTCTGGCACACGAAATGGGGCAGTGTAAGTCGAGCTGCCCGAGCACGATTGAACCGCCCAAGTATCTAATATTATAAATTAAAAAGAAAAACAAGAAAGACGCATTAGAGCGACCCAGAGCGACCCAATAACCAAACAAGTTCAATAATTGGCAAATGTTATTGCAAACTCGAAAAACTATGTCAAATGTCTATATGCAGAGTTATCACTCTTAATTTTGTCATATTTTATAACTTATATTTATTTATATCGAATTTTGGTATTATTTATGTTAATTTACTCTAATAATATTAATTTATTAGTTTTTATGTGTAATTTATAATTAACTTGGTGTATAATTTAAATTAATTGATGTGTTTCTTAAATTATATTTTTAATAATTATTTATGTGCTATGGTTTTAAAAAGCTAAAAAATGGCTTCAAAAGCGAAAAAAAATCACCCAACGCAGAAAAGTCAACGTGCGAAAGTCAAAGTCAACCGTTGCGCGGAAAGTGAGTGGCGGCTGCATAAGAATGCATGAGCGCGGAAGGCAAGCGGCGGTTGCATAAGAGTGCGCGAGCGCGGAAGGCAAACGGTAGCTGTATTTATGAGCGCGGAAGGCAAGCGGTGGCTGGCGCGAAAAGTTAGCGGTGGCTGGCGCGAAAAGTTAGCGGCGGCTACATAGGAATGCGCGAGCGCAGAAGGCAAGCGGCGGCTGCATTTATGAATGCAGAAAGCGATGGCTGCTGGCGCGGACTCCGTGAGCACGGTTGCACGGAAATGTGAGCGGAGCGGAAATCTCTGCATGAGTGAGCGATAGCGGCTATGCGGAAAACAAGCAGCGGCTGCATTATTGCCGCTGGGTCAGCGGTGCATTTACTCCAGCCACCTGCATTAAATCCGCCCAACCTCCCTCAGCTCCTGCATTTATTCCAGTCACCTGCATTTATTCCTGCACTCTCCCAACTCTCATATTTAATTCGTGCATCATCACTTAGCCAATTTTTTGTTATTTTTGTGTAATATTTATTCTAAAACTTTCTAGAAAATGGATAGTTTTTAGTAAAGTATTAGTAGTTATATTAGTTGCTATTTTAAAGATAGTTATTTATGCTTATTTTTAGAGGTAGTTGGTAGTTATTTTTAGAAGTAGTTATTTATGGGCGGTTGTAACCGCGAAGCTTCTAGAAGCTTTTCCCCCCTATAAATATCCCCTCTAATTACAGTCATACACACCCATGTATACACAGTAATATACATTTCATACACTTCATTTTCTTCATTTCTTTTCTCCAATATTTTTATTTTGTTTAATAATACAAGATTTTCGGTTTTATGTCGCGAGCAAACTGATTTTCTCCCCCTTTTCTTTTAATTCCTGCATATTACTTTAGCTAGTAAAATTCCTATCATATTTCTCCGTCTTACTTTCACCCAAAAATTTCATGTTCGATTTGAATTGTTCAAGTTGGATTTCGACAAGGTTGCGGAAAGGCGATAGAAGAATCGACTATTTCAGCCATGTTTCGTGTCACAAATAGATTCCGAGTAGTTCAACGTAGCTAAGTATGCGGGAGCCTTATCGACCTGCTTAGTTGCTGTTCTGAATTCGATTATGATTAAAGAGATGTATTAGAGGGGTAGAGCCACTAGCGGAACTGTTGGAAGAATAATTCATGGGGTATAGGCAGTGGCCTATTGGATCACAGAAATTTCTAGTAACAATAGAGTTTCTTGCTTATAATGTTCTTCGCCGGGTGTCGCTGAAGCCTCTTGTAAATCCCCTAAGGTCAAGTACCAACCGAGTCGAGAATCGACTTAAGCGAGCAAATGCGATCAAGTTCATTCCTCCGAGCCGCCCCGCAATTATACATGTATTTTTCGCTATTACGCCATCGTCATCCCGCTCATTTCATCCATGGAAATCTAGCCATTAAGGAACGCAAAAGTCAGACACAAACGCCTCGCTTCATCCTTTTCGAGATATGTATATTTTATTGTTTTTTAGTTAGATTTATTTTTTGCAATTTATTTTTTCAGTTCTTCGATAGCATTAACTCATTGCACTTCTTTTCTAATTAAATATAGGATATTCGCATATTCCCTGAGTTCGACCCGGACACTCACCGGTTAAAGAGATTTTTTATTTTTTACGAAGTTTTTTGAGTTACTACACGAACATGCACGAAACTATTTTCATTTTATACATATATCATTTTCTTTGTATCTTAAAAAGATATTTTTAAATATCTCCAAAAATCTTCGATCACTGAGGCATCGGCTAAAAGAAACAACAAAACTACAGCACCAGAGCGACAAAGTAGATCACCAAAAGCTACCATTCTGCATTTTTTGGCAACACCGGGGACTCTACTCCAATTGCATTTGAATTTAGAATGAATAAAACAAATTAAATCAAATATGTACATAAACCTTTTCAGTTTTCTACCTCTTCTTGATTCAACTATCAAATTTTAACACTACAATATCCTCTGAGATTTAATATAGTGACAATATGCACATCCTTTCATGTGACAAATCAAAGCAATGGAAATTTAATCTCTACATTCTAAGAGTGACCAATGCAATCCAATCGAATACAAAGGGAACTATATAACGCGTACCTCGAAACGAAGCGCCATCCAATTAACAATCAGTCAGCCTTCCTCCACTGCAAACTGCGAAACAAACACGGAAGGCATCTTCGAAATATTGCATCAAAACGCTCGTTCAAAGATTCAACAACATCAAAAATACCACCAACGACGCTCCTATTAAAACATTCCAAAAGAAAATTTCAAATAAAAGCTAAAACCGTGCAAACTTCTACAATCCATGGCACCCGAACATTGCAAATACATACAATACGCGTACATGCACGAATTGAATGCGGTAAAATAAAAAGGCGCAATAATCCACAACACTTACGACTGTATAAACGCGGCGCGTTCCTTGTGACAAGGCGGCGGAAGGGGGATTGCAGCGGGCGCCGGTGGATTGTTTTCTGGGCGGCGCGGGAGCTGAATAAGGGTTTTGGTTGGGCTTAAAACGAAGGACGTTGACTACACGTTCTAAATATAGCAATATTTTGAAAATTTTACTTAAATATATTTGGACTGGGTTCACCCATCTGGTCGTTCATGATTTTTATGGTCCGAAATCAAAATAGTGGCCCTTATTATGAGTTTGTTTGGCTTCTTTTTTAATTGAAATTGAAGTGACAATTTGAATTTTATTCCATTTAAAATTAATTAATTTTAAATTGTAAATAAATCAATATTATCCAAGAGTTTTTTTAAGTGTAATAATTCTTTATAAATATAACGAGGCTGTGTTTGTTCGGAGGATTTGGGAATGATTTATATTATTAATAATACGATTTTTTTTTAAAAAAAATATCAAATTAAACATTTATTTTTTATTTTTTATATTATACTAAAAATCAATTTTACATTCATCAATACTTATTTATATCACACAGTACTACTATTCTAATTCAAATTTTTTACAATATAAATCTCAACTCAAAACCCAAACCCCCAAACAAACACATCCTTAAAAAACATATTCTCTCCGTCGTCCAATTGTGTGTCCATTTGACTGAGCACAAATTTTAAGAAAAATTAGAAATAAACTTTTTTACTTTTTTTAGTAAAAGAAAAATAGAAAAAATAGTATTTTTTTTTTACTAAAAAACGATAATAAATTTAGATAATAACAAAAAAAAAATGATAATAGAATTGAATGACATAGGAAATAATATATATTTTATCTTTAAAAAAATGAATAATTTGATATAAAATATCTTTTTTTATATATATTATTAATACAATTTAGTAAGTAGGCACAAGAAATACTATTTACTTTTGAAACGGACAATTCGCCAGTGATGTTGGATATAATTTGCAACTGAAAAACTCATAGATTGGGTATATATATACACTATTTGGGGGTTTGAATTTTAAGTTGGAATTTAAATAGTAAAATATTTGAATTAAAATAGTAGTATGATATGTAATATAAATAAGTATTGATGTGATGTTTTGAATGTAAAATTGATTTTTAGTATGATATAAAAAATGAAAAATAAGTGTTTGATTTGATATTTTTTGAAAAAAAAAATGAGATGAATAATATATTTAAAATCCAATCCCCAAACAAACACGCCCTTAATGGATGATGATGCAAATATAGTTGTGAGCTTTCTAATGCTGCTCATTTCATCTCGTTACCCGCGCCCCCACCTAGCCTCATATGCATCAACATTCATTGGATGTATACACGCACACGTATGTATTGGTTCAGTTACCCTACTCCCAATGTATTGTGTCTTTCATATACTAATTAATCACTATCAGCCATGTATATTACAATTTTTTATTTTATTATTATTTTTTTATTTTAAAAAAGCATATGGCAGATGATAATTGATCGATATAAGAGGGATACAACACATTGAGGTAAGATAACTGAACCTATGTATTAATTCATACATCTAAAAATAGAGTTAAGAGCCTTTTGATGTTGGTGATATGATCACAAAATTGGATCATATCAATGGCCTCGTTCCCACTCCAACCTTATTTGAATCATCACCTATTGAGTGTAGGTATCTATACACTCAATAGGTGATGCTACAAATGAGGATAATGTAGAGGCGGGGCTTTTGATCTGATAACAAAGCATAATCATATTAATAGTATGAAAAGGCTCCGAGTTCCATTTGTATTATAACTTATTGAGCGAATACATACACAAATATAAATGACAAATACCTAAAATTTTGTATTTAAATTAAATGAGACAAATTAACTAAGATAAATTAAATATAAAAAATCAAATTTATATATTTAATTTAATGTTTTAAAAAAGTAAGAAATTGTATAAAATAGTACAAATTCTTCAAATACACCCTTTGAGTGTAACATGTTAGCGTGATCATTATCATGACTATTATTTATTGAACTGGAGACATCTCGGACATGACAAGGGGCCACGACCTTGAAATATAACGATGTCAGTGGAGCCCGCCTTGAAGCCAACGGTAAAGCCTGAAATAATATAATTATTTTTAAAAAATAATCACTTAATGCTCCAACGGTCAGCCGAGGAATCTCTCACACCTGGAGAAATCTCACCCGTTGGATGAAATACTCGACAGCATCGACGGTGTAGATCACTCTGTACTAAGAACCAACAGACACCCCAAACCCTAATTCTCTGGTGATGAGTTGTCAGTCAATGATTATCATCACCTGAGGTTCCTTTCTTTTGTAACGCTTTTCTTTATTTCACATGAATTTTGGAAACACGACTTTAGTAAAATTGAATTAAAGCGCGTTTTAATATGCCTTTCTGTCTGGCTGGCAGCTTTATATATAAATACCGCTCTGTGTAGTGTTGAGAAACAGCAGCAGCAGTTGCTAAATTGAATTCCAGGTTAAGAGCAGTTTCCCCCAAATTGAGAGGAAAAACGATTTCTCGAGGATTCAGCAATGGCGGCCAAATCTTCGGTGATTTACTTCCTCGTGTTGGCATTGGTGGCTGGATCTGCGTTCGCGCAGGCTCCGTCGGCTACTCCGAAGCCTGCTCCGACAGGAGTTCCGGTGGCCGCTCCGCCTTTGGCTACACCGCCAGCCTCGACGCCTCCGGCGGCGACGCCGCCGTCCTCCGAGGCTCCTTCTTCTTCTCCGCCTGCTCCTCCGACTTCGAACGCTCCTGCTGGTAGTCCACCGGTTGGTTCTCCTCAGCCATCGATTGCAGCCGCGCCTACACCTGGTGGTTCTGCTCTTGCGCCGAGCGCTGCTGCTTCGAACAACGTGATCGTCTCCGGATCTGTCGCCGCCGTAGTGCTGCTCTCCGCCGCTCTGTTTGCGTAGATCTCGTGATGATTTAGCGCTTTTTTTTTTTGGAAACTTTTTTGTATCGGTTTGTTAAATTATTTTGATTTTTGAGAGTGATTTGATTTGTATGATTTGATTTACACGACGTACGGATTCTTTGATCTACTTCTCTACTCGACCTTCTCTCTGATGTATTGTCGTTACGCACAGTATTATGTAAAATTATGCATATTATGCAGTAATCTCTCTTTTACTTTTCTGCTTTACATTTTACTTTTAGGAAGAACACTTAACTGTATGCATAATTATGCATATTAGGCAGTAATCTCTCTTTTACTTCTAGGAAAAAGTACTTACTGTCACTGGTCACTACTAAATCGCTGCATTGAAACAACGTGCAACTTTATTGTGTCTCTGAACAGTGTGTGGTGGTATTGTGACCGGTCCAGATTTCATTGGATCCGCTGGAAAAACTCGAAGATCTTCATGAGTAAGTATTCTGTACTCCTTTTTCTGTTTCAATTCAGAAAGAAAGTTCACATGGACACAATGATTGACTTAGAGAATTCATATGGTGAGAGTATCATCATGTTTTTCATCTATATGTTTTTTTCTTTGGGCTGAATGAACATTGAAAAAGTAAAGAGAATTGGGGACAGAGGTAGGGCATGTAAACCAATTGACAGCTGTTGAGTATTGTGCTTTTGTGGATGGATGATGGGATGATATGAGATTTACAAATTCACATGCCTCTTTCCCCACCTCTCTGTGTTCCTTCCTTCCATCCATCCATTCTTCATTTACAAAACCATCCATGTGCCTACCTCTTCACTTCTTAATGAATTATTATTATTATTATTATAATAAAATAGTAAACAATTAATCCCTCCGTTGTTTTTGTTTGTCTCAGTATTATTTTTATAAATAATCATATCATCATAAAATACTCTTATTTTTTTTTTTATTATACAGTTGTCGCTATAGTTTTGGGACGGAGAAAGTATAAAGTTTGTTTATTTAGTATTTTGATTTAAGGTATAAAAAATAATATTTTTGGAAATCGTGTCGAAAGAAAAACTTTGGGTAAACAAACCCATAGTCTCTTTAAAATATTATTTGTGTTCGGGACAATTATACCACAATTTTTTTTTAGTGTTAAGTATAATTAACTTATAAGTAATAAACAATTTTATTCACTTACCATTTCATTATTTCTATTTATTGATTATTCTGAATCCACTCATTTTAACTCAACCAGCAATCTTGTCTAAACTTTCAACCATTTTTTATTTATATATTATCATATTGCAAGATAATTAAAGAACATAATGAAATAATAATATTAATTTGATTGTGTTGCATATGTAGTAGTAATTTAATTTTCAAATATATATATATATATATATAATAAAAAATTGTGGAAACATTCTAGCATATCTGAGATGTAAAATATAGTACTATCTACTTTCCATCATTCCCATTACGTAGTACTATTGTTCTACATTTTAATTAGGAATTTTTATTTTATTTTATTTTCTCAATGCTTTTGGGGCAATTATAAATTTAAGAGGTATTATGGAACACCAATTCTCATCGATTGGTTTAATTCATGTCATATTTCAACCCTAATTTAATTTAGTTCACCAATAAGAAATCTATCCAATTAGCTAGCTGGTTTTGCTCCAATTAATCTAGGAAGCCCATCAATCACTGCTTCCCTTTGCTTTGCTTTTGAAAAGAAAAGACACACAAAAAAAAAAAAAAAAAAATTGATTTGAATTTTTCCACTGGTTCAGACAGTCTGCAACCACTTCTATTTAAATTAATACAATCTATTTTACAAAACTAAATTCCCTAATTACAACTATAATAAAATATAATCCAATTATTACAGTTTATCAACTAATTACAATATCAAAATTTAGAGAAATCCCGTAAAAATTACCTGGTGGTGTGGGAGTTCAGATCTCACTTGTCACATATGGCTCGTCTAATATGATTTACCTTATCGAATAGCTATTGCAAATCCCTACATGATCTCGAATGTCCAACTTCAATATATTTACTATCACAAAACAAAAAGATAGATGAAATGTGCTAAACACTAAAACATAACAAAAGTTTTTAAATTTATTTTAATTCACAAATAAGAAAAATCATAGACCGATATTCAGCTTCAGCATAAGATCGAGACACAACAACTTGTTTTTTAGTCCTCTAAGTCATTGGAGAACATTCAAACGAAACAAACCATTCAGACAAAGAACGACGGATGAACACACAACCAACCCAATCATAGTCACACCATGTTGACAATATGAGATCAAAAGTATCATCCAAGAACAAGCCCCGACCAAGATAGTTTTCATATACCATATGACATGTAGAGCCGCATCCAAATAAATTTGAAGTTGAGACTGCATGAATAGAGTAAGATAATTCAAATATAGTAATGGTGAGATAGATGAAACCATTGTTCAAGCGACAATAAGGCAATGGGTCAAAAAATGGCGGTCTTTTAATTTGGCCAATACCAATTGGTGATTTTGTTCCATAGAAAATTTAATGAATTTAGCATCTAAAAGACCAGCTTCAGAATAATATCCTACGAGTATTTCCATTGACTATAAAATAAGCTTTCTAGATCTTTTATTTAAAAATATTGATGAAGATATGCTTTGAATGAAGCAATGGAAGGACTATCATTTTCCCATATGATCAAGTCATTAACATAAACTAGTACATGAAGACGAATCTCATTATTATGAAACAAATAAAGAATAGTGAGACCGGTAAAAACCATATTTGAGAATAGCATATGATAATTTGAAAAACCAATATCGTATGACCCACTTTAATCCATAAAAAGAACAATGAAAACAACATATAGTTCCTGGACAAGAAGTGAACCATGGAGGCAATGTCATGTAAAATCTATGGGTATGTTTCTTTTGATGTAGTTTGAAATTTTTTTGTTTTAGTTTGATATTAAAATAATGTATGATGGAATATTTTGTGAGAGCAAAAAACATACTGTTTTTTTTTTTTTAAATGCAAGAGTTTAAATAGTATAAACATTAAAATGTTTAAAATTAAAAAAACAAATAATATTTCAACACTTTGACCCACTTATCTTGTTTGATACACTGTAGATTTTAAATTTTAGAAAATGATATAATTAGTAAATAGTTAAAAAAAATAGTAATTATATAATATGATATAATAATTATATATTAAAATTAAAATAATTAATTAATTTAATTATAAATTATAAATTATAACATTTAAAATATAATTAAAATGTATTAAAAAAAAAACATAAGCTTGATATATGATCTTTGTACCATTGATTTTTTTTTTTTTTTTATATCGCATTTTATTTATTTAATTTATTAAGTGTTTCCTATAATAATAACAAAAATAATAACAAGAGTACGGGTAAATTAAAGCTAATAGAAAAGCATGTGATAAAACATAGCCAAAGTAAACAAGATAGGAAAAAAAATAAAAAAAAGCACTGCCTCTATCCTGCCCGTACACGTGTACACCTCATCACAGACCCCACGTCACCGCCGCCGCCACCAGAGCGGCGGCCACGCCACGTGGCACCATAGCCGCCGCCGACGAATAAAACGGCTCGTGATTGACGGCTCCGGCGGCGCTAGGGTTCGTCATGGTCGGGACCATGGGGGAGGTGGTACTGGTTCCTGCAGAGGGCGGGAGCGGGGCTCCGGACGCCGGTGAAGGACCGGCGCCGGGGCTGGCCGCGGCGGAGACGGTGACGGCGAGCTTCATACCGCCGGTGCAGTGGCCGGGGACACCGCAGATGAAGTAGTGAGGACCGGCGGTCTTGAGAGCAATGGAGGTGGCGCCGCTGCTGTCGGAGGAGATGGAGTTGCCGGTGGTGCACGATTTGTAGTCGCCGGCGCTGACTTCGTCCACCGTGTGGCCGCCGGGATAATTAAATACTGCATAAGGGCTTATTTACTCACTTCTTTTTAACGCCATTATTTATTAGAGAGAATTTTTATGATGGAATGGTGTGTACTTTTGCGAATTTATTAGATTTTTAATTATTGATTAATTTACTTTTTAAAATATTAAATCAATATTTAATTTTTTATTTATATAGTAATATACAATTATTTTAATTCAAAATTTTTAATGTCTATTAGAAAATAAAAATTAGTGTGTTTATTTTGCATTTTAAATTCAAAAGTATATAAAGTACTTCCGGTGCAAGATTTTCATTTGATTTTTTAGTCTTGACAATAAAATATTTTTATATTTGAATAATTTACTTGTATTATAAGAAACTAATAAATATATTTTTGTCTTTTTTCTTGTTGATTTGTATCACGTAGTGATATAATAAAAAAAACCAATGACAACTTTCTTGCCGGACAAATAAAGTTTAATATTAATTATTTCAATAAAAAAACAAATAAAAAACTCAAAACAAATCTAACAAATTTTAAATCTAACCAAACAAATCCTAATGTCATGCCCTGTGAAAGGTAATAGATATTTGATGGAATTTTTATTATTATCGTTTATAAATAATGTTAAAAACTCCATTAAAATGTTTGCATAAACAAAATTTTACATGTTGAAACTTTTGTATCAATAAAAATGATTACATTAATTAATTTTTACTTTTTCCTCCATACAAAATATTACACTATAAATTAAAATACTCAATTTTATACCAAGTCCAAAAATTCCAAACTTCCAAAACCTTAAATTCAAAGTTGGATTTTATTAGAATTTCTGAGGGTCTCTTTCAAACAAATAAGAATTCACATTTCCCTTTAAAGATTTAAATTAACAGCAACCAAAATGCAACCAAAATCAAAAGCTGCAGATTATAATTATCCAAAAAATGTAACTTTTTTTTTTTAAAAAAAGTACTCATCTCATAAAAGCTTCAAATCATAAAGAGAAGAGACAAGGATAAAGATTAGCAAATTACCGAGGGTGTCGCCGACTAGGAAGGTCTTGGCGGAAGCCCAGGTGGAGTAGTCGGCACCAATGGCCCAGCCGGAGGTGTCGCCAACAGTGTAGATAGTGGCAGCAGCCGGCGAAGGTACAGCAACCATCAGCACTACAACTGCAAAGAAAAATCCTAACCTCACCATCAACATCTTCCCCATGCTTCTTTCTTAACTTTTTGTATGTATGTATATATATATAGATGTATATATATCTGAACTCTTTTCTTTCTGCTTAGTTTCTATAATTTGGTTTCACTTAGGACTAGGGATCTCAGCTCAACCTGGATCTTCTTCAAAATGCATGCAATCTTATATATATATATATATGCATAGAGTAGAAAAGGTAATGCATAATGTAATCAGGTGAAAGTAAATTAAATTAAAGAAAACAGTAACAAAATAAATATAAAGTTGAAACTAGTGTTGTGGTGAAGAGGGAATTATCTATTGCTTAGGGTGTAATTTATTACAGAAAGCAAATTGAAATTGAAAGTGACACCTGTTTTTGTTTTCTTTGGTGGTTGAACATTCTCAGGGTGTGTTTCTTAACTCTTCTTTTCAAATTTTTTACTTCTCAATATATATATATATATATATGTTTTGTTCACAAAATATGATATCATTATTTAAATATAAAATTTAAATCAAATTTTTTAAATCCAAATCCAAATCCAAACAAACATAAAATATCCTAATAAGTACCCTTAATTTTGTACTTCTATCTTGCTATAGTTTCTTGTGTTTTTATTTCTATTTTCATTATAGGTAAAACTTAGTTGATATAGACATTTTTTTACGATTTTAGAGCTATTAATTAATGGTAACTTTTTTCGAAAATATCATATCAAATAATTCTTTTATCTCACAAAATATCATATCAAATGCTAATTTTACTACTCCATTCATCTTATAAGAAGGGTATTATGAACTTTTTGCATGTTGATATTTGAATATTAATTATTATATCAATACGTAGTACAAATCAAGAGAAAATGACAAAAATAACTCTATTGTCTCTTATAATACAAATACAATAACATTTGTAGAACAAATTATACAAATATAAAAATATTTTTAAAATTAAATACAATGACGCAAAAGAAAAATAGTACCCTTCTTATGGAGCGGAGATAATATTTTATTTTCCAAAACTCAGAAAGCTCATGTCTTTATCGTCTTAATTTTTATTCAGAACATTAAACCTAACATTCATTAATATAAGTCAAGTGCACTCATAATTTTCTTTTGGCTGCTGTAAGACAGAGTGATGAGATTGCTAAAACTTCCAAGAATTTAATTCACACACACAAATATATATACACACATATATATATGTTCACCTTAAGAACATTAACAGAAGGGGGTAGGGTAGAGGTGGTGTTATTTAGGGGCAAAAAACATATATCCATCCATTGTGTGTAAAAGACTTTTGTGGGTTAGGTGGAAAGGAGTTCTCTTTGAATTGAACCATTCTCACACACCTATCAATTATTACATACTGAAAAATAAGATTCAAGAAAACAAAAGCAATTATCTCATGCATTTATCAAATAAAATCAATCAAATAACTTGCAAACTAAGAATGGGGTGCTATTTCAATCCATGCATGATCATAACATTGAAAACAAACAAAAACACACAGACCAAATTTAGTTGCAAGATAGTGACATTGCATCTAACCATGTGCTAAGAATCAAGATCTGATAGATATTATGCTATCTTCATTTTATGGCTTCCTATATCACACTAGTTTGTGTTCATTTTCAACAACATCATCACCAGAAACAGATCACCTATTGTGCTTAGTCATATGTGGGGACAGCAAAAAATGGGTCCTTTCAGGCCAAAAAACTCCCCGGTTAACAAGATCATCGAAATAGGCTCAAGAACTGCCCAACATTCCAATACAATCGCCAATTCTGACTGGCCTGATGGCCCATCAATACATTTGAACATTTAAGCATGCAATGGTGCAACTGGTCCGTCTATAGAGCCCAGTTGTATTCACCCAATAAGAAAAAAGAAAACTAGTTTTAGATATATATGTCGAACTTTTAACTTGGGTGTGTTTAGAGAAATAGAAATAAATTATTTTTCATTTTCTATATTCATCCCTCTTCTGCATAGATAAATGTAAGAAATACAGGTGGTGTTCATTTGGATTTTCTTTGTTCTTTTTTTTTTACTATTCAACTTTAATAATTCCCTGTAAAAAATATGCCTATTATGAGTTAATTCATCCATCAAAATATTTTCGACATGTTTCCTAATTAATGTTATAAAAAATACAATATATACTATACCCATTCAATAAAATCAATAGTTCAACATAATATTATTTTTATATTACAGATATATTTTCCATAACTAATATAAAAAAAATCACCTCAAACTAAAAACATAAAACAAACACACCCTATTTTTTATCTCACACATTGTCAAAGAATAGATGAGTTATAATGTTGTTGAGATATTTTAGATATTTAGTTTTAGATTTGTTAGATTTAGATTTAGATTTGGTCATATCCATTAGATTAGATTACTTAGATTTGAGTCTATCGAGTTTGTTTTATATTGCCTATATATAGGCTTCTTATTTTGATGATCAATAACACAATCTCATTATTTTTTCCCAAAATATCTAACATGGTATCAGAGCTCTAGGAATTTTTCTAGGGTTTTGTAGTCTTCTTCAAGCAGCCTTTATCGCTGTGTTTTGTTCTGGCCTTAATTGCTGTGAATTTTTCTTCACTAAGTCATGTCTGAAACCATCTTTAAGGGAAAGAATGATATGCCTAAACACTTTGGTAGAGATAACCATGGGAAAGAAAATAAAGACAATCTTTGGTGTACTTATTGCAAGAAACCTAGGCATACAAGGGATAAGTGTTGGAAGCTGAATGGTAAACCTCCAAGCCGAGAGTGGGGTTACCGTGGGGGGCAGTAGCAAAGGCCTCAAGCACATATGGTAGAGCAGCCCAATATTGAGGAAAATCCAGCAATAGAGGGGTTCAATAGTGAAGAAATTGAGAGATTGAGAAGTTTGTTGGGGGCTCTTGAGAAGCCTTCTGGAACATGTTCAATGGCTCTTTCAGGTAAATCTGTGTGCACGAATGTCTTAGACAAATTATGTACCAACTCTTGGATCATGGACTCCGGTGCTACAAACCATATGACCCCCACATCTCAACTCTTCCACACCTATACCCCATGTCCAAGTAATAGAAAAATTATTGTGGCCAATGGTTCCTTAGCCACTGTTGCAGGAATTGGAGATATACATATCACACCTAGCCTTATCCTTAAAAATGTCCTCCATGTGCCCAAACTGTCAACAAGCCTTGTTTCCATTCAAAAGTTGACTCATGATCTTAAATGCTATGCTGTTTTTTGCTCTTCTTATTGTGTTTTTCAAGACCAGGACTCGGGGAGGAGGATTGGACTTGCTAAGGAAAGGAACGGTCTTTACCACCTTAAACCATCTAAAAAACCTAAGAGTAACTTGCCTTCTTCTTTCCTTAGTTCCCCGAATAAAGATGCCATTTGGCTATATCACCTACGTCTTGGTCATCCTTCGTTTAGGATTTTAAAAATAATGTTTCCTCATTTGTTCCAAGGATTAGATATTTCTGAATTTCATTGTGACATCTGTGAATTGGCAAAACATATCCGTGCACCTTTTCCTATTAGCAATAAGAGAAGTTCTCATCCTTTTCAGTTGATTCATAGTGACATATGGGGTCCTTCCACTATACCTAATGTTTCTGGGGCTCGTTGGTTTATGTCCTTAATTGATGATTGCACTCGGGTTACATGGCTCTTTCTTGTTAAACAAAAATCTGATGTTAGCACTGTTATACCCAATTTTCATTCAATGGTTCAAAATCAATTTGGGGTCAAAATAAAAAGCTTTAGGACAGACAATGCTAGAGATTATTTCAATCAGATTCTGTCACCTTACTTTCAATCACAGGGGATTATCCATGATTCATCATGTGTGGAGACACCCCAACAAAATGGGGTAGCTGAAAGAAAGAATAGGCATTTACTCAACACCACCCGAGCCTTACTGTTTCAAGGGAATGTTCCTAAGTCCTATCGGGGAGAAGCCGTTCTTACTGCCACATATATGATAAATAGACTTCCCTCGCATGTGTTAGAAAACAAAAGCCCCGTAGAGGCCCTTCATAGCTTTTACCCTCACTTCAGAACCTCAAATGGCCTCACTCCTAGGGTATTTGGGTGTACCGCCTTTGTTCATGTCCACAAACAACATAGAGGGAAGCTAGACCCTAGAGCCATCAAATGTGTTTTCCTCGGTTACTCATCCACTCAAAAGGGATACAAATGTTACAACCCCTTGACCAAAAAATTTTACATCTCTGCGGATGTCACTTTCACAGAAAATAGATCTTTTTTCAAGTCCTCTCTTCAGGGGGAGATTTCAATGATGGAAGATAGTACCTTTGAGTCTTGTGAGTCTTTCGAACCACTTAAAACCCTTGACCTTCCGCATGTGCCACCCCGCAATCACTCAGAACAAAACCCTCCTTATGTTCCGGTTGAACCTGAGTCCTATGAACCAGTCACATCTGAGTCACCCAATCCTGTCGCTGAACCCATATCATCTCCTTCTCCAACCAGCATCACTCACAATTTTCCAAAGTTTCCTCAGGTGTATTCAAGGAGAAAGACCGTTCCTGAACTGACACAAGTCCAAGAATCCAATCCAAATTCTGAGAAAAAAATCATGGTAAGATCATATCCACCTTTACACACACAATCTGTTGAACAGTCCATTGATTCAACTACTGTTCTAGATCTTCCCATTGCTGTTAGAAAAGAAACGAGAGAATGCACTAAACGACCACTCTATCCTCTATCTCACTATGTCTCTTTTAAGCGTCTATCGCCAGCCCAAAAGGGATTCATTATGAGTTTGAACACCATTGCCATTCCTCACAATGTGTCTGAGGCATTGTCAAAAAGGGAATGGAGGGATGCTATGAGAGAAGAGATGAATGCATTAGAGAAGAATAAAACATGGGAGATCGTTGATAAACCAAAGGGAGAAAACATTGTTGATTGCAAATGGATATTTACATTGAAGTACAAGGCTGATGGATCCCTTGAAAGATATAAAGCAAAGGTTAGTAGCCAAAGGATACACTCAAACTTATGGGGTGGATTATCAAGAAACATTTGCTCCAGTTGCAAAAATGAACACAGTAAGAATTTTGTTATCATTGGCTGCTCACTTTAATTGGCAACTGCTACAATATGATGTTAAGAACGCATTCCTCCATGGTGACTTAAACGAGGAAATCTACGTGAACATTCCACCAGGATTTGAAGGGGACACTGGTAACAAGGTGTGCAACTAAAAAAAGCCCTTTATGGGTTAAAACAATCTCCTAGAGCATGGTTGGGTAGATTTGCAAAAGTCATGAAGGAATTTGGGTACAAACAAAGCCAAGGTGACCACACGCTTTTCATTAAGCATTCAGCTGTAGGGGGAGTGACTGCTCTTTTAGTCTATGTGGACGACATCATAATAACTGGAAATGATGAGAAAGAGAAGCACGAATTAAAGCTGAAACTAATGAAAGAATTTGAAATAAAAGAACTAAGGAAATTGAAGTATTTCCTCGGTATTGAGGTGGCATATTCCAGACAAGGGATCTTCATATCTCAACAGAAGTACGTGCTTGATTTATTGGCAGAAACAGGGAAGATTGGGTGTAAGCCGATTTCTACTCCAATAGATCCAAACTATAAATTGGGAGAAGCTAAAGAAGAACCAGCTGTGGATAAAAGAATGTACCAGAGGTTGGTTGGCAGACTTATATACCTTGCTCACACTCGACCAAACATAGCATATTCTGTAAGTCTGATCAGCCAATTCATGCAGGGTACTGCACTACTTAAAAGGCAATCCAGGGAAAGGAATCTTGTTCAAAAGGAATGACACTCTTACTTTGGAAGCCTACACCGATGCTGACTATGCTGGCTCCCTAGTGGATAGAAGATCAACTGCAGGGTATTGTACTTTCCTTGGAGGTAACCTAGTGACATGGAGGAGCAAGAAGCAGAATGTAGTGGCAAGGTCATCAGCAGAATTACTTTGGCTGAGGATCATTTTAGATGATTTGAGAGTCAAATGGGAGGGTCCTATGAAGCTTTACTGTGACAATAAGTCAGCTATTAATATAGCTCATAATCCTATACAACATGATAGGACAAAGCATATTGAAATTGATAGACATTTCATCAAAGAAAAACTGGAGGAAGGGTTAGTATGTATGTCCTATGTTCCATCAGAGAGACAATTAGCCGATGTTCTAACAAAGGGGCTGAACAGTTCGAGTTTCCATGATCTTGTATCCAAGCTGGGAACGGAAGACATCTATTCCTCAGCTTGAGGGGGAGTGTCAAAGAATTGATGAGTTATAATGTTGTTGAGATATTTTAGATATTTAGTTTTAGATTTGTTAGATTTAGATTTAGATTTGGTCATATCCATTAGATTAGATTACTTAGATTTGAGTCTATCGAGTCTGTTTTATATTGCCTATATATAGGCTTCTTATTTTGATGATCAATAACACAATCTCATTATTTTTTCCCAAAATATCTAACACACATCATATCCAAACTATTCAAATCGAAACCAAAATATAAACAATAAAAATCACCAACTAAACAAATCATATTTCTCTGCGGATTTCCACTCTAATAAAACTCACCCAATCATCGTCTCCTACTAATTGATTCATTTTCTCTTTTTCGCTCCACTAGAACACAATATATCACTGCAAGATCAATTCATCCATACTCCTACATTTCTATATTAAAATTTTCAGCCGAATCCTCTATTTTACCAAATAAAAGAATTGATTCTCTTTCTTTGCAATTTTATTCTCTATTATTATTTCTCTACAATTTCATTTTTTCTATTAAAGATTGAATATTTGCCTAAACTAATCCCTCAGATTAGAATTCTAAGACAGAAAAACACAGCAAAGAAGGTAAAACTGGGCTATTATGCTGATGGTGAGAGCTCACAGTATAGAACCATAACTTAAAGAGGATTTAATAGCTCTATAAGTGCCCACAAAAGAAGGTAAACAGAGAGAACATGGCAAAAAATATTAGCACTAGTAAACAGCTTCTATTTAACTATATCGAAGATTTGCATTTAAATAGGGAAAGAATCAACACATCTTCACAAAATGCAGATATATGTCAACTCACCAAGCTATAGTGATCTACTCGGAGCCGAACAGAATTCCCTCTTTAGCAGCTTACAAGAATTCAAGTTGGTTTATCACTCTCTGATTGAATTGTAGATTTCGTCTCCTCTCTCAAAAACCTTCTACTCCGTGCTACACGAAGTGATCTTCCCATGAACTCCTGCTTAGATGTTTTCGCATATGTAATGTTAGCTCGATTCCATCTACGACTACACCATATAATGAAGCCAAGCCATTTAAATCACCTATGCACTACCTTTCCTGGGAAAGCAGCAAGTGCTGCATCTGCTTCGGCCTTAGTGTTAAAGGAAACGAAGCCATATCCGGCGGATTGCCTGTTCTGGTTGTATATGATCTCGGCAGAAACGACATTGCCATTGTTGGTGTTGAAGAATTCCTTGAGGTCTTTTGCCCTAGCCTGAAACGGCAAATTTGCCACGAACAAATTGTGAACTGGCAATGGCTTGGCCTGTGGCGGCTGTGGCTTTTCCTTCTTAGGTTTTGCCCAATTGAGCTTCAAAACCCTACCCTGAAATTCCTATTGTGGAAATTCGAAAACCATGGGCGATGATGATGCAAAGTAATCACTAAATTTGAAACAACGAAGCTTTATTCAAACGCACAATTGGATGATAAACCTTACTGTGGATTCCAGATTGTTGAGAACGGCCAGAGCTTCTTCGTGCGAGCTCATTGACACAAAGGCGAGACCTCTATTTCTCGTTTTGTTGTACATCGAAAACTTAATCGAACGAAGGAACAGAAACATGGAAGCAATCGAAAAACAGCACAAAATGAGAAATACGTAAATGAAATCGATAGAAACAAGTAGGAGGAGAAATATACCTCAATCTCAACAACTGTGCCGTATTTCTCGAACAAGGGGCGAAGGTCGTCCACAGTGGACGTCCACGGAACATTCTGGACGAGCACCCTGGCATTAGAAGATTCGTCTTCCTCCGAGGGGGATTCAATCGATGCCTGAGCTTGCGGTTGTGCCGTAGCGAGCACTAACTGTAAATTGGACCTCTGACGCTTGCCGCTGGAGAAGGAAAGAATAGAAGGATTGGACAGCGGGGAAGAAGGGAGAAGTAAATGATGGGCGCGGGCGATACGAGAGGCCGCCGGAGGTAAATACACGAGACGGAATGCCGCCATTGCTGCTGTTTGGAAAAGCTCACCAAGGATAAGGCAGTACGGACTATGAATATATCCATATATACGTTTTTTTTAACGGTTTGTTTATTTTTGTTTTAATTTATTTTTTATATTCAAGTTTTATTTAGACGAAAATTTTGGAAAAATTTTAATTTTGAGACTAGCAAGAAAATTATATATATTAAATATCATATTTTGTGAAAAAAATTATTATTATTTGAGTTAATATTTGATTAGAATTCTTTTTATTAATTTATTAATTTTGTTATTTTAATTTGTATAAATCCATATCTACATTATACTATAATGTAATATATTATTGATCATATTTTTTTCTATATTTTTTTCTCCAACAATAATGTCAAATTAAACACTTATTTTTTTTATATTATATTAAAAATCAATTTTATATTCAAAACATACAGCACCACCTATTTATATCACAGTAGATATTAATGATATTAATGTTGTAGGATGTTTGGGACATACAAAAAGAAAATGTTATTTGAAACAGAGAAAGAGTACTATTCTTTTAAAAATTATGAATTTAATAATATATATATATATAATTAGACAAATAGCATTGGGGTTATATGTGTTGATTTAAAAAATTAAATCCTTCTGTTTGCGATACATGTATTATTATTTATTTAAATTACTTTTAAATTAAATTTATAATTAATATTCTTTTAGAACATATATTATACACAGCAAAAGATTATTATTATTATTATTACACATACACTCATTATATAACTAATTATTCAAAATACTATCACATGAAATTATAATAGAAATGAGAAGTTATAAGAAGTATGTGGTGTATATATTAATAATTTTAGTATTCAATATAATAATATCAACAAATAAGGTTTACATCCGGGAAGATTAAAATATTTCAATTCAAAATATTATTTTCATATTACAATTTTTCTATATTCAATCTAAAAAAATAACTATATACAAATAAGAAATGAACACACACCCTTAAATTTTTGAAGAAAATCAATGGAGGGAAACACAGCACAACACATCAAATAGCATCAAACTTCTCCTGCAATTAAAATTCAAAGACAATCTCTAGAATCAAAAAACATGTTTCAACAGATTGAAACTTCTACCTATGTTAAGAGAGATATGGATATGAAATCACATCAAATGATCATCAAGATTTCAACCAAACAAAAAAAAAGTAAAATCGAATTTAACTAAACAGAAGAAGTTATACCACACAAGTTACCAACGAGCATGCACACCTGCGTCGATCTTCCTACTTCTTACACACTCTTAACTCCGGAGAGTTGCACTTTAACGGCGAAAGAGGCTGTCTTTGTGAGTCAGCATTGCTCGTGTTCATTTTCTTCTCCGATGGGCTCCTCAAATCGTGGCTCGATTTTCGCTTCCCCTGTAAGAAGAATTTGCAGGAGTCGATAAAAAGATTATAAGAAAAAAAAAAGGATATGCCAGTCGACACTGCAGACCTTTCCGGAAGAGCTGCCTCCACCAGATGCACCAACATGCTTGTCTCTATAGTACTTTCGTATAAGTCTTTTATTCTCCTCATTCAGAACGTTGTTCTGCAGAACCAATGCATTCACCTGAATGAATAGTTTGTTAGTACTCACCGAAAGATTTGAGAATAAATAAGAACATGGTCTACTTGGTGTTCGGATACTAATCATCGTACCTCCTCTTCAGATCTACGTAGATTCATTGTTAGAAGATCCCTGTCTTTCTGAAAACTTTTTGCGTTTGCTGTTAGCGCGATGATCTTCTGGGTTAGAGGGCTCAAGCTGGGATGAAACGATAATGTCAGAGGTAAATTCAACTAATGTAGTAACAAATATGGAGCTTTTTGTCGAGCAGTATCATTCTTACATTGGCCATTTTCTTAGTAGCTCTTGACAAGCTTCAACTCCACTGTGTGACTCTAAGAATCGATGTGCAGTTGATGTAATTTCATCGTTGCCACATACCGTAGCCAACAATGAATTAAGCAAATTGTTTTCCTCATCAGGATCTTCTCCAGACACCACATCAACCTGCAGCCATCACATTAGAATAATCTGAGTCTTCGAAGAGGAAATTTTGTAGTCTACATCCAGAAAATAGTACTGATATTAAAACTAGAAATCATGTGCTCTGTACTCATCGGCAACCTTGATAATATGAGCGGTGCAAAACACATTCTTGGCCACCTCAAATATTCTAAATTCAGGTATCTAAAATGCAACACTTTATTCACCATGTTTTCAACTCTTTGTGCACTATGTAAACTAGAATAAAAGTTTAGTCTCCAGCTCAAGAAGTTTGGTTTCAACACCTAAACTCTAGACAAAAGCATTAAATCTAACTATTATTTTTCGCCAAGCATAAAAAATGAAAATGTCCGACATCTCAAAACATAAGTAAACTCAAAAACATGTATGGCCTATGAAATCCTGCCGTTTTGACCTCCAAAAAGGTACATAATGGTATAAAAAAAAAAAAAAAAAAGATTCCAAATATAAATGTCATGTCATTCAACTTAGTATGGCTTCCCAACACACCATTTGGTTGTAAAGTAACTAGCAATCCAAAGATGCCAAACATAAACCAACTCCTAACAAAGTTTGCATAGCAGAAAAGGGAAAGACAACATTCAACAGGATGCTCTGATCAAGTTAAGTTCACTCTAAGACAGTGAAATAATATCCTAAATACTGTGCAGCCTAATATTGAACATATGGATATACCAACCAACACATATATTGCAAGATGTAGTTAGTGAAGGAGAAACACAAACTGAATGTGGACTTAATTCACTAAACCATCCAATGAACTTGTTTAATGAGGCTGAAATCTATAATGTCAATCATAATTCATAGGAACACATATCATTATCTTGTTCAAGAATCCAAGAAATCAAAAAGCAACAGCAAGAAAAGGGATTCAGGTCATTCACCATGAGTCCATCTGATCGAATCTTATAGTATTGGAGGTCTTCCTCCAGCTTCTTCTTCTGCTCCTCCAAGTTCAAGTTCCTAGCCTCAGCCTCTCTAGCCCTTTCATCTGCCTCGTTAGCAAAATCCAATATCGCCTCGCGATCCTTGTCATAGAGCGCGCACTCCCTCTCCCAATTTTTGCACGCCTCCAACAAATTTGAACACTCCACAGCAAGTTTCTGATTTTCCTCCACGAATTTCTTCAAAGCGGCGGCACTCATACTCGCTTCAGCCTGGTCAAACAATTCCAAACTCAGATGCATTAAAAAGGGGAAAAACTCAACGAGAACAACCAAAAAAAAGAGACGGTAACACAGCACAAACCCTAGATCGCTCAATAGTCTTGTCCTTTTCTTTGAGCTTCGATTGAAGACAGAGATTCTGATGCTGCAGAACGTCGCGTGACTCTCCGACGGCACGGAGCTTCTGAAGTAGAGTACCGGTCGGCACCTGGAGTCCGACTGTGTGATCAATCGTTCCTCGAATGTAATCTTCGGTTTCTTGAGTAATTTCCATCACAATCGTGGATCAGAAGCAGATTTCCGGCGTCAAGTTGAAAGTCCGAGAGATTCTGTCAAAGAGTTGCGTCGGAAGTCACCGGAAATGCACCGTACGTCGACAGTGATAATTTGAATTCGTTGGTGGGGCTTCTAGCCGTTTGAACAATACAGTAATTGGTCTCCAAATAAATATAAATATAAATATAAATAAATAATAAATTACGCACTATTGGGTAGTAATCCGGTGCATCGCGGACCATATAGTATGTACATTGATCCACTTACTAGTGTGTTTGTTGGAATGTTTGAATTTAGAGTTGAGATTTGAATAATAAAAAATTTAAATTTAAATAATTGTATAATATGATATAAATAAGTATTGATGTTATATTTTGAATATAAAATTAATTTTTAATATAATATAAAAAAATAAAAAATAAATGCTTAATTTAATATTTGTAAAGAAAATTTTTTGTGTTAATAGTGATAGTCTTCTCAAATTTTCCAAACAAACACTTATTAGATTGAGAAAATTCCCAATTAAGAAGATTTTTCTGTTTTTTTTTTTTTTTCCGAAAATAGTTACTGTATAAATTCCAAAAAAATAGTTAAATTATCACATATAAAACAGTTATATAGTACTCAACGAAATTGTTAATTTATATGATTTATTTGTATTATATTATAATATATAATATGTTATTTATGGTAATATTATATGATGTTGTTAATATATTATATGTTAATCATTATCGTGACCAAAGCTGTTTTTTTCTATGTTTATTTGTAATTTTTATTCGCAAAATAGTATTTTCTCATTAAAATATCTGATTTCATTTTTTTATTTTTTTTATTTTTTGGTGTAGCCAAAATAAAAATATTGTTTCAATAGCACCAATATGTTTATGTTGTAGAAAATGTGTTTAAAAAATATACAAAGTGAAAGCAATCCTAGAGGATTAGGGGGTGTTTGTTTGGGGATTGAATTTTAAATATATTATTTATTTTATTTTATTTTTTCAAATAGATCAAATTAAATACTTAATTTTTATTTTTTATATTATACTAAAAATTAATTTTATATTTAAAACATCACATCAACACCTATTTATATCACATCATACAACTATTCAAATTTAAAATTTTTATATATGTATATATATATTTACATAATAAATATGAATCACCCGTATACTCATGTGTTAAATATCGTGCAATAAAATAACTAGGTAATGTTCCGATAAGAAAATAATAATAATAATAATAATAATAATAATAATAATAAACTAGGTAATGTTATATTTACACAATCAATGTAAACATCAAAACCACAAAGGCTAAGCAAAAATAAATAAATAAAATAAAATAAAATTGTATATTCTCCTTACTTTTTATTTAACTTACTTAAATATTAAATGTTACTCTCTTCGTCCCATCCGAAAAATAGTTTTTTTAAATTTATAATAAATTAAAAAATGATAATATTTTATTAATCAATATAAATATGTAATAAGTTATTACATTTTTATAATTTAATTTTACTAAGATAATTATATATGTAATTATATATTTATAATTTAGGTATGATAGTTTTGTATTAATATATTATTATTTTTTCTAAAATAAAAAATAAATACTTTAGAGTAAAACAAATGAAAATTATAAAAATAGTACTTGAGTTAAAAATAAAGGATGACGAAAATGATAAAAAAAAAAAAATACATTAAGTTGAAACTGACTAATCATGTCATTTTTTATTTTTGTCCACCCATTAATTTATCTTATTATAATATTTGATAAAGTCTAACAAATCTAATATTTAAATATTGTTCTCAAATCAATACTAATTTAAAATAAATGACAATAATTTTGTATCTGTATGTAATATATATTGTATAAGTATATACATAGATATTATGTTTTTTTTATAATATTAATAGAAAAAATAATAATTTAAGAGTATATCCATAAACAACTAGGGCTAGTTACTCAATTTTCTTTGATTTTTTTTTTTTTTTTTTTTTTTTTTTTTTTTTTTCATATACAATTTCATTTGTAAGAAAATATAAGATTTTACTGCATTTAGCTTCCGATATTTTATAATACTTATTTGTATATAATATTTTTTAGAAAATATAATAATGAATCCGTTCACTTAATATTTTTAAAATAAAATTATTTTTTGTATTAAAAATATAAAATATATTATTTTAAATCGTATATTTGATTTTTTTAAGTTTTTCTTTTAAAGACGAGTGTTTAAAATTTATTTTGATTTTTTAAAAATATGTGATTCTTTTTGATTGACTTTTGTATAAATTATTTAATATTTTATTATTATTATTTGTAGAAATCGCAATTAAAAAACTATGTTTGAAGAACATAACAAATATATATATATCTTCGTCCACAGTTAGTCTATTCATTTAGGTGACGTTTGGTATAAAGAATGAAATTTTAAGAGAAATGGAATTAAGTGAGAATGAAAATTAATTCTCTTGTTCGGTGATACAGAGAAAATTAAGTTGAGAAATTTTAAAAAATGCAGCTATATGAATAAATCAAAACAACAATAAATGATTAATCGGATAAAAAAAAAGTTTTAACGAATAAAAATTTATGAAAAATATTTTTGGTAATTTTTTTTTAAAAAACTTATAAATTATATACAATTTTTTTAAGATTATATTTTAGTATAATTTCTTAAAAAATCGTAAAAATTAAATATTTTAAGAATAAATTAAATTTGATTTTTGTAAAATTAAAATAATATAATTTTTAAAAATATAAAAATTAAATAGTACACAAAAGATAAAAAAATTAAAAAAATATATATACTGCAATATTATTTCTTTCAATTTCTCTGCCTATAGGCGAAAAATGAAAATAAAAAAATAAAAAAATTTTATTTATTAAATTCCATTTATCTGACTCAAATAAACAAGAGAAGTGAGACGACTTCTATTTATCTGGTTTTATTTATCTGTACCAATCACACTCTTTAAGTTTTTTTTTTTTATTCTTACTGATTGTTAATAATTTACTAGTAATATCATTCACAAAATTTTAATCTTAATATATGATTATTTATATTTTAATTATTTACTAATAATACATCTCGAGGGTGTTAGTTTGGAGTTTGGATTTTGAATTGGTATTTAATAGTAAAAATTTTGAATTTGAATAGTTATATAATGTGATATAAATAGGTGTTGATGTAATGTTTTGAATGTAAAATTGATTTTTAGTATAATATAAAAAATAAAAAATAATTGTTTGATTTAATATATTTTTTTTAAAAAAAAGAGATAAATAACGGATTTAAAATCCAATCCCCAAACAAACATACCCCTCTTAAATTCTATGTCTACATTAACTGACTTAAATTTTTATATATACAGTAATCATATACGGGTATGTGGGTAGGACAAATATATATTTTCTATTATCTTGCAAAAAAAATAAAATAATAATAATAAAATATTTAATATAAAATATTATTTATTATATTACTTGCATAATTTTCTATATTTCATTTAAAAAATATCTAAAATCAAAATACAACAGATAATATATATTTGTAATTCTACGACAATATTACAAAAATAACAATAAGACTGAAAATATATTATGTAATGTTGTGTGTATATAGTTGTGTTTTGACCCTTTTTATTTTGAATTAATAAAATATATTATTGAAGGTTTTTAGACAAAAGATTATTGAAAATAGTAAAAATTGTAATATTTAATATGATGTTTAATGAGAAAAAATATTTAATAGTATTATATTTCTAAAAAAATTTATATTATGTAAATACAACCGTTTATTCACCAAATACTTTTTGCTGACACTATTTTCAATTAATATTAATAAAAAATATAATACCTATATTTTTTTTTCTATTTTTTAGTTTATTAATTTTGAACCGATTTAACAAATATAATTCATTTAGTTAAATTTTTTAACCTTTCGGTACGACATTATTAATTCAAAACACACTTTTATTTATATTTTTCTTAATTAACAAATATTTGTATTTATTTTTAAAATTCTTAATTTTTTTATAAAACTAATTGATAGTAATACTATAAATATTTATTTATTTATATTATATAAAATTTTATTATAATATTCATAATTTTTAAAATTAAATTGTTTATGGTGTATTTGTTTTGTAAAAGTAATTTAAATAAATAGTTTTATGAAATTGTGTGGTGAATATAAAATAATAAACGTATAATATATTAATTTTTTTTGAATAAATAAATAGGAAAAAAAGTAACAAAGAACAAACCCTTATTCATCAGTGTATTTGTATTATTACACAAATATAAAATATTAATATTTTAAAATCACGTAAAAATAAATACATTAATTTAGGATGAGATTACATTAATTTGGATTACTAAAAGTAAATAGTAAAATTGAAACACACGAAACAAACACCCACCAACCACGTTGTTTTGGTTTTGATAATTTACAGTCGGTCAAAAATGTTGAAAAGTTAAAAAGAGAGAAGCAGTGGGCGGAAGAAGGAGACGAAGAACAAGAGAGAGAAAAATAAGAGAGAGAGAGAGAGAGAGAGCTGAAAAAGCGAAGGCAAACGGGAGAAGCGATTGTGATTCTTCGCCAAGAGTAAAAAAAGGTAAATCTTTATCATTGGCGTGAAAATTTATTTACAGTCAGTTTTATGTATGTGTGGGTATGTATTGGATGTATGTATGAGTATGAATCCCTTTTTGGCTGTGGTTTGATTACTTTCCCATCCAACAATCTTTCTGTCTGTCTCTGTCTCTATCTCTGTCTCCGTCTCGACGCGACGCGGATGCCTCTCAATTCTCGATCTCACCCAATTTCCGCTCCTCTGTTTGCAGATTGGGCTCGATTGTACGAGGCGGATTTGTAGGGAGGTTCGGCTCGGCTCGGCAAGGTTTGGGAGTCTGGTCAGTTTGGCGTTCGTCGGAAAAGGGGCGGAATTGATTGGGGGTAGGGTTTTTGGTTGGGGCGGGAGGTGATTGGAGCTGGAGATTGTCGTCGGAGAGTTGTGGCGGTGGTGGTGGAGTGGAGTGGAGTGGAGTGTTAGAGGGGGTGTTTGATCCACAGTTGATTGGGAGTGTAAATGATCCTGGTCGGGGATCTAGGGTTTCTGTGCAGCGTGGTGGTGGTGTTGGTTGGGTGGTTCGTGGCGCGCTGGAAATGGCGGCGCGTGGCTGCGCGGAGGGAGGAGATCAGGCGGCTGATGATGCTGGCGTCGGAGGAAACGGCTAGGGCTGAGCTAGAAGCGACCGTGGGGTACGGCGGCTATGGCGCGGTTCAGGCGCCGGTGGTTTTATCGGCGGCGGAGGAACCGGTTGTTCCGCCGGTTTTAGGAACGGGATCGCCTCCTGCTCGGCCGGTGTCGTGTGGCCCGTATCGTTGCGAGGTGTGCTTTAGTCCAACCACAACGCGCTGCAAGCAGTGTAAAGCTGTTCGATACTGGTAATTGTGATTTCTATCCCCCATGGATAATTGGAAAATTTTAATCTTTAGCTTTAGCCTTGTGTACAAAGTTATCCCTTGATTGAAGGTTGATTTGGTTCTTGTCTGTTGGATTCTGTGCGTGTGTGTTGCTTTTTGTTCCTTTTTCCATTTGCAATTGGTTGTAAGTTAGTAGCTTTCTGAATAGTAGCCAAGTGCCACGAAGCCGAGGGCTGGAAAGTTGAGAAGAGGAATGTTGATTTGCAGGAATGATGGGAACTAAGATCTAACTAACATGATATGTGGCTATATCAGGAGATAGGAATCGAATTTTATGTTATAACAGTAGAATGATCTTCGTCGACACTGGATTCTAGATGTCTTGATTAATGAAGATGAGTTGCTAAAGCATATTTTTGTATCGTGTTCATGTAATCTGTTTGCACCAGCCGCCATCCGACGAACAGTAACGTAATTAATTTAAAGTAGAAGTCGCGACAAGGATTTAGGACTCTTGGGATCTGTTAAAGTGTGATCTTGTTTGTGATTCGTCAAAGTATGACCTTTACTTTTGGAATGAATCTTCCAGTTCGACAGTTTCTTATATAACAGGTCAATGGATGCAATTTATTATTAGAAAACTGTGCTTTTTGTCCTGAAATGCATGTACGGGAACTGTATAGAATTTATAGATTTGGCTATCTTGTTATGAGGATTTTGGTTATGTTGGAAGCTGCTGTAGAGATTACATGAACTTGTTCTTTCTCCCAGAATCTCGTAGATAAAGCACTGATAGGCGAATTCAACTTTTGAAGATTTCAGAATCGAATTTGGCTTCAATAGTAAACATATAACAATCTATACATTTTTAGAATGCCATGAGATGATTGTCAAATTTATTGTTCTGCCTCTATATCAGGAATCCCGGTTAGGATTAATTTCATAAAAGTAATATCCTCTAGCATAGCTGGATTGTGTTTGTATATTAAATCTAAATAATTACAGCCGAGGTAATTCAGACGTAAAATATCTTTTTTCTAGTCAAATAGTATCTATATCTTTAAGACTCAGGGAGTCTATAAGGTAGTGATATCTTATAGATTTTGAATTTATGCACAAAAATAATTTGGTAATACTTATTTGGAAAAAGCACATGATTATGCATGTAAGTTAATATATTGGAAGATATTGATTTTGGTATGTGCGTACATATAGTTCACACGTTCTGATTTTGTGGGTCACGACAAATTGATAGAACCTTTTTGTTTAGAGTAATTTTTGGATTTATATATGATGCATGTACTTGTTGCTAACAAAATACTATTAGTCATTTTGGTGTTGGTGAAGTTATTTTTATTAATACAGACATACAAGAAATTTTAGGAGTACGATTCTTTGTCATATTATTTGTCTAGCGCAATATCAGTATCTAATTGGTCAAATTCGTCGTTGAGAAGTAATTGATACTATGGCTTATATTCCAAATACTACCCTAGCATGTTGTGCGTATATACTTATGAACCATCATATGGTAAACGAAAGTAACATTACAATCACAAGCTGCTAAATTACGACGTATGGAACACTTGGTCTCTTTAGGAATATTTAACAGTGTCATTCTCAATTCACAGTAGTAAACTTTTCTTTTGCTGAGGTATATACTTGGAAAGTACATGTTTCAGGAGATGTTGGTCTTTATGTGTTATCTGGATCTGTTTATATTGCTGAGCTTCATTTTTTTTTTTTTCATAATGATTCTGGTTCTGCCTTTCCTTCAGAATAGTCGTGTTCGGAAAGTGAAGTTTCTGTTAGAAATTAGGCTCTTTTCCTTTCTCTGGGAAAGAGTTGTGTTTGATGTTGAGTTTTTAATTTCACATCATAATTGCTGCAGCTCAAGGAAATGTCAATTAATCCATTGGCGAGATGGCCACAAGGATGAATGTCTCTCCCTTGTTTCACATCAGAATATTGATGGGGTCTCGCATCCCCTTATCAAGGAGTTTAAGCAAGAAGTTCAGAGCAGTCAAAACGTTTTTGAGAATGGTGTAATGAATGCTACTAAAAGAGGTGGATCGCATTCTGAAGAAGACTTGTTTTCCGATACCATATCTCATGTTCTTTACGAGAAGAATGGCACTGAAACTCAAAGCAGCAATGGTTGGGAAAAAACTGATATAGATGTGAAGGAATCTTTCCAGTCACTTCCTGTTGATTCTTCCTTGTCCGCCAGTTCAGCTGATGTTTTGATAGCTTTGGATCGCAACTCAAAAGTTTGTGACAGAGATGGCGGGAAGAGTTCAAATGTACATGTGGAATCAATGAAGCCATTACAACCTAATTTGATCAATCCTAAACAAGGAGTGGCCGTTTCTAGTGACTCGAATCCTCTCAAGTCTGGTTGCATTGATATAGATGATATGTCTGACTCCTCAACCTCATCAGCTTCTGATGACCATTTGTTTGCAACACCTTCTGCAACACCATCCTCTGATTTTTGGGGTGGAGCAGTCAAATCCATTCGACCCAAGGTTGATGCATTTGATGTATCTGCAAATTTTGGCACATTGAATCTTCAAGCTGCCAATCTTCAGTCTTCCAGAAGACTTAAAGTCAACGTCGAAACAGTAGCTTCTGAAACAGACAGAGTCACTAGAGACAATTCTTGTCCATCCACATCATATCTCGACAAGTCAAGAGAATTATCACAACTGAAGGAAAAGGATTCCTCGAGTCTTCAATTTCCTGATAGGGTTAATGTCCGTGCTGATGTGTTAGCTTCTGACACAAACACTGTCTCTAGAGATGATCCTTATACATCTACATCAGTGGCCAGTAAGTCTACACAATCATCAAAATTGAGTGAAGATGTTTTGAAGTCCCGAGGACCTGTACTTTCAAGCCTCAAATTGCCTGGCCAGGACAGTGTTGGCAATTCTGTGATGGGATGTAAGTCGAAAGAGGAAGCTAAAATGTCCTCCTCTAGTGCTAGTCTCAGACATTCGGCTAATCTGCAATCTTCAACACCACCAGATGACTTGGTGCAAGGAGTTTCTAGAACAAATGGTAACTTAGATGCTGTGAAAGAAAATGGATCTTCAGCGCCAGGAGTCTCCAAAACTAGTTTAACGTCAAATAACTATGCTGGAAACACTATTCCGGATGCGCAAAATGAATTTGCCCCTATGGATGCACCTTTTGCTTCATGCAGCAATTGTTATACACAAGGCGCGAAAATTGGGACCAATGCATTGACAAGGAAAGCTGTAGGTCAGAACAGAGCTTCAAGCTTTAGTAGGAATGGTTCTTTAGGTGGTGAAGTTGGGACTAAGGGACAACCTGAGGTACGCAAATATTTTATTTCTTTTTTTTTTACCTGTCTTCTTTACCTGTCCGTTCATTGATGAAAGCAAGAACTACTAAGTACTAACATGGTAATGTTTTACAGGGCGGGTCATTTTCATATGAGCTTTTTGTGAAGCTTTACAATTGGAACAAGATTGAATTAATCCCCCGTGGACTTATAAATTGCGGGAATAGGTAAAACACTACAAGCTCTCTTTGATTGCGTTATAGCTAAAATGAGAACCTGATAATCTTGTGATCTGTGTTAACTTCTTTCTATATGTGAGTTTATTATCATGATATTGATGGCAGAAGTACTTATTTTCAATTTGGGCATTTGCATAGTGCCGTAGTGACATCCATAACTGGAGGATAGATAGTTTCTCTCTCTAGACTGTAGTGATTTTTTATCATATGGTTGATGGCTGTGCTCTAGCTACGAAAATGATTGCCCAAGTACGAGTATCTGTTAGCTTCATCAGCAGTCTGCATTTTTATGGCTTAATTGATATATGTTAATATAGTAAAACATAAGTTCGATGGTCCTGACATGTTTTTGTGACCTGATTTGTCATAATCCAAAAATTATGAATGCCTGATAAAAGATTTTGATGCCCAAATATCTTGCAGCTGTTTCGCAAATGCCGTGCTCCAGTGTCTGGCATTTACTCCTCCGCTTACAGCTTATTTTCTCCAAGGACTTCATACCAAAGATTGTGCGTCACCGTCATTCCCTACCGCTCAAATTGATTTTGAACTTTGTTGCTTTGCAGTCATTTTGTGAATCCCTCCATTTACTCGTATTTCTGAAATTTTGAACTCCCATACCTTTTAATCTTAAATTAGGTAAGACGAAAGAGTGGTGCTTCACCTGTGAGTTAGAAGCACTGGTTAAGAAGGCTAAGGAGGGCAAAACACTTCTGTCACCCGAGCGGGTGATGTCTCAAATGCAGAATATAGGGCGCAACCTGGCTAATGGCAGGGAAGAAGATGCTCATGAATTTCTCAGGTGGTTAGGCATTTGCATACCTGGAATATGTTTTTAAATGAACTGTATGCTTTCTGGATCTATACATTTATCAGCTGCATATATGTTTAACGTATGTTTAAATTAACAGATATGCAATTGAAACCATGCAATCAGCTTGCCTGAAAGAAAGTGGAGTCAAGATGCCGAGCTCTTTGAATGAAGAAACGACTCTGCTGGGGCTTACATTTGGTGGCTACCTCCAGTCAAAGGTGGGAATCTTAAATTCATATTATCGAGAAATTAATGTCATTGGACATGCTATTAAATTATGTTGCTTTTTATATGTGAATTCAAACACAGATCGAGTGCTTAGGATGTGGAGGCAGATCCAAGCAGCACGAACGAATAATGGATCTCACTGTTGAGATAGGTGGAGACATAGGCAGTCTGGAAGATGCTTTACGCCAGTTCACTCGGTCGGAGATTTTGGATGGTGAAAATAAGTACAATTGTAGCAGGTTCGTATTTTAGCCGCATCAAGCTTTCCAATTCGATTTGTGATACTATTCAAATTGCACTGTTGCTCACGTTATTTGTTCCCATAATCATAAAGGTCCGGCTGTTTGCTTTTCATTTTCGAGATTCTTCAGGGTTATAATCTTGACTTTTTATGCCACACGATAATATTGATGTATTAAATGAGGGAAAATTCTGACGATCCGAGTAGTATCCTAACAATGCACTTTTCTACCATATGTAAGTGTAGAATCAAATCCAAACCACATCTCATCGAAATTGCTGTATATAATTATAGACTTGATACTTAGAAAACTTGTTCTCTTTCGGAGTGATCTGTGACTTCGATGCTTAAGAAATAATTTGTGTTGGATTTCTAATCCGTTCATTCCTTCGTTGTTGTAGATGATAGTATCCCCAATGAATTATACTTTTCTTGCAGATGCTGTTCCTATCAGAAGGCCAAAAAGAAGTTGAGAGTGTTCGAAGCTCCTAATGTCCTCACCATTGCTCTTAAAAGATTTCAGGTGACCTCATTCGGCAATTGAGTATTTTTTGTCTTTCGATTTATGTCCTCTTCTCTACATTATATCTGACGTCGTCGCTTTTACAGTCCGGAAAATATGGAAAGCTTAACAAGGCAGTCAAGTTTCCGGAGATTTTGAATTTAGCCAAGTACATGAGCGAAACAAGCGACAAATCCCCGATTTACCAGCTTTATGGGGTAGTGGTTCACCTGGATGTTATGAACGCAACGTTTTCTGGCCACTACGTGTGTTATGTGAAGAATAATCAGGGAAAGTGGTACAAAGCCGATGACAGTACGGTATGTTCTTTCCGGTCGACTTCCCTGCAATATATATGTGTGTGTATCTATATCTTTATGTGTCACTAAATTCATCGAACATTCACTAAATTCTTTTGATAACTCCGAGTCGGTCTGAAGAATCAAATGTTGATAACTCAACTGGCTTTAATCAGATTGTTTTTGATCTATTTGTGTTTACTATAATGGCTATAGGTGCAAACAGCGGAGCTCGAAAAGGTAGTGTCCCAAGATGCGTATATGCTTTTCTATTCGAGGTAAGATAGGTTTGAAAGCGTCGTGTTCATTTGAAAAAAAAATTGCAAAAACTCTCTCATGTATATCCATTATCAATTTTGTTATTTTATCTTTTTTTGGCAAAATATATCCTATAAGTTTGCAAAAGTCGCAATTTCTGTCATTTGGCATGATGTTTACACCATGCACGGCCAAAGGATAAAAATAGCTATTTTTGCAAATATGTGAAATATAAATTTTCTTTGTTCATTTCGACTGTACCGCCTCTGATTTAATCTATCTTAAATTACATTGATTTTTTCGATCAGGTGCTCGCCCCGAGCCCCCCGACCAATCCGAAGCTCGATGATCCGGGACAAGAAACCGAGAGACCACCCGCCGTGTAAACCGGGATCGTGCCCGGACGGGCCATGGAACGTGGGCGGATCCGGATGCCGCACCTGTGCGTGCCGGAGCCGCTCGTCCCGTAATCCCGGGCGAGCTAAATCGGAGGCGGACAGCGACGTCTCCTCGTTGTTCTCGGAGATAGGATCCTACAGCACAGACAGCAGCAATGGGGAGTCGACGAGCACGACCGACCACTTCGATCAAATGCTGCTGGGAGACGCAACGACTGCCGGTAACAACCGCTGCTGGAACACTCGGAGTCGGAGCGTTTCGGATTCCGACGCAACGTCTTCTTCTTCGTCGTCGTCGGCCTCATCCCCGTCCTCGACGTGGTCGTCGTTGCATCCTCGCCACTCGCCGCTGGCGAACATGGACCGATACTCTTCCGACACCAATGTGAGTTGTTCTGTTACTGACAAGGGCGGTTTTTGGGGCGGGGCGGCGGCTGGGATGGCGGGGGCCGCGGCGGGGAGCGGGGGCGGCGAGTGTAAGAATAATGAGAAGCTGAGTTGTAAGAATAGAGTAGGGAGCCATAGCTCCATATCCAGAGGTGTATATACTTAAGAGAGAGAGAGTTTTAGAGAGAGAGGATTAGAACTCTTTGAAAAGGGGGAAGATTAAGAAGAAGAAGAGGGAGTTGAGAAGGGGGTGTGGATTTATTTATATGCTAAGTTGCCTCCATCCATATTAACCCCTCATTTTGTCAAAAAATAGACTTTACTGACCTAATATTTTATATATATATATATATATGTAGTCCCCCCTCCCTTGATATTATAGTATAGTATATAAGACATGAGCAAGAAAGACAAATAAATGAAAATAAAAGTACTATTTATATCTTATTAGTGTTTTTTGTGTGTGCTTCTTTGCTTGGTTTGAATTTTGGAAATAACTGATTTAAGAATTATATATATTTAGTGTGATATTTCATAAAATAAGAATATACAAATATAATATAGTATTCAAAATAATAAAAGCTGAAAAGAAAAAGTCAAAGAAACATAGCATTGGATTTTATGTAGCAAGGCAAGCTATGTCTTCTTCTTCTTCTCTTGTATCTATCTAGTTAGTGTTTTTAACTTTTTTTCTCCAATTTGGATGTGTTAATGACCAGTAGAGCAGAGCAGAGCTGTTGAAATAGATTGAGTTCATTAAAATTTTAATTTTTCAGATATAGTAAAATACAAGTTTAAATGAGCGGATTCGTGGGACTGCTAATTGGCCAACCAGCTGTAAATTACAAGTAAGTTAACCAGCGGGTGTGAATTAGCCAAATATAATTAATATTATATTTTTAATCATTTCTTTGTACAAGATCAATATATATTTAATTTGTCCGAATTCAAATAATTAACTAATGTTGTCTGCCTCATTGATCTCCTTTTCTAATTGTCTTAAAGACAACTTTTAATCGATTTAGGTTAGAATTTAAAGATACCTTTAATCCAACATGTTTCCCAAATTCCTCTTAAAAGAACTCCTCAAATCATGCATATATTATTCTGTTTGTTTGTTACTATTTTCCTTTTCTCTGCCAATTTATTACATCAACGTCACTAATTTTCATTAAGATTTTGAATATTGTGATAAAAAATTGATTGAAATTATTATTAGTATTATTATTGGAAATGTGCTGTAATGTACTATGCACTTTTTTTGTTTTATATATTATATTTTAATTTATACAGTTTTAGAAAAAGACAGATATGAGAATTTTAAAAAATTATAATTAATAAATCATTAAAAATTATATTTATGGTATAATAAATTATAAATAATAATAATATATATTTTTTTTAAAAAAAAATGGAAAGACAAATATTGTGAGATAAATCGGAATAAAAATAGTGTACAAATCAAAAGCAAGCACACCATAAATACTCTTTTTAAAGTATATATTATCAAACAAAAACTATTATAAAGCGAATAACAAACAATTAAGCAAATGACTAAGCACAGATAATTTTTAGCTCACCGGAAAATTGAATCGTCAGTAGGGCGGCGGCTGTCTACCGGTCGGCGGCCAGATAACGTCAGGTGGATGATAGCTGTACGCAGGAACACCACCGCCGTCTCCACCGGACACCGCCTTCGGAGACTCATGGCGGTCGTCTCTCGCCGCCGGATCCTCACCGTCGGCCGTCGGAAGCCTGAAAACCGACGGACTTTCGAACGTCGCAGCGATTAGATAGACTGTCCCCGCCGCGACCAGAGGCCCGACGGCGTTACCTCCGACCACCTGCCCCTGCGGTCCGGCCAAAAAAATCGCGAACGATCCATCCGCCGGCGACGGTCCTCCCGCCGGCAAAATAGTGGCCGAAATCGACAGGATGTCGAATCGACCTTGAAACGCGAGTGCGGATGCGGCGGACGGCTGCCGGAGCGTGACGCTCGAGACGACGCCGTTTCCGTTCAGGACGCAAAGACCGATGTTCCTCCTCCGGCAGAAGTTCACCGCAGATTCGATCACATCGCCGCCGGCGGGGATCTCGAGGACGTAGGGACACATGGAAGGCTCCGATACGGCCGGCGCGACTACTATCGGCACCGCCGCCTTAGGCTTGTTCCTCGAACCCGGCGGTCGCCCCCGGGGGCGACGCGCGACTTCAATGCTTGCGCCGTCGGTTCCACGCGGCGGCGGAGGCAGCGCGTCCGCCTTATCGGTGGAGGCGTGGCCTACGCGCCGCTGGGGAGAAAGGCGGTGGAGATTGGGGAACACGCCATTGGAGTGCTCTTTGTGCTGTGCTTCTAGCACCTCCCTTTTCATTTTTTTTTTCTTTTCCTTTCAAATATTATTATTATATTGAATATATATATTTTGTATTCGATTTATACGTATTATATATATATATATGTATATGTATATAATGGGCATTTATGGAGAGAGGGTGTTAACTGTGAAGAAGATATGGATGGGGTTGGTTGGTGTGAATATAATAATAATAATAATATAATAATATAAAAAGTAAATAGATATACACAAGAAGTAATTGTAGGGAACTGTAGGTGAGGAAAAGGACAGCAGAGTGTAGTTGAAAAGGATGGGGACATATTTCTCTCTAATTAGTAAATCAATTTGGCATAGGTTGAATTGCACAACCTTATCTTATTAAAATAGATATACTAGCCTCGACTCAATTCATTTTATTTATTTGTATATATATACATATAATATAAAATTCAAATTAGTTCTTACCTATTATCTGACTTTTTAAATAATTAGTATGAATAAGAAATGTGAAAATTGTAATTACAGAAATGTTAGAATAACAGAGATACCATATAGCAAATTTATTATAAAATTATATTATTAAATTTATTGAACTTTAAATAATTTAGTAAGTAAAACATACCGAAGTTTCACAAAATATTATCACAATAACTATTGAATGCAAATATATTCTTTATATACTAAAATATAATAAAAAAAATTATTTTAACTATAATCTAAGATATTTAATTAAAGAAATTATTAAATACTTAACACAAAAGTGTGGACACTTATATTAAATAAAAAAATCTAATAAAAATATAACAAACATACTATCATTTAGAAATATATTACCAAATAAATTTTACTTTTATAGGGAATTGATGTTGGAAAAGAAAATCTATTAAACTACAACTTTGTTCTTTTACTCAAATTTTCAATAGAGCTTTTTCAAAAAAATTAATATATTATATATTTATATTATTTTTATATTGTCTATATAATTTCTTATATCTCACGTAAAAAATATATTTTTTCAAACCACTCGTAGAACAAACACACCCATCCATTCTTCATAAAATGATAACACTTAAATTAAATAAAAAAGGCAAAATAATAAAAAAATTCCCATTTGGTTTTCCAAATTTGCTGAAAACCCTCTCATTCTGAAACTCCAAAAATAGTCTATAAAATGATATATTTCCGTATAAAATTACTAAAATACCTAATAATTATTTTTTACAGCAATTTCATATTTCTTTCTTCTTCCTCATTCTTTCTTCTTCTTTTATTCTTCTCCGTACTATCAATTTCTTCTTCTATTTTACCAAACTAAAAAATTTAATAAATCAATTCGACATCCAAATTTAAAATCAATTTAAGTAAGGGAAAGAACTAGGTGCTCCTCGTTGCAAAAGAAAAATTGAGGAATAAAGAAAATTAGAAAGGAAAAATAAAGAAAAAAATTGGAGAAAAAGAAAGAGGAAAAAAAAGGAAAAAAAACCAAGAAGAATGAAAATTGGGGGGAAAAAACACAGAGAAAGAAAATTGGAGAAAAAAAAAAAAAGAGAAAACCTGATCCAACCTTTATTCCTTTTCTCTTTTTTCAAATTAAAATATATAAATAAGAGTATAACAGCCAAATCTGATAAAATTTAACGTTCGAGGAGAGAATATGCAACATTTTTTAAACCACGAATTCGGAAACCACATAGAATTGTTTTGCTATTTTGCCAACAAAAAAAATCAACTCAAATATATATATATATATATAATCTATCAATGTCGATACAAAATACAGACAATAACAATACTAAGCAAAAGTGATCAATATAGAGAAATAAATGAGATCTGCAGCCAATTTATTTGACAAACAGAGCAGAACAGCAGGCACCGTCATACTGCACTACACTTTTGACTAAATACACAAATAAATGCAATCCACTTCATGACCTAAGGATAGTTCACACACTATACAGTATTAAAAGAATTGTGTTGTATTGCATTGTATCCACAGCACACACATGGATGGATAGGGTAGAGTAGGGCAGGGTAGGATATAGGTGAAACCAATCTCAAAACATAATATATCAAGCCAAATCAATCACTGTGAAACAAAACTAAAGAAAGGGTCATATTAGATGATGACATTTATACACAAATCTTTCATCATCTCTCTCTTTGATGGTCATTAAAAATGTTGGATCAAAGCGAGAGTTAGGAGTGAGAGTGAGTGTGTGAGTGAGTGAGAGAGAGAGAACCTTTTGCCTATGGCCACTACTGCTGCAAGAGCTGTCTTTGTTTATTTCTCTGTACTTATTTTTTCAGATAATAAAAGGGCTTTCTTTACATGATGACTGCTCCAGATTCACAAAACTCAGCAAGTCCACTGGCCTTGGCTGGAACCCCTCGATCCTGCCAATATAAGAAATATACAATTTGAATGCCAAAATCGATAGAATGAGGTAAATGTTATGTTAGCGAAAATGGAATGAGGTGGTATGAGCTTATATACGTTTTCCGTAATCGACTACAGCAAATATCTAATACCGCAACATCACTGCTTGCAAATATCTTGATGTATTTACGTCAATATCGAATCATTGGGGATTGTATAAGTTGAGAATTAAGACAATTTCAGTTATGAAGCCAAGAACTGCACCTACCAGAAAAGACTGCAAATGGAATACCATCAGATCAGCTCTGTGTGCACTCAAATGGATGAAAGCTTCCCTCAGCAAACTCGTGCATCCGGAACCGCTCCAGAATTTCAAAGGGCCTGAAACAAAAATGAATTGTTTATATAATGGTTCAAAGTAAAGAAGACAAAGGATGCTTCAGCAACTGAGCTTGGAAATCATAGCAATAAATAAGACAAAATAAAATTCTTGAACTGATTCCATGAGTAATCGAAAGATTCATAGGATATACAGAAATGCTTCGCGGGTGCGACACAGTCTGCGCTGATTTGCTTCCATGGCATCCAATATATTTGAAGTTTCGGGTCCTGCTGCTCCCCCAGCCACAATGGATGGGGCAGGAGAAGTTGGACTCCAGATCTACAACCATTAACTTGTTAATAAGTTAATAAGCTATCACTCATCTCAGAGATTTAACCAACTCATATATATATATATACACACACACACACACATATGTAACTCCTCCTACCTTAATGGTGCTATCGATTCCACTAGTTGCAATAACACTGTCGTGTGGGTGGGACTGTACACAGTTGACAACTGCACAGTGTAGCAAAAAATATATTAGACATAATATATGTATATATATATATATATATATATATATTAGGCGATCCACTCAGGGAGCAGAATAATGGCATTTCATGCAAAAGGTGCCAAGTTGAACTCAAACGAACATGTAGTGTAGAGAGCACCCAACATATGCAATCATGTATACACTGATGTAAGCCCAACTCATACAAAATCTAGGGTTTCATAAGGTTTGATAATCTTAAGCATTTACGTACTATTGTCAGAGAGTAAAGGCTAACAAGGAAAAATACAAGAATGTAATTTTGGTTCTATAAATAGCATCCGTACCACTTTGATAATTGACCGTACAGAGATTGTCATGTATCTCACTCATATGTTGCCCTAATGTGCTATATCCGTGCATGATACTCATTACTCACATATGTATTGTAGACCTTCAAGAATTACTTTTTGAAATGCTTGAGTGTCACACATAGATACATGATCATTAGAACGACGATGAATGAGATACAAGACCGTTTACATATACCGTCGCTTAAAGAATCAAACTCAGAATTCCAAAATGGCGATCAAAAGTCCAAACATTGAAAATTCTGAATGCAATAAATACAGGCAAGCTAACTCATTTGCCTATTTTTATTTTTAGTGGGTGGTGTATGTATGTTTACCAGCATCATCCCCGTGCAGCATCTTTAATAGCCTTCCAGTACTTTTTTCCCAGATAAACCATCTACCATCATCACTTCCACTGGCAATATATTCACCTGGTACAATAAAGAGACAGGATAGCCACACATTCTCACTGAATAGACTAAAAAATCTTTCATTGAGGAATAATGGATATGCCAAAGTAAATGATTGAGTATGCTCATACAGGAACAACCTAATCTAGTAATATATCTAGATAAGAACCTAATCAAGGAGATATGATTATATGATGACTAACAAATCTAAATAATATCAAATTATCAACTAAAATATCTATCTAAAATATATTTCAACATATAAGATATTGTTCACAAATGAACCTAGCTTAGTGATCTTAGTCAATATGTTGAAGCAATTGAGAGACATAATTCATTCTGGTCAGTCCAAATGCAATTGCCTCTTGGAGTTTAACAAATTTACCTCCTGTTATATTACACTACGTTGCACTGAGAGGCCTCAACTACAATTCAGCTTTTTGCATACAAATTCAACAATTATAAGAATGATTGCGGGGTAATTATCTCCAAACTTCACAGGTACTTGGTTTCAGCAGTTCACGATCATTGCATTATGCTTATTTCCTTAACTCGGAATCCTATTTGATCCCGTGTAATGTACATACTATTAAAAGAAAAAGTTATCTTGCAAAACTATGTTACCGAATGGTAGAAAGTAAAATCTTGAAACATACCTCTTTGGCCAATGAAACTAGCTTGTTTTATATCAGTCCCTACGTTACAATGGCCAACATATCTCTGCTTCATATCTATTGCTACCTCTGGCTGCAACATGAAAAGAAACACATTTACGATAACAAGGCTCTAATACACAACTTAAACATGAGTCAGCAGTGAAAACAGCCAGAGAGATTCATTCCTTTTTTTTTTTTTTTTAACAAGTGCCAGGTACATTCATATGAGCCAAGATTTTGAATGCTATTACAATCTAAAACATTGGTGAATAGTAAAGTTTAATATCAAAGAGATTTATGCTTGAGTGGTAAAATGACATAAATTTACAGTTAAAGATCATATGGAGAGATGGAAACTGTTTACCTTTTACAAGTTTTAAATGCTAAGGAAAATAAAAAACATAAGTTCCAAAAAAATTCTGACAAGCACCGAGCAAGGAAATCTAAAGAGGTCAGTCTATCATGAAAAACTGAAAAGTAATAATGCAAAATGAAGCGATAAATAAACCATTACAAAATTGTGCAATAGAGAGGAAAGTTCCAAGGGGCTTAAAATTAAATAGATATTAAAGTTTAAAAAATATTGGTAAATGAAACACAACACACAACAAGAGAATATATACTAAATACTTCTGCAGCAAACAAAAGAGTCAGAACCTTGTAAGGCACTTTATCACTTTCCAGTGATGAAACAGCCTGGTCAGAAGAGCCATTGGGCCTCTCACTTTCCCTTGCTGAATCAGCTTTCCTGTGAATCCTCAAATTTAAGTTCCTGGGAAGAACATTGGAGTCAACATCATGCATTTCATCAGGCATTGAAGTTTCAAAATCCAATTCCAGCTCTTCGTCATAATCTGAGTCTTCTCTGTCAGGCCCATCGAGTAAAGCCTCATTGTGTCCTTCGTAAATTATGTCACTCAGAGAAATTACTCTCCCTCCATAGGGATTTGCCTTTGATCGTTTACCACTTTCTGTGTCAGCCTTGTTGACTTCAGCTATTAACTCAAGCGCATGATATTTGTCAAATTGAAAATTAGGACTTAACCTGATATAGAACTACCAGATATGGATAGTAATGCACAATTCAAATAAAGATACTACCATTAATGAATTGCAAATCACGTGAAATTGCCAATAAAAACTAGTAACATCTGAAAATCAGCATTGCAATTCATGCATAGAGGAAGATCAAGATCAAGATCATCCAGATGTGCCAAGTGGTGACATGTGTGGGTAAAAAGGACAACTGCATTAAGGCCTGCTCAAGGTATGCGAATATTAAATGAAGGGTCTTTTGGGCCAGATAATTATCATTATCTTCAACATTACAGAAACATCCGGAAAATATTCAGTAAGTTTAGATGTTAATTTGAACTTAAAAAACCCTTAAAACACTTCCAAAACAAACACACAATCTATAAAAATAAAACCTTTTGTAACATAAAAATAACAGACTGCAAAACTTAAATAGATGCTTAGAATGCCTAGTATTATTTAAACAGAATGCGCAAAGAAAATTCACACTTTTATTGAAAGCAAAAAGCTCCTAATCTTTACAAGGTCAAGCTGAAGTTCTACTAACTCAGGTAAATTATTGCACAAGATTCCTCAACTTAACTCCTGAACTATATTTTGTCTATTTTTTGAATGACATAATATAATGTACGGATGGCCTTGATGGTAACTACGTTTGGAAATCAAGTAGTATATGTATGATAGGAGTAGGAGATGAGTTGGATTACAATATCAGAGGGAAACATATGAAGAGTAATAAAATAGAGCCTTTAGAGCTAAGAAACCAGGGAACTAAGGAATGGACTGCCCCTGAAATAGCTGATCAAACTGAGAAAACTAGGAGATTGGAGATAGAACGCTAAGCTGAATGAAGAAATAATATTCAGGCTATAATTCAGCCTTGATGGCCACTCTGTTTACTTATGTTTTCAAACTTTCTTTTCAGTATTTACCAAACATTATCTCACTTAAAAAAAAAAAAAAGAAAAAACTCACACTCAAAACCTAATTTTTATTTAAAATATTCCATCAAAAACTTATTTTCTATTCAACCTATCATATTCAACACCTATTTTCTGTTTAATTTTTTACCAATCCAAAGCCAACCCAAAATTCCAAAACACTTCCAAATTATATTTAAAAACAATGTCTACCTCAGAGATTGGAAAAGGAATGCGAAGAATAAATGAAGAAAAAACATTCATACTAAAATTCAGCCTTCATTAAGGCTTGCAAGAAGAAATAGAAATAACTGATCTTATAGATAACTTGCGAAAAATACCCTCTCAACAGAGCAGTGTTCCTAACCTGCAGCAATGGCCGTCTTAATATTACCGACCCTCTCTGCAATTGCAAGATCAGATGGGGACAGATCTTGAGCAGCTGTAGCAAATTCCAAGGCTTCCTTATGCTTTTCCAACTAAAAGAATCAACCATAACAAGAAGAAAAGTTTAGATACACTAACCGCATATCTAATGTTAAAAGCAGCATATAAATTATGCAGTTATAGATGAGGCTATTTATCTAGCAATCGAGAACCTTTTACACGTAAAAGGACTAAGTGCCACCATCTTAAAACATCTGATTAACATGACCTCAAATCAGTTCCCACCAATTAATTTATACAATATTATCTACTATTGTGAGAGATATAAGTGATTGGGTTCTCTCTCCAGGAGCATCTTATATAAACGAGAAGTTTCCTAATTAAATATGAGATTCAACATCCAAAGAAGTTTGGCAGAACTATTGGATTATCCAATGAATAGTACATATCATTTGTGTATATCATTCATTTACCATCAATAGTGCTTCTGCCATGCAAATGAGTGCCCAAGTAGATGAATGATTTATTTTTCGAGCTCGACGACAGTCCCTGATAGCCATATGTGCATCATTTTTCCACTTCCTCTGTAACAAGAATAAAACAAATTAATTGAGCAGAATAAAGTAACCGAACAAGAGAAATGGGTTCAAGTTATGCTGTTGGCTGATGAACTGTAAAAATATAGTTCTTTGGAGACCTTAAGTAATAAGGATGCACGTATGCACAGACATTCATGCATCAGTGCTGGCCCAATTTCATGACCACGACCATCCAAAATTTCATTACAAGCCTCAATTCCATGATAATAATCTGTTTCTCCCTTTAATGATTTTTCAGCAATCTGGATCAGCTTCCTGCATTTATCAAGCTTTAAAGAGCAGATACACTATCAACATCAGCCAAGCAAACTTTACACTCATAACTCAATGTTAAGTAGAGAACAATGCATACTTCTGAAGCAGATTTGTTTCTCATGGTGAAACCATTTAGTGATGCACCAGGACAAGATGAATGCCCTGCTCCACCATCAAGCACGGGGCTCAAGCTCACAAGCTTTGCAAGGTCTCCTGGTGTATATCTCATTGAACTTGAAGAAGCTGCTCATAATAAGCATAATGACAGTGTGTGAATTTTAGTTTGCCTCTGTCAATTTCTTACATGTAAGCATAAGCATTAGCAATCCCACCCAAGTTTTTCATATGTATTAAGCATAGATAATCATTGCAATGTTAAATTCAAACAGATGTCAAATGGTTTGTAGACATTGAATAGTGATTTTTTGGTGGCTATTATTACCACATCTACTATGAGCATCTTAGAAGACTTTAGTGGAACATATGTGGAGAAATCATGAACTTTCATAGGCTCATTTGGATTAAGAGAAATTCTGAGAACTTTTAGTGCCAGCAGGTGCTATCTGTCTCTGCTTTGAGAATTGGAATCTTTTGGCTGCAAAATGAAAGAAAAACAAGAGCAACAAAGACCGATGCTAGGATGAACAGAAAGGATGAAAGAATCCGAGATGAAGGAAATAAAGAATGAAACAAGTTTTTAGGAAGCCAAAGAGAGAGAAATGGGAGAGCGGAAGACAAAATTTCAAGAAATATGAAGACTTTATCAAGAAGTCCAAAGTTGCACATAAAAATACACTTGGTGTAGGGGTTTGCCAAGACATCCAATTAGCTTAAAATAAAATTCCCAAGCCACACAAGATTGCATTACAAAGGTAAAAATTCATGAACTATTATACTCGGGTCTTGGGTATCACTTTGGATAATTCATCTGCTTATAATTAGAATCTTGCAAACAATATTCTAGCTTGCATCAACTTCTCCAAATGTAGATTGGAATTGTTTATGTGAAACCATATCTAAGATTTGAGAACACCTGATCAAAACATGACTATATCTACTTGTTTTGATTATTATATTTTATGAGTAACCCACCTTTGTACTACAGAATTAAATGATCAATTCTTTAAATATGTCTATGGATGATTGAAGGAGGCTATTGTTTTATTGGGTTATGATCTACTAGAGCTAATAATGGAACAAAAATCATACCATGATGGATGTCCATGAGGTACACATGCTCCCCACTGTAACTAAGAAGAACTTCCTCTCCATTAGGACTAAAGGTAACATGGGTAAGATGAAGGCTAGTACGACCCTGCAAAGAAAAATCGGACCATATAATTGGCATAAGGCAATTAATGTGGGCTTTCATCAGATAGTGTTAATTCAACCTTGAACCTGCACATATGTATGAATAAACATACAATGTCTTGCTAATGTTACATTAATCAAGCAATAAATAGTCCAAATTTGTTGATAAATTCTTTCAAGTTCACTTCTGCAACTAGAGTAAGTGCATCAAATTTCAAACAGCAGAATAACGAGGGACTGGCATTTTTCTAAAAATCCAATATGCCACTCCACATGGAAGTGCATCATCCACCTCTCATCACATGGTTTAAAATCAAATTGCATCCAAAAAAGGCCAAAAAGGATTTATTGTTAAAAATACATGAGCAACTAATGATTTGTACACCATTTCAATTTGATGCAAGACATATTAACATTGTGTATAAAGCATTCGTTGAGAGCACGCCTGAAGCTAATGCTAACAAAAGATAAAATCATAAAAAGTAAATAATCTAAGTATCTATTGGCAGAGGAAAAGAACAATAACAACATAGAAAATAACAGAAAAGCAGGGGACTGAGTTTGCATTTTGTATCAAACAGAACTTCAATTTGTGATTAATAAGGGACTAACAAGATCAGAGAGATGCAGTGGACAAAAGTAGTTGACACAAGGAGGAGGTGGTAGATTTTTCTGACTAGATGATAGTGGCGGCAACATTCGTCTATCATACAAGCGCGCAAATGTATCACTGCAAGCATCATGGCTGATGATTAGCAGATACACTTTAACAAAATGTAACACAAATGAATTAACATAGAGTACCTTCCTCCAACAAGTAGTAAATGAGGCCTGGTTGTACTAATATCACAAGACTTCAGGGCAAGGGTCTGCTTTGGAGGATCTGCCAATGATTTTTTAGATCCACTCCGCAAATCAAGCTGCAGTCATGTATTACACAAGTCACTCAACTTTTATAGAAAGTAGGTATAAGGAATACAGTTGACATCACATCAATATATCTTTTATTTGCATATCCGAGTGTATGAGTATGTTTCTTTTCCAGGAGTTGCACCCTATTTCCTTAATTAGCTGATTTGTGGTAGATAAAACTTCAACTAAATGAATAGCTTCTATAGAGAACACCAAATAACAATAATAAACACATACAAGCCTATGAAGTTGATCAAGAAAGGGGGCATGAGATGAAGCAGGGATGAAAAAAATAACTGCAAGGGGGAAAGAAATGTAGAGGACTCAGAACTGACGAGTATATTGCGGCATTCTTGTTGGGAGGCCCCAGCAGGCGGACAAGAAGTACCCTCGCGAAAATCATGCTGCCGCAGTGTCCCATCTTCACTGGCACTCCAAACTACATTAGGGTTTCCAACTTCCACCTATTACAAGAAGCAATTATTGGAAGCGCAAGAAATATTGTCATCATATAGATGGTTCTGCGAGAAAAGAGAGATTTACAGCTAATTTTTTAACCCTCCTGGTGTGACACTGAAAAACTGCTGATGGGGCAAAACCACTCTCCTCTGGTCCACTTCTCTTCAAACGGGATAAATTGAAGAGCCGGACCTAGAATCCACAACCAATAACGCCACCAAATGAGAAAGCAGAACCCCAAATGACATGAAAAGCTATAGAGCATTACCTCAGCGTCACCTGCCCCAGAAACAACTAATTCATCTGAAGTTTCGGGAATAAATTTTGTACAGAAAATGTTAGAAGAGTGGCCTGTCTCAATGGAGTGCATGAGTTTTCGGCTTGAATAGGACCAGATATTAAGCTGCAACAAATACAACCAAGAAGACAAACTATGTTTTAATTGTGACCTGAAATCCATTTACTCTTCAAAGCTAATAAATGGAGCAAGAAAATTTTACCACAGAAGCATAGAGAAAACAGAAAGACCGCCAAAAGTACCCTTTGTGATTAAAGATTCTAAAGTTATAGCAATTCAACAATATGTTTCTATATTACTTCTTATTTCCATTGTAATTACTGATCAAATGCATTTCTCATTCATGAAAGAACTAGCAATGAGAGGTAGCTACACAACCACACATATTAGCCCATATATATTGAATATGAGCTTACAACCATCACTGAAACACGTATATGGCAGAATAACACCTGTGTATCATCTGATCCTGATATCAACATTGATCCTTGTGAATTCCAAGAGATTGCATTTACACATCCACGGTGACCCTGTGAAAGTTTAAAACAAAATGAACAATAACCTTGTGTCCTTACCAATCCTCAAATTTTGCAAGCAATGCCAGGTGGATAGCAATAAAGGAATGCATACCTCTAGCTCTCTCTCTAGGGAGAGCCTTTGTACGAGTGAGGAGTGCATTTGCACACTGCTATTGAATTCCTGAAAATGAAGTCACCAACAAGAACCACTTAAGAACACCCCAAGAATACTTGAATACAAAGATTCGACTCATCAGAAATGTCCCCAAAACAGGTTGATCTGCCCATTTTTAAGGATTTGAGAATGTAAAGTCGGTAGAGTCTACAATAACTGCAAGAACTTAACCATCACAAAGCCAAACCCTCTTCTTTTCCACACTTGATTTATTGTCACCAAAATACTCCCATTTTCTCACAATTAACCTCACTAATTCAATTACCACACACATTCTCTAAGGGTAAAAACTAAAAAAAAAAACACTTCCAGCAACACCAAAAAGGGCTCGCAACTCCACAATCACACTAAAACACAACAGCCGCACCATAACCGAACCACAAAAAGCAGCAAATCCAAATCAACTAACGATCGAGGCTGATCAACCCACCGCCATGAACACACACACACAAAAGCAAAATGAATAAACAAATTAAAGTAACCGCACTTTTTGAAAGGGAAAAAAGAACACGAACAGACATGATGAGCACCGCGCAGAGTTCGTCTGTCTATCAAGTCCGTGATGTTGCCGTCGTGAAAGCCGGCGGAGAAGTCCATTGAGCTAAACCCCCCCGAATCCAACTCAATCGATCGTCCGTCCGTCAGGTCAGGTGCCCTCCGATTTCTGGAACAGGGTTTTTTCTTCTCGTAATTTCTCAACCTTTCCGACGCAAGCACGCACCAATATATATATATATATATGTGTGTATATGTATGTGATGGGTACGATTGAGAGAGAGACGCGTAGATGCAATGCAGAGTGTATGGCGGTGGGCGCACACATCGCGGCGCGGCCCAATTAACCGTAACGGCTCGCCCATGCCCCCAGCAATATTATATAATAAAATTACGTTTCAACACCTGTTGACACGATTATGTTACTAATTTTGTCAGAATATATGAATTTGTGTGTTTAGTATTTTATTTTGATTATTATTTTTATTTGGTTTTTAGTAAATTAAAAAGATATTAATATTTTATTAATTAATAAACTATGTAAAAAAATTTAATATTTTTGCCTTTGATTTATGTAAAAGGTATATATATAAAAGTATATATATATATATGTAATGATACATATAGAATGTAATTAAATTAAAAGTTAAAAAGAGTATTTTGTTGATATTAGTGCAAAACAGGAAAGTGATACACAGACTTAAAAAAATGTTTTTTAGAAGGATGAGTATAAACTATAATTATTTATGTTAAGTGTGATTTTTGTGAAAAAATAAAATATGTATATTGACAATTATATTTAAAAAAAATATTTGGACAAACAAATTTAAGTCATTTAAAATATTCAATTTTTACTTTTTTAATAAATAAATATATTTATATGTATTCCAAATAAACCATGGATAGAGGAAGTTCAAATTTTTTCAAAAAGAGAGAATGGATTTGTAAGATTAATAATTTTCTATCTTTCTATTACTAGTAGAAAAAAACAAATGAATAAATAAACAATGGATAGAGTTCAAATTTTAGAAATACCATTATTCATTCATCCATTCTCCTAAATACGTATACATATAAAATATTAATATTTTAAAATTTATGTGAAAAAAATAAACACTTAGATACATATTCGGACAGCGATAATATATATAAATTCAAAAATTACAAAATGATCACCATACACATAAAAATACCAAATCATAAACTTCTTTTTACACAGTGGCATTAACAAAAACTTGTAATTGTCTCAATTCTAACTATAAAATATTAAAACAAACCATAACAATAATAATAATAATAATAATAATAATAATAATAATAAAATCCAAAATTTAAATTTGAAGAGAGCAGAAGAAGAATGCATGATCATGATCACCTGGAAAATGTTCTTGAAGTGTTTTTGGAGGTGCCTTTATCCCCTCCATAAGGGAGGCTTTCAGAGTTTCCTTTGTCCAAACTCTGAGGTTTCTTAGATTTCTTTCCAGCCTGGCTGTTCGGATTCGTCTGCGCTTCCCGGTTCTCCGGTTCCTGTCCTTTTTCGGATGGCCAGCCTTTGGATTCTTGATTTTTGTCAGGTGACTGAGGATTCTCAAATGATGTGCTTATTTTACGGCTCTCACCAGACCGGCTTAAGCTTCGACCTATGTTTAAGTTCTGAAGCTCATTCGCAATTTGTGCGCGCCGTTCCTTTAAGAAGTTGAGCCGGTTTGTGAGCTTCGATAGAGCAGAATTGGCACTGGCTCCCTGTTGAACAAAGTAGGATTACATATCAGTGGAAATAACAAAAAACACAAACCAAACACACCCTAAGTGTGTAATTTAGATTTTCGATTCTTTTGTATATATATATGTATATATTAGTACCGGAGGCATGCCGGGCTTTCTTGATGCTGTGGGACCAAATTTATTAGCTCCAGAGTCCATGGAGGTTGCCATGGAGATGACTGAAAGGAGCTTTGGATTGTCTGTTTGTGGCACTAATGCCATATTCGACGAGGATGGAGAATCATCCTGTTCATACATGGTCATGAATTCAGCATTGCTAGACGATAATTTTAAGTAGTCAAATATCCGACACCGCTATTAACCCCCTGGAGAGTAACAATTCGCAGCATTTCTATATGCAATAAATTTGCCATTCTAGATGAAGGTTAAGAAAGCGAAACACACTAATTGGATGGCAGAATCGAACTTAGTTAATTTTTTAAAAGGTAACTCATATCTGTTATTTGCCATCCATCGACATATACTAAAAAGGTGAGAACAATCGACTGAATCCTGGAATACTGAGGAAGATGCATACCTTACTAGTAGAAATCTTCGAAGCACCATCCCTGTGTTTCACCTTCCTGCATACGCAGAGAGAGAGAGAGAGAATAAAATTAGTCGTTACGTGTGCCAAATCTTCCTACAGCTAAAAAGGACATAGATAGTATGCATAAATGATCATTCGATAAATTGTTTTGAAACATGCCTACCAAATTCAGTTTGCAGAATTCCAATAAATTCCAGTTTCTAAAATCTAAAGCATACTTTAATTCATCACCTATGGGTTCAGATATACAGAAACTTAAAGGTGAATCGTGCAAAAGATCTGAAGTTGCTGCCAAAATCCAAGGGGGAGATAGAATTTATAATACTAATTTTCTAAAACTTCTCATGGTTTAATAATTAATACTATTCAATAATGCTTTGGAATCCCCTATATGGTTGTATTCGTGTTCTTGTCCTACGCAAAAGTCATGCAAAGGCTACGTACGCTACAAGCAGAATTGAAGGGAGAATATATGTATGTGCTTACAACTTTTGTTGGTCGTGCCACACCCTAGAGTTTTGTTCTCGTTGTTCATAAAGCTGTGATTCAAGATCGTCAGCTTTTCTCTTTAAAATCATAACATCTGCCTCTGCTCGAGTAATGTCCTCCAGCTCCGCTTTCATCTATAGACAACTAGAAATTGGTTATTAGCAGGCGTAATAAATAAACTTCCAGATACATTGCAAGAACCGAACCTTCTCACTGATAAGTGATGAAACAGATGAAGGTAGTTGTGAACTTTTCAGTCCAGCGTCGATTGTTGCCCTCAACTCCATCTCCTTGCGTAATAGCTCTTGTAGCCTCACCACCTACGTTGCAATTTCCTTTGAGTTTGTTCGAGTGTTAAAAACCAAATCCATGTTGATGTATAAGTACTTTATTTGCTGCTAATCCCGTATGTCAAATTTAAAATTCTTGATTATCACTTTGAGCCCAACTAGTGTGCAAATACGTCGTGATGATTTTACAATACCCAAAACATGAGATTTCCCTGTTTTATGGCAATCAGAGAATCCTATGGAAGCAGTGTAACATGTGAAAACTATATGCAATATGTGTGGAAAGTATATGCAAAAACCAGTCTAGACAGATATGTCATGGCTGATATATGTCGATAGTTGCCATGTAGGTAGGTGAGTGGGAGTAGACAAATAATGAAAAAAGGAAAAAGAAATTAAGATCAGTTCTCTATAGATCCTTACATCTTTCTCAAGATATAGACGGCGTTCATGCAAATCATTTTTCCGCTTATCTACAATATCTTGCAGAAGAGCTTTCACCGTAGCCTACATAAAGGAACACAAACAAAGATATAGTTTCATTATTGCTTAATCCAAACCTATGAACTGGTAAATAATGAGAGAAATAAGGGCTTAAAGGTCCACCTCATTGGGGGTTCCGATATGCAAATCCATTTTAGCATGCCACTCAGCCCTACTAGGTAAGGGGCAAAGTTAATGTGATTGTGAGGAAAAAATATGTAAGAACAAAAAGTGAAGGCGAGGAAAATATAAGCTGTTTGTGCACATCACACGGATGTAAGCAATTTTAAATGTGAAAACACCTAGGTCCTCCCAGATGGATTGAAAATAGTTTTCGCACATTAGTGATTTTTTTCTAGTTCAGGGCACCCAAGTATATACTACGATGCATAGTTTGATATAAAACTTTTAATTTGAGAATGTGTCTGTCTTATCAAGTAGAAGGAATTCAAGCTCTCCTATGTAAAGCGGTAGAGCATAAACTGACCATATTGCTTTGGTGAAGTCACCTAACATTAGATGGTAAATAATGCTATGTTGTGAGTTTGATTGATACATCAATAATGAAAGGAAGATTGAAAAAAAGAGAAAAAGAGAACACTTATACTTGGTGTTAGATTTATGATAGAATGTGAAAGCATCACTCACTCATCATCATGGGATACTTCACCGGATTCCCCAGAAAGGTTCTTCTTCCCCTGGATGGACTCAAATGTGTCATGTGAGTGTTCTCAATTGTCTCAAATAATAGAATATCAAATTCAGTTGTCATTTAATGAAAAAAGGCACGGCTGCTGATATATTAGTACAATTAGAACGGGAAATTATAAAAAGTTTTCTTGGCACTGTCTGGCATCAAATTTCCTTTCTGGAAAAGAAAAGAAAAGAAAAAAGAACAGATTATACACTCACCGTAGCACGCCCTAGAACCTGGCGTTGTCTGGCACTGCGGGACGATCCATGTGATAATTCAGAAGATACTTGTACCAAGGATGCTTCAGAGGGATCATCCTCAGTTAGGTCAGAGGAGTTATTTGATTGGAGCTTTGCTCTATCTGGACTTGAAGAATTTTGGTTGGGAGAGTTGCAATTAGATCTAGCACTTTCGGAGGCCTGCATTTATTAATGGATATAGGTCAAAACTCAACGAACTTAGAAGAAAATTGAATAGGCATTAGCCAAAGTAATCTAAAGTGGTAGTTTTAGTTGCCCTTGATTCTTCTTCTTCATCTTCTTCATCGTCTTCATCCTCATAATCAGAGCCTTCTGTCACATAATCATCCTCATCCTCATCCTCATCCTCATAGCTTTCATCGTCTGTAATTTCGTCACTCTCCATATCACTCTCATCTGAGTCAGTATATGGTTCATGGGTCTCAGCACCATCCTAACAGAAAAGAGGGTAAATCACATCCAAAGGAGATATTCATCACTTCTTTGCAAAAGACATAGCCAAATCCCAAAGAATTGACTACAATATTTCCACCATTACCAACACTGACTTAAATATCAATTAAAAACCAAACTAAGACCAAACACATACACACACATATATATAACCAAAATAAGATTCACATGCATATAGAAAATCAACATGAAACATCGACACAATCTATCAATGTTGATAAGTCGGTTCACATAAGGAGGCAATCGATAATGACAAAAGAGTCACAAACTTGAAGCCTACCCCAAATATGTTGTCATATTCATCAATCAGTGTAATAACAATTGCTTGCGCATGATTAGCTGCTGCAGCAGCCTGCAAAAGTTGAGCAGAGCTATCACCTCCCATATCAATATGATTATCGATATCACATTCACCCGCAAGAAGGGGGCGAAGAAGCAATGGCGCCATGCACGCTGCCACAGCTGATACACTCATTCTGTTCACAGCCTTGTTTGATGCCACTACTATGCACATTTCAAGAATTCTGATATAGAGAAACAGAAAAAAGGGTATGAGGAAAACACAGGGCATTATAGTAAGTTCAAGGCTAGAAATCGGAAATGAAAGCTTTTCCAGAACTTAAAGACATCCAACAAGACACCAAATGACTTTTGTTGACTGAAAATTTTGATATGAATTGAGTATGAATATCAAGTAAAAATATCCAAAACCATCGCCTCTTTTAGAGTTAGTTATCAAGTATCACATATTTGATTTGTAGATACCCAAAAAATGCAGTAATTAGGGTGATTGATGAGATTTATTTCTCAAAAGATATGATTCTCCTCTTTTCTGTGTGTATATATATGCATCCCTATTTGTCGTAATAACCACACCTTTATTTTTTTCTCATGCCAATTTGGTCGAGGAGATTCACATCTCACTATTTTAGTTTACAAAGCAAGCTACCTCAAAAGTTGTTCTCTTTGGAAATTTTCAATTCCATGCTTTGTCGAAGACATGAGAACCAATCAAGTTTTATGTAATTTGAGATCAAACATTAACCTTACACCATTTTCCTCATTTTGGGGAAGTTGGCTCCAGGTAACTCAAGCTAACAAGAATGCCTTTACAACTAGCAAGTTGATGAATTTGTTTATCTAGTGGATTTTGTAGTCTTGGATATGAAAGGTCAAGCATGGCCCTGATTCTAGATAGACCTTTTTCTCTACCAACTTCAAAACAAGGAATACTAAGGGTGTGTTTGTTTGGGGGTTTGAATTTTGAGTTGGGATTTGAATAGTAAAAATTTTGAATTTGAATAGTTGTATGATGTGATATAAATAGGTGATGATGTGATGTTTTGAATGTAAAATTGATTTTTAGTATAATATAAAAAATGAAAAATAGGTGTTTGATTTGATGTTTTTGGGGGGAAAATTTTGGATGAATAGTGGAATTTAATCCAAATCCATCAAACGAACACACCCTAAATTTATCAATAGAAATTGCATTTTCTAAACAAAGATTTCAAATTACCTTTGTAATAAACGGCGATTTGGCTCTGGAAATGTTTCACATATTGCTGATTGCATTGCATCTACTCTCTTGCTTCGTTCAGTTCCTAATTATTATATTGAGTTAATTGCTTAACCTAAAGGAAAACGGAAAGGAAAGGAAAGAAAAACCCTGATATAGTTAATTACAACAGATTTCAAATGCCACAATACTTTTAACTCTTGGACCATGACAATCTTATCCATATAGCCATTACAAAAATGTATAAGTAATTGCAAAAAAAAAAAAAAAAAAAAAAAGGACTCTTAGTTATACAATCATTAAGGAAATTGGGAGAATGACAATACTTCACAAACTACTATAATGACATGAACAGATTCAAGCACCGAGGATGGGAAATAATATATAATGATAGAAATCTGATTAGAACAAAAAAAAGGGCCGGTGAGGTTTGGGTGGGGTTGGAGATTCAAATTTAACATGGAAAGTCTTTCCCTATATCCACAAACTCATGTTGGAAATGAGTACCTTAATGTTTAAAGCTCTACTCCAAAGGATTTCTAGTGATGTGTATATTATAGTTTAAATTGGTGAACTTCTTTCATTATATCTGGACTTTTAGTCTGCCTTCCAGGAGGGCACTTTTATTTTGTAGGAAATATGAAAACTTACGATAGGCTTCAACAAGAGCCTTGCAGCAAGAAGCAGGAACAGGTGATGAAGGTAACTCCCGAAGAATATACTGGTCAGGATCGGTAAAAAGAAAGCATTCAATTCAATCACAATATAGGAAAATGACAACATGGTGTGTTTCTAGAAATAAAGAATATACCTTTATACAGTCACCAATAACATGGGCATCTTCATTTGGTGAAAAATCATTTTTCCCTGGATATGATTGAAGTAGGGATGAGTGGATTATGATGATTTGTACTTGGATACATCTTATCAGATTGACAGTATGAAACACAGGCATGCTTTATTGCCCAAAAAACCTCTGCACATAGATATTTTTCCATCCTAAATTTCTAGTCTTTTTGCTTGGACGCACCCCTCAACATAGAAAGAAAAGAGGTACACAAACTAATCAACGAAAACCAGGAACATAAGGACATAGAGTAGCACTAAATAATGGCATTGTTACAAAGCATAGACATTGGCGTGTGTGAAAAGTGGGATTCTCTCTTTCTCAAAGGATGATTAGCTCTCGAAACTTTCAGGAACACACACAGCATCCTTTGAAAAATATTTTGGAAGAATAACGGAATAGCAGTGTGGGTTAGAACATTGGAGGAATTAGAACAAACCTTTGTGATAATTCTGAGGTATCATTAACAATATAGGAGTATTTTAAAGACATTTCACGAAATGAAATAGGTTCTTGCTTAATATTCTGAAACAAAGAGTCAAAGAAGGAATCAACTGTTTTAAAATTAAACTGCAAAGAAGAACAAATAGGTCAAGGAATGTGGCATTAAATAAACAAACCTTTCTCATATTCTAATATTCGACGCTCTACTAGTTCTACATCTGCAGCTTGCCTCAAGATGCCTTCAGTTTTGACTCCTAAAACAAGAGTTAAACAAATTAATCGAACTTAGGAAGAAAATAACCAAATTCTTCCTCATTCTATAAGCACAGGAGAAGAATGTATTGTGATCTTTTAAGGATTAAGTTTTCAAGACAGCACAAGAAATATGAAAATGCAGACTACTCACACACGGAAGATGAAGAGATTTCATTCTGATTTAAATGAGAACCATGGAGTCCAATGCTCACCATAAATGTATGGAACTCCATCTTGACTAAACCCAAAACACAAACATGCAAGATGAAAATTTTCAAGTTGTAACAAAGGAGTCAAGAAATTTGGGTATAATACTATTGTGTTATGAAGCTAGCATACACTCATGTATTGTGTCAAAGATGTAAGCGTTAAAACTCAAATAGAATCAATAATGTCAAACAAGTTTGTCATCTTTTGAACCCACTTAGCGTGGGGTGGATTAATGCAGATGGGTGACTTATTGTTGGATGTAGCCATTTCCTTTTCTACACTGTCGATTCATTCATGAGAAAGATAATAAACTCAAATCAGAACATCACTTTTAAATTAGAGTATAATGCTTAGTTCCATGAGTAAACCCATCATAATCTAATTATTAAGTTCTTTTATCCAGTAAAATCACCACGGCACCTATCCAGTCTTTGTAATCTATGACTATCAAAGATCATTCGTATTAGCAAATAAATATAGAACAGAAAAGCATACTTCTGGGGTACTGTTAGTGCATCTCATACAACGCATAGAACAGTTTGGTCTCTCTTCACTATTAGGATATTTGATAAGCTAAATTTTTGTTTTATTCAGTCTTCCTGAGGTTGAATTGGGAAGAACAAGTTCAGAATGCAAAGCACTGAACAGATTCAGCCACCCCATTTAAGTTCACTAGAAAAAGGCTCACCATGTTCTTCCACAAATCTAAGAGCTTTTTCCAAAAAGGATGGTGTGCCATCTGTATCTTCTAAAGCAAGCAAAATTGGTCGGCCAAGTACCAAGGACTTAGCTGGTTCTTTGTCTTTGGCTATAAAATACAACGAATAAGATTTGGATTAGTAACTAAAATATAGTCGTCTAAAAGTGACATTATTGTATTGATAGTTTTTCATCCATTAAAAACAGTGAAAGCATACTCTCAAATTATTATGATAAGTTCAGTCTACAAATTTGCAAAATTGAAACGTATATGAGACATAATCAGTCTATATGTTTTCAGTATTAATGAGACTCTAAGGTCACTTGAATTTGAATATTGCGGCTGTCAGCAATCTTTACACAAAAATCAGTACTCTAGAGAAACAATGTTTAAGCAACATGACAAGCAGCTACATATTCAGTTAATGAGAAGCTTACATTGTTCAGAAGAAACATCATCTGAATTGAAATTTTCATTCTTTGATGCACCATTTTGACCCGCAACAGGACTAGCACTAGGGGCATTTGCAAGGGCTTCCTCCAATGCAGTCTTCCACTTGTACAAATCCTCCAGTGTTTCTGCCTGCACTAAACAAAATCCAGCAATAATTCCCGGGGGAGCATAAGCTTATGATCTGTCTAAGCCTTGAGACAAAACAAAGCTAAAGACAACAACCATCTCAATTCATCTATGTTTGATTAAAACTCCTTTGAGAAATATAAACTCTATAGGCTAAACAACAATAATAAACCCCATCCATTTCCTCTTAATCTAAATTCAGGTCTACCTACCATTCACACTTTTCTGTTCTTCCAAGATGCATGAAACATGGTAATGAAAAAGTGAGCTTGAAGACTAGAAGAAGATGCAGATTTAAGAGAATAAATAGCAATAGGATGCTTTACAACTTAAAAAATAAAAAAATAAAAAAATAAAAAAGTGATCAGTACTGAACCTTGAGGGTGAAAGACCGTCCATCACGACCATCGGAGAAAGCCACCGTGAGCAATTTCTTATCTTCTTTTACTACCACACTAGAAACAACCAAGATGTTAAGACACTCTATGGTTATCTATGAAATTTCTAACCAAGCAGTAAAGATACATATATATCAATAACACTTGCAGATGATATATTTTGGAAAAAGGACAACCTGCCTGAACTGTTGAGATCAATGCCTCCAAGGGTTAAATTGACTTCACCGCCTTTTTGAGGAGCCGCATTCTGAGAACAAAATAGAAGGCCAAGAATAGAAGATACTTCATAAGAAGAGAAAACTTTTCAAAGAATATAGTTTTACTTGTGAAGGAATAAATTTCACATTCTTGGCTTTAAGAATGAACTGACCAATGTAAATTAGATATCAATATTTCAGTACAATAGAAGAATTCCAAAAATTTGGGTGATAGTTTACATAACTGTATACAAACAGATTAAGAGTGCCAGCAAATTTCACAGCTCACAGCTGCCTATATGGATACAGGAACCAGTAACCATACACAGAATGTGCCAACATTATAGTATAATCTCAAGTATATGATAGTGAAACACTTCAAATATCCATCTTATAGTACATTCAAACACGGACGAAAAAGGCAAGACGTGTAACAAATCAGTAAAGTTATATCTAGTTCATAGAGAAAAATCAGAAACTAGCAACAGTCCCTTTTATTTTTTTGGAAGGTATGAAATTTTACTTGTTAATATAGTTTAGAATGCAAAAAGTAATAGACGAATATTAGTACCAAAGCTAGAGCAAGAGTGAAACTTAGAAAACAAGCAACTTACTGGATCACTTCTGTAGAACACCAAGGAGGTTTGAGTTAAAATAAACCACCTTTTCTTCCATGATGTCCATCCAATCCCTGCATATAAAGCGAATAAAAAGAAGTTTAATGGGTATTAAAGAGGAAATAGGACGAGAATGGCCCATAATAGTGAATATTAACAATTTAGAATGGAAGCAAACCACACTTTTGCTTACTTTGCTCTACCTTATTTAGCAAGTAGATTTTTTGGGTACATGAAAGAAAATTTTCATACAAATACAATAAGCGTGCCTTGTGAAGATAAACCCTAAATGCTAAATATCAGAATTTTATTGGATAATACAGATTGTATCAGTAACAGTAAATACATTGAATTACGAGAACATAAATGCAAATTGTGTGTACGCAACAGCAATTAGATACACTCTATCCAGTTTCACAAGAACAAAGCCATCCTCATAATTTATTATGATGGCGGATGAGCTGTCAAAAAAGTAGATAGCAATATGGAGCTCATTATAGCAAAAAGAACGGTATTGGTGAAATGAGTTTGCTATATATTTTTGTAAATGTTATTACCTCAGCTTCAGCAAGTAAGAATGCATATTCGAAGATGCACAACAGAGTAAAGATGGACATACACACAGACATGTATTCATTTATTTTTGTAATGACCAGAGGAAAGGTCAAAAACAGACCTTTAGATGACAAAAATAGCGGGCCACTCATATAAACCTGCAATGTGATAAAAATTACAAAAATCTGTATAAGCTGTTTATTGCATTGCCGAAATCAGAATTTCTAGAATAAAATGACAAAAAAACTGAAAAAGTTGAGTAGATTGATAATAATTTCATATAAAACATCCGTGGGATAAATTATCAGTAAGCATATTCGAAATCCACTCCATGAAATGAAGTAGCCGAACACATCTCTTTTTTGGCTTAACAGGCCTAAGTCTATCCAGGAATTCGTTGTTCACATCCACTTCAAACTTCACAGCAAATCACAGCTTAAAAACAATAAATTACAGTCATCTTAGCTGACACCTGAAACTCAAGCGTTAAGAACCTACTTCAAAAGCCTTTGATACTTAAAGTGTAGAACATCATATCCGCATTTCTGACAAACTCTTCCCCGAACTTCAATTTGTCTCGATTGCTAAATGTCAAGATGCGAGAGATTGCTAAATGTCAAGATGCGAGAGATACATATATATATATATATATATGAATTGTTAATAACTGTCTCACCTAAAAGTTTAAACTTAAAGCATCAAACTTATTTATTTATTAGGGAAGGTGGATATTCGCCACATACAAGACCCCGGCTCTAGTACAATATTAAATGACTGTTGCAGCGTAAAAAGGATACCATCGCTTATTTATTTATTAAGGAATCAACCTAACACACACACACACAAACACATACATATATATATGTAGCATAGAGAGTTCCACAAACCTCTTTTCACATTTTAACTATCCTTCCTAATGAATAGATTCCACAGCTTTGCTGTTTCCATGATAATGGAACTTCACTATTCGAATGCAAGCATGATAACATGGAATTTTGTCAAACATACTAATTACTATACGTTTCCATATTTATCTCATACAACGCCCTTAATTGAACCAGAGTACATCAACCCTAAAAAAATAATGATTGGATCCAAAAGTACCTTGCTCCCGCCATGAACGGCGGGGCCAGCTGTCGGAGACGAGTCATTTACCCCGGCGTTGCCCTCCGCCTGAAACAGATAGACATTCGAAAAACGAAAAAAATTGGAAACAAACACACGAAATCAGAGCTAAGATCCGGCCATGATTACGGTACAATCATGCCTTGTGATAAATTAAACGCTCACCTGCGTGGAGTCTGGCGCCGCACCCGCATTCATGTTGGTCATTTCTCAAATATTAATGGATTGCCTCCATTAAAGGGAACCTAGAAGAAATGCATGCACACATATTCCCCAACGCACATCATGGAACAATTCAATTAAATTAAATTTATAAATCAATAATGGCGGATTACGGTGGCGGAATGATGGTTACTGTGTGTTGGGGGCATTGGGAAAATCCGAAGGCATTGAATTGGAGGCAATACGGGAGAAACATTCGTTCGTTTGAGGAAAGCGACGATGAAAGAAGACAAACAGAGACGGGGACACACCTTATTCAATCCTTTTGTTTTGTAAACTGCGATTCATAGGCTATGTATGTGCAGAGGCGTTTATTCTTCTTCTTCTTATTATTATTATTATAGAATAATTATAGAATAACTTTATATAATTTTATGGATTCATATTATTGATTGTGAAATTTTTTCATATTCGTAATAAAAAAACCAATAATAAATGGTATAAAAAATTTTAGTTTAGACAAAAAGATTTTTAACTAATAACAAAAATATTACTATTTGATATAATATTTATGGAAAAAAAAATTGATATAATATTTTTATAAACATTAATAATAATTTAAAAATATTGTATAAACAAATACTATATCAAATATAATAGAATTATATTATAGGCAGATAAACCGCTAAGATTATTTAATTTGAAATATATTTTTTTACATAAAGTACATAAGTATATATTATATATTTTCTATTAATATTTATTAAAAAATGTAATTTTCTTTTTTACAATTATTTAAAAAACAATGAGCTTGTTTGTTTTGTGTTTTGATTTAAATAATATAAAAAGGATAGGTATATAATATTCCATTTGTCCTATATCTATATATTCATAACATATTGTAAATTGAAAAAATATTTGTACCGTTAAATAATAGTTACGGTAATATTTGTAATATATATCTATATTATTATTTTTTCTACGTTGAACTTTTTGTCAAAAAAAAACACACCCTACAAATTTATAAGCAACTACATACAAAAACTCCCTAAACTAACATTTTGTACGGTAAAACAAACAAATTATAATTGAGGTGTTTGTTTAGATTTTAGTTAGAGGCATTCTTTTAATATCAGATATGTGAAATTTTGTCATTGAATGTTATAACATATATATTATACATTTTAAGAATCGTAAAAATTTATTTAGCAAACAAACCCTTTAACTTTGATAAATAATGGATATTTTATTTTACTCCAATTTTGAGTTGAGTTCAAACAACTAATAATTTCGTACAATTTCTAAATGATAGTGCAGAGTTTCAAAAACCTTTATACACAATTATATATATATATATATAAATTATAAAGATATATTAAAGATACACAACACATAAATCAAATGCCAAACAAACCTCTATACAGATGAACAAATGTTGATAACAGACAGACAAGAAAATTTAAAAATCAAGATCCAAATTACATTTCACATATCCATACAAATCGCAAAAATGGTACAATTAAAATGAAAAATAAAAAATCATACAAGCATGAGAGGTAACTTTTATTACAAGAGAATCAGATATGTATTCATCACCCAAATGCAAATTATGTTTCCATATACAAAACCCAAACATATATATAGATATATATAAACACACAGATGGAAAAGCCATATTTTGAAATAAAGATCAAGACTGATGATGACCTTGTACTGCATTCAGTAGTGATTTTACGGCACCGTCGTACGCGACGAATCCCATGAACCAGAACTCGTGATGGTCGACAGAAATGATCTGGATGTACTTCTCGGCCGGATTGGTTTTGCTGGCAGTCGGGTTAATGGCTTTCACCTGATTTAATGGAATGACAACCTGCACTTGTTCGTAAATGTGGATGCTGTTCAGTTGTATTCGACAAAGATGTTGAAATATATTTATGCAAATTAAAGAAATAAGATGTCATATTGTCGATATTTAAGCATGTATCAGGTACATCTAACTTTGCAGGTTCTAACTTCTAAGGCTTACAGTGAGTTTCGAATACCAAAATGGCAAAGAACGGTAAAAATGATCTTTCAGTCACTTTCTATGGTATCTTCCAAGCAAAGGAATTCAAAAATATATATATATATATATCAATTTTGGCTATGTTTTTTCTCTTCAATTTTTTTACTTTGCAATCCTAGTAAGAATACACTATTTTCTTTCGAATACACTATTTAAATTAAAAACCAAAACGGCAAAAACAAAAGTAGAACAAAAAAGAATCACCAAGTAAACACACTTCCTTTTTCTTACTCTCATTTTCTTCCACTCGAAAAAAAGGTGTGTTTGTTTGGGGGTTTGAATTTTGAGTTGAAATTTGAATAGTAAAAAATTTGAATTGGAATAGTTGTATAATGTGATATAAATAAGTATTGATGCCATATTTTGAATATAAAATTAATATTTAGCATAATATAAAAAATAAAAAATAAGTATTTGATTTGATATTTTTTGAAAAAAACAAAATTTGATGAATAAAAATTCGAAAAAACCTGCCAAACAAACAAACCCTAATAGCTGTACATTTAGCAAGTCACCGATTAAATGCAAGTCAATCCAAAGGGCAAAGCTCAAAATGAATTTAATGGATATGCCTAAAGGGTAGTGACTAAAAACTCCACTATTTTATACTTGAACAAAACATTGGGTAATTCTTACAAGACTTAATTAACTTGAACAATATATACACAACGACGATTCATCTGATGTGAAATGCAAGAATAATCCGAGACAGAAGCTACTGAGAATAACAAATAGACGGCCACACAACTTCAAAGCGAAATAAGTATAACGCAAGATCAATAGCATACCTTGTAGTAACTCATGTGGGTTTCGCCATTAACTTGGTGGGAAAGAGGACTATCGCTGCAAAAGGCTATTTTTACAGTCGATAGATACAAAACTCCCACAACAGGGCCGGCAGAAGTAGACAAATAGCATGCATAATACTTCTGGAGTTTCTCCTCAGGAACACTCTCAAAGGTATTATGGAAGATCTTTTCATACCCCCCTTCGGCCAAAACCTTGCTAATGTGTGCTGTTCTACTGACTGCAACATCCGTTATGCTCGGGCCAGTTTTCACTGATCCAATCAAAGTATTAGAACTTGCTGTCTAAGTGGCACGTACTAACTCTGAAGTCTAAGATTGTATTCTTTTGTGAGTTTTAGGGCAAGTTTTACTATTCAAATTCTTTTTTCTCTTAAAAAGTATCAAATCAAATAATTATTTTTCTTTTTTATATTATACTACAAATTTATTTTACATTCAAAACGTCAAATCAATATATATTTATATCACATCAAACAACTATTTAAATTCAACATTTTTACCATTCAAAAATCCAAACCCACAAACAAACACACCCTAAGGTTTTGTTTACTTAGAGTTTGGTTTCAATTTTTTCTCTTATGCAACTCTTATGATTTTCTATAAAAATATATTAGTATTTCATATCTCACGTAACATTCCATCTAAACCACTATTCAAACAAAAACCAAATACGAAACACAAAACCATATCCCAAGTAAATAACCCTTAAAATTTACAACAAAATTTAATTTGTTTAAGTGCTATTGTAAACTGGCGAAATCTCAACTGTAAGAGCCACCGTACTTGAGTTTAGACACGGACATTCGGCCCATCAGCTATTGAAAAGCAAAATATAAAAGATCCCATTTCTTTGGCCACACAAAACAAACATGTAGAAATGAGATTTCTAAGATTTAATCCTAAATTCATTGGAAGATCCAAGCTCCGATAAAACTATAACAAATGTGTGTCCTGCCAATCACTTTGATTTGTACAAGAAGAGTATATTGAAAGTTGAAGCAATGCACAGATTAAAACTTATTGTATTAGCAAGATATCATCACATTAAAAGTTGAACGCCAAAATATTTACTGATCTGATAACTTTCTGAAGCTATGAATGAATCATAGTAAGAAAATTAAATTAAACCATTCACAAAATTGGCCAAGCCCTAAAATTCAATGGAAACCAAGGAAAACTCACAGTGCTGCCACATGTTTCCTGCCAAGTCTTCAGCCCTCTTAGTGGCCTCCGCAGCCTTTTTACCGAATTTACCCAAAGCATCCTTAAACTTATCCGTGTTTTCTACAGCATAAAACCACAATTTCATCGAATCAACAGTGAAATAATACAGCCAGAGACTCCAAAATCGACGATCAGTAAAGCGAAGAAGGAGCACAAAAATCGTACTCTTGGCCGCAGAAGGAGGAGCAGAACCGGCGTAGATGTAAGGATTGGACTCCGGCGGCATGGTGGTGGCACCAGGAGCGGCGCGCGGCGCCTCTCCGGAAGCGCTTGAGCTCCACGTATCGGCAACGGGAGCGACGTCGTCTGGCTGGAGCTTCGGGTATGGAGCGTAGCCAGGCTCTCCGGCGCCTCCCGATTTGGAGGTTTGTGGCGGATTTTGGTTATCTTTCGATGGATTTGGCTCCGGCGTCGGCGACGGCGACGGATTCATGATCGGATTCTCCAATAGGGAAATTGTTTAGAGCGAATAATAATGATTCATTCATAAATAAATAAAGATATTTTCTTCAACTGGCAACTGCTCATATTAAAATTGTTTTGTTTAATTAATTAGAAAATAGCATTAATGCCATGAGTCACCATCTTAACATTTAAATAATTATGAAAATTTAGATAAATAACACAAGATGATTCGTATAATCGTGTTCAAACCTATACTTTAAATAATTGTTTTATAGAAAAAGACGAACATAAAAAAAAAATAAATAAAAAATAAAAAAATTGAGTGTTTGAATAATAAAATTTTGAATTAAAATAATTGTTTGAATTGAGTGTGTTTATTTGTGAGAATTTGATTTTGAATTTTTATTTTAATGGTAAAATTTGGAATAAAAATTATTTTTGGTCTCATTCGATATCAAAATTATCAATTTTGGTCACATTAAAATTTTTTTATCAATTTTAGTCCCACTCAAATGAAAATTTATCAATTTTAGTCTCAAACTGGTTGACTGGGACTGAACACGACCATGTTGGCTTGAACACGCCCGTGTTCCTATCGGTGTTCTGAACACACCCATATTCCTGCCCATATTCTCAACACAACCATGTTTTAGGCCATGTTTTCCTTTAGTTGGATATCTAGTCAATGTAGACACGAGAATTTAGGATCGAGAATTTAAGATAAGTATAATTAGTAGATAATTAAGAATGTATTAATAAAAATAATTATCATATAATATAAATAATTATAAATTAAGATTAAAATAACTCGTTAGTTTAATTAAAATTAAAATTAAATTAAAAAATAGTGTGTAATTATTATTTTTTTAAAAAAAGAAAAGTGATATGGGATGTGTGACAGATATAAACGGCAATGTGGACATGGTAAGTGGAAGGGGAGAGTATTATTTAAAAAAAATATATTAATATATTATTATTTTTATATATTTTAAAAATATTAAAAATTGATTATTTTTTATATTATAAAATAATTGTAAAAAATATTTTTGTTAAATTATAAATATATATATCAAATAATTTTAACCAAAAAGCGAAAATAATAATAAATATAACCTACAATATGATTATATTGAAAACATGGTCGTGAAAGCCGTGTTGACTGCTTGGGACGCCCAGTCACCTTCTGAGTCCTCCAACACGGCCGTAACACACGGCCGTGTTTAGTGTCAGTCAACCATTTTGGGACTAAAATTGATAAATTTTCATTTGAATTTGACTAAAACCAAAATTGATAATTTTAATATTGAATGATACCAAAAATAATTTTTACTCTAAAATTTTAAATTAAAATAGTTGTTTAATATAATATAACATAAAAATTGAAATAGTAAAATTATGAGTAAATATTTTTTTATTATTAGTTGCTTTTGATGAAGAAATTTGCCAAAATTTTATTATTCATTATTTTTTAAAAAATATTAATTTAAATATTAACTTTTTATTTTTTATATTATAAAAAACATTTTAATTTTATTACAACTCATTATATAAATATTCAACTTTTTTTTTTATATTTTGTCATTTTCCTTAGTTTAAATATGATATGTATTTTTTTATTATTAATTATGAATTTATTATATTTTATTCATTTCAATTTAAAGTATTATTATTATTATTATTATTATTATTATTATTATTATTATTATTATTACTTTGTTATTACATGTATCAATTTTTTATTATAGTAAAATAATCATATATTCTAATATTAAAATATTTTTAAATTTTTATATAAATTATAAACATATTATTATATGTACAAATAATTTAGGTAAAACAGTAGCGGACAATAGCTACTCGAAAGTGTACTTTGATAAATCCCGGTCCAACCTAACACTCTGCAAACTACTTTTATATTAATGTGTTGGTATAATACCACTTAGACAGTGCTTATATATATATATATATGTATCTCTATACAATCAATCAAATACCATTCCAACAAGAGATCTTGGGAAAAAATAGCAGCAGCCACTAAAGCAAGAAGACACATGTAAATATGTATATGCATTCAACCCCAGAATTTACCAAAATTCTACTTTTATATCCATCATATATGATCAAACTTTGATGCAAAAAAACAAAAAAACAAAAAAAAAAAAAAAAGTAAAAATCTATACCTTTCACCGCCTCAGGTTAGATTAGCATTTATAGCTATGATGATTAGGGAGCTCAGTTTTTGTAGCCGGTGCAGGATTTTAAGACAACCAATGAGTGTGTTGTTCTGTGTTGATGTATAGTCAATGAAACAGAGCCTTGAAGATCCTGCACTTGGGGTTCTCCAGACGAAGGAGACGATTCAGAGACTGTTCATGGATGACATGTTGCATCTGAAAAGGAAAATTGAAGGATGAGGTAAGTTGGTACAGCATGAACCATCATGTTGTACCAAAACATTGAAAAATCTATCCAATAAAAAAAAAAAAAAAAGTAGACATTGAAAAATCTAATTTCATTCTGAGATGAGAGTCGAGACACAATCAAAACCAACATCGGCATCATTTAGTGCTGCAATATCTTCAATAATGATTCAGTTGAGTCATTTCATTTCCGCATTCTACTGATAATTAAATCCATTGGTTCCATGAAAGACGGTGTTTACCTGGTTATCATTTATATATATGGAAGGTTGCAAATTTAATCATGTATCTATGATTAATATCACTCTATATATTTATTCAAATATAACATATTTACTTTGGTCTGAAGGAAGAGTACCAGTGGATAAAGACGGCAATTCCAGTTCCACTCACGAGTTTTAATATGGTGTGCACTTTTTACTTTTTATAATAAAAAAATAGATAAAAAGTAGTATATGATTTTTTACTAAATAAAAAACATTTTTTTACGACAGACAAATAAAGAAAGTGAGCATATTTTCTATGACAGGGGAAGTATATTTTCTTTGTTCTTTGAAGGACAAAAAACAGATGATTTTCTTTCAATGTCTAAGAACTAAAACACAACTGATGAAATATACAAGATAAAAATGATTGTTTACCATAAATATAGGACTAAATTTGCAAACAAGCAAAGAACAGAAACAACTTGTAAGGAAGTCGGTCTACGCACCTGAAACCCTGAAGATTATGTGTCTTCAACATCAAAAGGTTGGCGAATAAGTACTCCTTCAAGTTACAGACGCTTTTGTTTTCAAATTTCTCTGGTGGCTAGATTTTTGTAGGTGGGGATTTTCAATGGAATACACTAAAAGGCTTCCATCTTTCGTCCCAGCTATGAAGCATTCTTCTGGAGTCACAGTCAAAGAACTAATCGACCTTCCCATCCCATTATATTTTGCCAATACTTCAAGGGACTGCATGGACCGGACAATAATCTGTCCTTGTTCTCCGCCACAAACTAGAAAGTTACCACAACAACTCAGTTCAAGGCAGCTGAGACGCCCATGGGATTCAGCTGTTGAAATGTGTCTCCCATTGATAGAGTACAGGTGTAAACTAAGATCGTCTCCACAAAACACAATACGACCATGACGAGAAGCAACAAGCTTGGACAATGGTCTGCCGCCAGGATGCAGAAGAGACCTCACATACGTACCTTCCTGCAAGGTATGAAAAATGCATGTTCCATCTTTTGAACCACTTATCACTAGATCGAGCTCGGCGCTAGCATATAAGCATGTGATAATGTCATCATGTCCGCAGAGAATATGGAAAGGAGAATCGGCAACAACATAATCCTTCCAATTCATTTCAGTCCGTGGATTTCGAGATCTCTTTTCTGGGGCTCTGGCTCGAACAACTTCCCACAGCATAACAGTTGTGTCGTAGCTTCCAGTAGCCAGAATACTTCCATCGGAAGTTACTGCAAAATAATTGCGATGGGAACAGCAATTAGGTAACAATTCTTACTGAAAAAGAGCACTGCTCTACATGAGATGACGTGGTAGAGCAAATAAATAAACAAATAAACGAAAAAAAAAATTCATCATATTGATGCACTTATCAAAACTTTTAGATGAGTTGATATTTAACAATAAACAATAGATAAGACAAGCCATGTGTAGCTTCCAATATAGTCAAAAGACATATTACAGAGATCTCTAGGGCAGCTATTGCACGAAGAAGTCAAGTTGGTCTAATTTCGATAAATCTTTTTGACTTCACAAATCCGGAAAGAATTCAATTAAATAGAAAGTAAAGCAGTGAGTTCATTTTTTTATTTATTGACAGGAAAAAATCCTTTTTGAAATAGTTTTCTCTGAATCACATGTAAGTCAGAATATCTAGTAGCATGAAACCAAGCCAAATGTAGAAATTCACATTTGAAATTCACCCTCAAAATAATGGCAGAAACAAATTGTAAGGAAAGAAGCTAAGTTAGGAAAATGCAACATCTTTCCATTCAACAAAACATTTACCTGCAACACAGCTGACGACATCCTTGTGATGTCTAATGCTCTGCATCATTCTCCCATCACTCAGAGATAAGACCTGAAAACTATTTTCCCAGTTGCCACAGGAAATGAGAAAGTTCTCAGACGGTGTTTGCAAGGTTGCAAAACATTGTGGTCCAAGTTCAAAGTTGTCAGCCAGAGGGCTCCCAATTTTATTTGGCGAGAATACATCGGGACCAATTCCAAAATAGGGATCCTATATGAGAAATCTACAGTTAATTGGGAACTCTAGTGGAAAAAACTTATATAAAGTACAGGTAACATCGAGTAACAACACACCTGAGAACCAGAGAATGTAAAGTTTCCACCAAATTGCAATTGGGTTGTCAACCACAACTTAACAGAAACTCTGAGGTTTTCGTGCACGCTGATGATGTATGAATCCAGCACATTGATATACAGAACTGGAGAAGGTGTTACACTTGAAACAACAGAAGTTAGAGTAATAGAGCTAGGAGCATATCGCAGAGGATGAGCTATTGGGACAGGTTGCCCTCTCCTTGGATGTTTCTTCCGGAAAACTTGAATTGGAGTCTGACCGAAATTAAGAATCTGATCTTCTATGGCTGATCTTTGCAAATCATCTTCTATCTCATCCAAGTTAACCGCACCTTCATAAGTTAAATAATAGAAAACATTTGCAGCCTGTGCAACAATATTTCAAGGATCAGGCTAATTGAGTGTATTAACATCGGTATTGAGACAAGGTAACATATCCTTTTATTTACCTCAACAGCGGGCTTTCCTCGCTGTTTGTAACCGAACACCAAATCAATCCAGTGGTGAAGGTTTGAACTGACATACTCACTTTCGAGGGCCTCCCGATTCTTACTGATGAATTCATCTGGTGAGCCCTGTAAACATTGTGAAAATTAGCAACTAAACAATTTACAGAGGTATAACATGTCCAGACAGGATCTGTGTGCTAATAATATCACAAGCGAATGAGTGAGAAACCCAATCTAAATCAACCATATAACCAATTACAATTACAAATTTGTTCAGGATGAATGACCTAGTAACATCTCTCATGAGGATCAAATGAAAGACAATCACCTAAAAGAAGAAACTAGCAAGACGGAGAGAATGATAACATGATATGGTTGTGCAAACTCTAATAATCATCATACTGTGACCATCTCCACCATCTACCAAACCCATGATTGGGCCATAAAAAATGCTTTCAAGCTTATCCAGTATATCAAAAAATGTGGAGGCCCGAGCTTCAACAACAATATAACAGTAAACAAGAAATGTAAGAAGTTTTTTGGATAAATTGGTATACCTTGGCCCACCGTGGAAGGCAAACATCACCAATTGGTTCACCATCTTGCTTTACACCAAAATGATATGAATTGGAGTTTAATAGAAATTCCGGCATGTAAAAAAATTCAGGAATCAACTCCTTTACATCACTGGTGTTGGAAAGGCAATTTCGGTAAGTGGCTTCAATACTTTGGAAAAGTCTGTCTGCATGATCAAATTTACCACCCTGTTGAAGATAGGACAGTTGAACATTTTTGAGCACATGCATGCGTGATTGATAAATCAGGGAAGCTAAGCGGAAAAGAGAAAACTAAAATATGAAACAAATAAAAGCATCTATTTAGCACTCTAGAAAGGACCGTAAGTAGAAATATACATTGGCAGCGAACAACCAAAACTTACCTGCAAAGTACGGTGGAGAGAGGTAAATGGCTCCAATCTAAGTAGGTAATAGAGAACAATTCCCATGCTCGAGTAATGAGAACCATAATAGAAGCTGTTAGGGAAGCCCATGGTATCAGACAAACTAGATTGGATCTCAGAAATCAAAATTATAATATATATCATCATGAAAGGGAACCACTTTTTTACCTGGGAATGTCAGGGTCGACAAAGTTGCGGTACCTATCCTCAAAAACCTGAGTCAATGGCCAAAAAATGAGATGTAAGCTATATTTGGTTAAAGTTTTTAATGATATAACATCGAAAAAGAACACACAAACAAAGTCAAGTATTAGTGTATTACAATTTCTCACTATTAAAGCTTTACTGTATAAAGGGGGTTGGTCATATGCTAATTTTTAAATTAATTCAGCATATGTTGAATTTAATCCAAACCTTTCATTTGGAATTTAATTATTTAAATAAATTGATAATTTATTCATTAAGGGCTGTGGTTAAATTCAGTATTGTATCCACTCTGCTATATACAGTCACATTCACATTTATATCTAACCCCATGTTCTGCCTACGATAAAAATAAAAGAATTTATATCCAAGGTAATAAAAGAAAAGTATACAGCCCACAGTGGGTTGATCAAACTACTAAAATAAAAGAATAAAATCCCCATTGTTTACGCTTAGAGATGAAATAGTCACTTAACTATTACACAGAAAAGCAATAGTATTTGCACAAGGATAATGATTTGCAACAGGAAAAATAATATCTTCTAACCTCAAATCGTTTTGGATCAAGAGCTCCCACAGGTTTAGATAAGTCTCTGAATGTTGATGACTTCTTCAAATCAAGAGTCTCAGATGTGTAGTCTGCCAATATCCAAGGAAACACAGGATACTGGGTTAAATCATTGTATGTCCTTCCAGCAAGGGTGTTGAGAATCATTAGGTATTCAAAGTTAGTAATCTCTCTTCTCCTCCAGCTTTCTCTAGCAGTTTCAGCCATTTCTTGAGCTATGCGTCTGTCAACAAATGAAATAACTCCAGCCTTGTCCTTGAGGCCCTTGAGCAGTACAGTTTCATTCCTGGTTGCTACTATGAAGTTTCCAATATCCTTTGCATCTTTTTGGGATGCAAAATTAAAAAATATTGGAGGCACAGAGGTTGTAAAGAAAATTTCAATTGCAGTATACTTCAGGAGATATCGAGTCAAATGAACAGCCTTAATCTGCAAGTAGAATGTATAAAGTCCAGTCAGATTATACTGACACAATACACTAATAGAGAAAAAGAATTGTGATTATTGTTATGTAAATGTAACCATCTGACAATGTTTTGTGAACTTGAAATTCCGAAGAGCAATGCTACAAAACAAATTTAAGCTGTTTTTGAAATCTTTGTGATGGTCACAAAACAACCAGATGAGTTTAGGGCAGTGTGCTCAATAGTTTAAAGATGAATTTTAAGTAAAAAAATAAGGTGACCCTTCAAGCCTTTTTGAGTTATTCCAAACCAAGAAACTGTTGGTTGACTCCCTTGTATATAAATAAATAAATGATGAATATCCCTAACAGCTTAGGCTTTCAGGTTAAGATCCTTTAATGTAACATCAGTCGTTGGAGGGTGCTTCTCTATAACTTATTATGATTAATGCTGTTTTGTTTACCTTATCTTTCGTTCAATGCCTCTTATTTCTTTCTAAAATGTTTGTTGTCCATATCACATTAAATAATATGAAAATTTAAAATTCAAAGAAAACAACATTACCTTAGATAAACTCCACCAGCGATGGCGCTTAATACATTTATTCTGTTTTCGGTCAATAGAGCTAGCATTCTCACTTGCATTAACTCTTTCCAAATCTAAATGTGAATTCACAGGGAATTTTAGCAGCTTCTGCCTCTGTGGTCCTCCAAAATGTTCAGGTTTGCTGGGATCAGAAGTAGTTGAGGTGTATGCGTTTTTAAGAATAGATGACCCACCTGTACCTTCCACCAAAAACTCACCAAAGAAATGCAAGTATTGTCTCATAACTTCTAATCGCCCAGCTATTTTCCTCTTTGGTGTGACCAGGATACAGGGTATTGTCGTGAGAACCTGAAAATGCATCAAACAAATTACAGAACTAATACATAAGTTGTTATACCTACCAATCTTCAAAATCGTACCTCGCTCTTCTTCGAGTCACCGGTTGAGGGATAGTCTTCTCTGTCTTGCACAATATCCGGTCCACTGCGCTCCTTCTCCACCTCAGAAAATTCCTTTTCTGAAGAAGTACCCACAATCTCTGAGGTTTTTTGCTGGCTAGATTGAGACTCACTTTCACTTGGTTCTGAAGTCCCTTCATCCGTAATTCTATGGATGCCCTTTACTGAAAATTGCTTCATTTTCTCCAATGAGAGAGCTCCTAAACCATGTTTGCCATCACTCTCAGAAGAAACTGCCCCATTGTTAGGAATTGCAGAGGGACGACAAAGCTTATCATCAAAATGATAATTTCGCCTCAGCTTCTGCCTACAGCGCCATGCATCCTCTGTTTTATCGAGTTTCCAATGTGTAACTATGCTATTTGGGAAGGGATTGGCAGACCATGGACCCCTCTCATCAATCAGCAAACGAAATGTATGAATCCATTTTTCCTGTTGAAGTAGCAGTTGAAATTTTAAGCATGGAAATGAAGGATAAAAATAAGAGATATAATAATGTACATGCTAGGGATGATTATATTACAGCGACAATTTGCTGTTCCTCATCCAAGGAGAGCTGGAACAAAGACCTTCTGCTGTCATCAGATGCCAGAATGGCATTTAAATTATTTTCTATCTGAACCTCGAAATCTTTCCTTTGATTACAGTCTAAAACTGTATTTTCTTCCTGTCTACTTCGCAGCTCATTTAATTGTAAAACTCGGTCAGCTGTCAGACTTTTAATATACTTGATTTCATCAGTTACCTGCATAATGTAGTGTTGAACCTCAACAGGCAATCCAAAGTGAACGTTATAGACGATAATTACTGTAAACTATTATCTGATTAATATTACTATCGGAATCGAAGATATGTGGTAATTTTATGATATCTTCAGGTAAAGATTTGACCATGTTTTGGAAGAGGTTATAATACAATATGTACATATTTTTCCAATAGCAAAGTTACGGACATCTATCACTATTACTTTTTCCAATTGAAACTAATTTCACAGCCATAGACTATGGTTGTCAGAATCAAAGGGTCAGCTGAAAATAATCTGAAGAACAGTTATCACTCTTTTCTTTTTCCAAAGACAAACAAAATAAAGTTGGCCGCCATGTTGCCTAATTTTATGTTTTTTAATTCATGTAAATCTAATAATGCATTTCAGAAAACTATGAACCTGGCAGCAATTCCAAAGTCTACAGAAAGTATCCAGTATGATTAAACATGGTTTACTAAATAAAAACAAAAAATTATAAAATATACCGCAGAAAGAAGTCGATCCTTTTGGATGAAATTAAATATAGAGTTTCCTTCTTTGGAACTACAACTTAAATCAGGCAAATCATCACCATCCATAACACTTGAAGCAAGCATAGACTTTCCACAGCTAATAGTTTCTCTTATCAAGCTAGAAATAACATGAAAGCGAGCACCACCATCTAGGATCCCGTACTGAGACCTAACAGCAAGTAAGGCCCTACACAAAAATAAAGTAAATAATTAGTCGAACAGCATTTCATTAGGAATCACAATGCATATAGCAGTTTATCAATGAACTGTGAGAAAGATATTACCAGATAAAAAGCTGCAGCCTACTCTTGCTTTGCTCATCATCAGCAGAGAGAAGGAGAGGCAAGATAGGGATAACCAGTTGCACGCAGCGTGATGCTCTCTCAAGAGATGATCTACAAAGATAAAGTACTATCAAGCGGTTTACAAATCTTGAGCACTTCTCCCCTCTCAACAACATAGCCTTATCAACAGTTTTATTCGACTTTCCAACCAGAGCACTGCTAATGCCCCCAGAAACAACAGCAGCCATCTCAGCAGCAGGGATATTCAATGACTCTACCAATCCACGAGCTCTCTGGCCTAAAGATGGTGACGTCGATGATGAAGCTCCTCTAGGTAACACTTTGCTTGGACCTTTCCCATTCATTTCACTAATAATAACCCAAAGATTGTCGTATATATTCCACCACTGGTCAGAAATTAGTCTGTCCTCATTTAAGTCATTCTGGTTATGTGACCCAGAAGTTCTATTAAAAAAAAAAAAAAACCAAGGTCAAAGTCAAAAAATGAAGTACCAACTCAAGTAAGGACATGTATAAGATAGCTTTTTAATAACTGAAACTCAAAATCAAGTGAGTTACCCTGATAAGTTTTCTGGACTTCCTCCCTGCAGGGCTTCACACAGTGCAGCATTGATGTCAGGACAATTATCTAATTCCAAAGCCTGGGGAACCTTGGAGCTGCGTCCAGGGTACTGTAACAAAAAGGAAAAAGGAATGCAACAACCATTAAACAATTCTACATGCAAAGAAGCAAGCTAACAAATAGTAAGTCAAGAAATGAAAATTTATTGTGACAATTCTAAATGGCTCCACGAACATGGGACTGCCATGCCATGCATACATAAAAAATGCTAGATTATACACCACGGAAAGTGTACAGTGATTGCCAATTTATTTATAAAATATACAAGAGAAGGGAGCATAAAAGGCTGAGTTTTCACTTTCATTTTCCTTCTTTTTTTTTTCTAGTATTTGAAGCATAGTAGTGCAGTAGAGAACTTATTGTTCCAATAGCTGATAGCTGTTTTAGCAAATGATAAATGTGCCTTTAACTGCGCATTCATTCCAATTTAGGTTACAATATCCTCATTTGCAATAGTCTCCAGCATCTTAGTTTAATTATGGTTTGATTCACTTCAGCTCTCAACTAACGCATTGCCTCCATGAGCATCTTATGGAAACTAATGCTATCAGATCCACCAAGATTTTGAGACGGAAATGCAGAAAGATGAACAAAGCAATTAAAACTGTTGGGAACATCACATACCGGAAGCTGTTGGCTCATTTCTGAAATGAGCATTTCATCAACTAATTTCACAAAGTACAATGTGTTGTCGCGACATGGCTGGCAAACAAATACATTTTCATCTGTAGATAAAGTTATCAGCTTATGTGTCATATCTTCGTATAAATCACGAAGAAAGGAGCCAACCTGCAAAAGAAGACATTAGTTGAGATTCATCTTTCAGTAATATTTAAACTGTGTTGTCCCATGATGGAGCTAAAGTTCTGCATACTTGTTCACTTTGAATTAGTAGGAAGTTCAGAGTCTCTTCTAAGTTTTGCCAGCCACCTTTTACAGAAAGAATATAGTGACAAAGAACAAGACTATATATGTTTCTGATAAAATATTGCTCGTCCATCTCAGAGTCATCATGGGTTTGCTTGTTGAACTTGTAATTTCTTAACACATCAAGCTTCACAGAGGCCTCCAACCAAGCGTTCCATCCATTTTCCTGCATGGAACATTTACTGCTCATTAGGAATGATCTTATTGGCATAGATACTAGCAAGTTACAACTGTAATACCATTAAAGCCTCAATGTTCGAAGGATTTGAATCTAGAAGATCAAGGAGATCTCCCATTATCTTAATTCTTGAAGTGCGATCCTCACAACCTGATAAAAATCTGAAAATGAGGCATAAAACCTGCGGAAGGAAGAAATGAGAATTATTTGTGCTGCTCTTCTGTCTTTCAGATTGTGCGTTCGTCCGAAGCACCTGTGGACCACAACAGATTAGTAAGAAAATCAGCAGCATGTAAACTTCAATGAAACCGTGCAAAATATATACCAAAACCAATATAAAAATGAATATGATCCACAACCTGTTTTGGGCTAGCACCACCTAGAAGAACATCAAACAGAGTAGCACACAGATGATCTGTCTGTGGAAATCTGAAGATCCTATCAGATATTATGGAGAAAATAGGTTGCATATGTAGGGGTGCCTTTTTAGAAGCTTCAGGCAGAGGCTTGGATCGTCCAACTGGAATGGTAAACAGCTTCAATCCTTTCTTTTCTGTTGGAAATCCACCAAGAATTTTTCCAATGAACTGTAAGCCAAGTAACCTAACCGGCTCAAAATCCCTACAAGCATTTTGTGCCAATAAATCAAATGAAAAACAGCACATGAAATGCCGAATATCCATAAAACAATTAAAAGGAAAAAGAATCTGGTTGATTGGGAAAAAATGTGCGAGCAATCCTAAGACCCTTGAGAGATCATATTTTCTCAGAAAGAACGTATATTTAAAAATTCATATACAATAGAAAAATAGAAAATACTCACAGAAAATAAGCATAAACATAATTGACTATTATACAACCTTTTTTGGAGAGAACATAGTTTCATGAATTGAATCAAGAAATGATATAAATTAATGCACGGTTCTTTGATAGGCAGTGACCAATAGCTGAAACCATGTTTTTGTTGTTTAGGGCATTCTGTCACCATTGCAATTCACTCATCTTATCAAAATTGAAAAAGGAATGGCGAATCCACAGAGGCAGTAATAGAAACAAGGAAAAGAACCAAAATACCGAAAGTTCTGCTCCTGGCTCTACAATGTGTATCATATAAATTCTTCATCCGAGGATTTATTGTGTTTACACTCTCAAAGTAGCATGAGGAATATATGTTAATGAAGAAATAAAACTTGAAACATAAAAAACCAGGATAATACCTGCATAGAAGATTGATAAAGATCAAACAGCCTCCCATTAAGTGCAATTGTTCAAGAAAGGAAGAAAGAAGTTGCTTCTGGGAAACAGCACGTATGATCATGTTTAAAACATCTTCAATGCAAGCCATATCCTCACAGGTTTCACAATACGAAACAAGTGCTTTTATATCAGATGCTGTTATCTGCACCCTGCAGATCCAAATAAAACAATATAATTTTAAAAGAGATATATCAGGAATAAAATAAATAAAACTTCTTAGATCAGGAGCAACAAATACATTAGTTCAAAAATGTGCTAAAAGTATCTCATACCTGAGGCTCATCTCACCAAGGCTTAACAACAAAAGACGAATTTTACGTATTTCTTCCCTATCAGGCTTCTCTCCGACAATTAGGTCATCCATGGAATGCATAATAGTTCTTCCATCAGAAGTAGATTTGCTGTGGGTATCGTCACAATAAAATTGTCTAATAATATCCAGAACACGAGGAAGTCTACACAGGCTCTTTAGAAACCTTGGATCACTATCAAATTGTTGGAGAAGAAACATATACATTTCTCGTTGCACTTCGTATACAGTATGGACCCATATATGAGGGTTTAGAAATATGTAAGATACAGCATCATTCAGCAGCAACTCTGACAAGCCTGGAAAAGAACATTGCATTACAATCAGAAATGGAAATTGCTCAAGAGAAAAAATACCACCACCAAGACAACAAATTGAAGAACATTTTCATAATCAACTAACAACTATCTATATATTGAAGGTCTTTACCACCATTAGAGACAACACTAAAAAGATGCTTCAATGCTGAAAGAGATCCCAAATTCAGCTGTTGGGCTGGAACTGATTGCAATAAAAATCCCAATACTGAAAATCCTGAAAGTAGGAGCATTTGCTGCTGATTTGCTAGATTATCATCTAAAATTGATGCTATAAGATTTATTGTTTCAGCAGCCAAACTCTCCTTAGTAACAGGAGTGGGCAACTCCCCAACATGATGACTTCGTCTGTTTTCAATCATATTGGACTGTGTTAAAAGAGGGAAAAATACAGACACCCCCCCAACACAGTATATGATCTGCTGCAGAAGCCTTCGTGAGCATAGCTGTGATCCACCCAATACAATTGCTTCATAAAGCTTCTTATCGGGAGTAAGATCAACATTTGGTAAAACATTGAACAAGGTTCTACCCTTACTTGCCTGAAAGCAGAAGTTTAATTATGAGTAGAGTTTCATTTGTTATACAGCATAAAATGTTTCCTAACAAAATTAAAAGAACCTGTGCATTAAGTCCAAAGATCATTTTTGATGCAAGTCCATCTTTCCCATCAAGAACCCCACCAGACAATAAGTTGTCCACATAAATTTCGTTGTCAAGAAAGTAGTACATATAACTTGGCCCAAAAGAAGAGATATTCTGCACAGCTTCAGAAGAGAGAGCATCATTGAACAAGTAGATGGGACCAATCTGACCAAGAAAAGGACTAGAATCTGCGTGAGCATGCATGAGGTTCTCTTCCTCATGCATCAGGATATTGGGCTTAGTGCCAATGCTGCAACTGGTCAATGGTTCGTTAATTTTTGGATACCTGAATTTACAAAGATCAGATTGACAATTCCTCTATAAAGGTGCGGATATAAAGTATTCTCCTTCAATATATCTCTCAATTGAAATTACCTGCACTTTTCGGAAGATACAAGAGAACCATCCAGATAACATTTCAGCTGGCTCCCCCCTGAAAATGCTCTACCAACAGAATGTACTAAACACAAAAAGTGCCACTTCTTTCTTACAAGGTTGACATTTATCAATAGTCGTTGCCGTTTCAAATTAATTGACTGAAATAAAGAAAAAGATTCTTAAACCATAGTTCAATCCGTAACACAAATTTATATAGCTTCATGCATACATATATCAATGAACTTTGTAAGCTTATGTGAAAGATTGTAATCGTGACTCTCAAATTGGAAAGATATAAGGTGCTTAGCTTTACCTCATAAAGTAACTTGTCCTGTGAAAGAACAGCATAGCACCCTCGTCCATTTTCTGTCAGAAAACTGAAGAGTCCCATCGATCCATTTCGGGGAAAACTTTCTACTCTCAGCCAACAAGTAAATGAGAATCCTCGGCTCAGGGGCCACTGAAGAGGTGTTTTTAATACAATTCCCTGCATATAATGTAAATAAGTATATCACAAAATAACTCTATGTAAGAATGGCAGCAACACCATTGCTAAGGTAAGAGACAAAATTCAACAGCCCAGGAGGCTTGTTAATATAAAATTCAGCCATCACACTCCAAATAACAACAATAATAATAAAATATAAATATAAATATAAATAAATAACAAAAAGAACCAGGATTGTGTGAAATTTCTGTTTGAATTACTGAAGCAATAGATTTAGTGCAGGAAACGTTTTTGGCTGAATTTGACAAACTTATCTCCTCCAAAACAATAAAATAAAATAATTAATCAATAATAAATAAGGAAATATAATGACTTTTTATTATGGATTAGGGTTTTTTCATTTTAACTAAAAAGGACTACAACTCATCCAGGTGTTACACCCTATTCAATAATCACAAAAAATTATTTAGAGGTTGGGACAAAGAGTTGAAAATATTTCTGGAAAGAACTAACTTACAGAATCAATCCCATTGAGATCAAAGAATGCAGAGGGCCCCTTTTCATTTAGCATTGCTAACATGCTATTTAGGAGTAATGAGCTTGACTGCTTCCGAGAACCAGTTTCACTACGGAGAAGAACAAATATTTTACGTATATCCTTCCCAGATATGCTATGCCCACCAATTACCTGAATTAACTGGGAAATTTTACAAACCCTAGTTTCATCATTTTCTTGTGAAAACCAATTCAGAAGAAAGTTGAGCATTCCTGCTTGAACACACGAAGCTCGATTAGAAAGGGAATCCCTCAGCAGATGAAGAAATATCTCGAGCCCATGGTTCTGCAATGAGTCACTGCTCTGCCCAATTCATAAACAAAGTAGATTACTTAGAAAAGATTCAAACTTTTGCATAACACTGAAAGGAAGCCACTGACGAAGTGCTGTACTCTGGAATAAACAAAGAAAAGAGAAAGAAAAAGTGCAAGCCAATCAATTACCTTTTGAAGAACACTGAGATACAGCAAGATCGCATCTTCATTCTGAGGAAGAAATGAAGAAGAAATATGTTTAGGATGCAAATCAAAAGCCATTAAGAGTCCATGCTTGAAAACATTACCTTTATGGCAGAATTTACTATGAGATCAAATTTCCCATCAACCAGCATGTCAAGCAGGGCACATAATAACGCTTCACTCGGCTGCCATTGACAGAAATCCAGCAGCAAACTCTGTAAAGTCTGATAATCTTTTCCGACAAGCGCCCTGAAAGCAGCCTTTAAAATTGAAAGGTAAAATTAGTCTACTTATAAAAACAAGAACACTTCTGCACCCATCCATGCACTGCTCCTATGTCATCATTCAACACATAAAATAAAATTGACTGTTAACCATAATATTAAACAACAAAGGTTAACCAGTTCAGTATAGAACAATGATCAAATATTTGCGCATAGGGTAAAATAAAAGAATGCTACAATCTATTTATTGCAAGTTTTCTTGGTTAGAACATTATTTGTTAATCATGGTTAAACATTAAGTTCCTACTAGTTTTTAACAGTTAGGATTTTATCTTTCTATATGTTATGGTTTTAATGACATTTTCAAATCTACAGCAGTGATACACGTATAAAAAAATAAAAAAATAAAAAAAAAGATAGTGGCACTTTATTAGTTTAAATTATCTTATCTTATAAAAAAGAAGACTCAAAGTTTAAGCTACATCATCACGCTTTTCTTCACTACCAGCATTTCTTGACCAATTGAGGTTCCAATTTCTTATTCTACATGGGATTCTGAAGTGAGGAGCCGCACAGAAAGCATATCAGTGTTTCGATCTGATTCATATACAACCCTAAGTACAACACTAGCCAATAAAGATTCCATTAGAGTATACTCTTGTCAAGCAAAAGAAAAGATATTGAGAACTCCTCGCAGTTGGCCTAGGCTCCATTCATCTTAGCCTTAGGATCACTTAAATCATATACATCAATATATGGAGTCAGTCTCCTACAAAATAGAAAGCCTTCTAAAAAATAAATTTCGATAGTAGGACCTTGAAACTAAGGAACCACTCGGCTTACAAAAGATTCCAACATGCTCCAATCAAATCATAGGAAACATAGGCAAATGGAAACTACCACATATCACAAGCAGTGGCCCACGCATTTGCCTCAAACAGTCAAACCCAAAGCACATAAGTAAATTCATCAATTGCTGCACCTTTACATCTGCAATGTCCCAGCATCACTTTTCACCACTATCTCTCGCTCAACAAATGAATTGGTTAACTTTGCAAAATGTGGAGCAACAGGATCTAACAATCTAGCAATTTGGCCTTAACCTCAGTTTTTTCTCTGTTTTGTTCAACTGTTTTAAGGGCAATTCTCTCCTTAGGTCTCAGAGCTCTATTTATTAGCCCACTGCCCACCTATGTTTCTCCTTATGACTCTATCCTCATAATGTAAGCTAACTCATCTCCATATATATATATATTATTTTCTTTCCAAAAACATTTCATAACATTACCGGTCAAAATTTATAATGGAGTGATGTGCAAGGGGTAATGGGACCCACCTAACTTAATGAAAATGATACAAACCCTAAAATATCCTTTCAGGTGTTAGCAAGGAAAACAAAGGTTCAAGTCAATGACACATGATCCAAAATTATCCCTCCCCGCGTGTTTGTAATTTGAGAGTTAACATATTTGGTAGATTTGCATCGTCAAATATTCACCTAATTGTCTAATTGACAAATAATTTCTCCAACTCTAGCATAGGTCAATCTATTTAGCATTGATGTACACATGAATCTAAACATCTTATTGAGCAATAAAAGCAAATTAACTTGAATTTCTTATTTATAGCTAATATTTCAGCCAAGAAAATTAAGGAGCTTCATCACGGTTATTGTACTTTAGTGGTTTATTTTTTGTGGGAATCTTTCGAAATTACATGAAGATATTTAAAATATCAGCATTGAGCAAAATACAGAGCTCTGCCAAAGAAATAATCATCAAAAGAAGGTACCTTTGAAGCATCATTTTGTGACAGCAAACAAGTCAGTGTTTGGATGACATTCAAAACCAATCTCTCGCCATTTTTAGCATCCAAATTCCCGTTCAACAGAGACACAACATGCAAAAAGCATTCACCCTCACGGAATAATGCTTGATAATGCTGGTTACAGAAGATAACAATTGCACAAGTCAACTTAAAACAAATTCTATTACTGCGAGGATATACAAATTAAAAAGAGAATTTATTTGCATACCACTTGATCTACTAATAACATCTCTCTCATTCCAGCCAGCAACTCAATTGCCAAGTCTGAAAAATTCATAACTCGTTCCTTCACATGTGTGAATGTCTCCAAGTATTTGGAGCACAGAAAGACTTTTGCTTTCTGGTCCTCTTCATTACGTGGAACAAACTGCCAAATGAAAGAAACTTCAGTCCCCTCCCCCCAGAAAATACAATAATTATTTGAAAAGGGCCACCAAAACATGGAGTGGAATGTGGATACCTTCATGAGATCAAGAACATACTTGAGCATAAGATTCCTTAGACCATCTTCCCAAAATAAATCAAACATACAGTTGATACAGAGAGAACTAGAAATAATCGAATTTTTTGCATCATCAGATATTGAGAAATACATTGCAAATAGATCCATAAGTATGTTTATGCATTTCTCCCAACTCTGACAGTCCTCAGGTGAGTAAGACACTTCATGGCTTTGATTAGACACTGTGCCAATCATAGAGGCATCTGAAAAATCATTTTCACTTCTTTTAGACTCCTGGACCTGAATCCAGGCAACCTTGAGCACCCGAGGAATTGCATCGAGGGACTTAAATGAGGAAGCAGTTTTCTCAAGTGAACACTGCAATATATGAAGGAGGCTTCTGGAAAGAACAGTTGCAAGGCCAGGATTACAGGCAGATTGTTCAAGGGCATCCAACAAAACAGTACATTCAGGCTGTCAAACATGGATCATTAGATGAAGTGATCACTAGAAAGAACAACGTGATGTAATACCAAAAAAAGCATGCAAATCACAGAGAACAAAATTTAAGAAAAAGAAAACAGTATTCCTTAAATTGCATTTAACTAATGAATATTGACTTCAATTGTCGAATATTTACTAAAGCATGCAACAATGTATCATCCATTCAAGTATCATGAGGGAAAATGAATAAATAGAGCTCTCCATGCCTTAATTAATAGATATTGACAAAGTTCACAGGGGCAAAAAAAACAACAACAACAACATGGATGCAGTTAAAATCATTGTTTTAGAACAAAAGGTTGTGCTAGCATTTGGCAAATTAAGGTATGTGTACAGTAAAACTTAAAACTATTAGAACCTAACAATCTCATTGCATGTGTTATCTGAAGTATGTTGAATCTCTGATCAGTCAATGAATAAGTGATATGATAGGCCATTGCTACTCAGTTATTAGTATGCATAAAAAATAATTAGTTAAATTATCTACCTATCAAGACTAGTGGAGGTGATTCATCAACCGAAGTATGTCATATTTTCTTTGGAACTCATTGTTTTTTAGCATATTCAAGAAAATATGGAAAAATTCGTCTTCAGACAACTCCAGTGAAAAAAGAACACTGATCCTGTACACCTGACGCATCAAATAATAATCCCAACACTAATCCAGTGCCTTGGAATTATCAAGTGCTTGTAAGTAGATGAAAAAATACACTTATAATGTTGTTGACCTTTAAAACTCATCTCGTCCTATATGTTCCTTCAATAAATTCTTTAAAACATGCACGTTAGCAGCTGAAGGTTATGCAGATTGTTCTGCTAGTACTCTATATGAGTAACAGGAGAGTGGATGTCAAACCAGGAAACATCAAAATAAAAAAGAAAAAGGACCAACCAAGTTGTGGGAACTTCCAGGTAAAGTTGCTGCAAATTCCATGAATGAGATAACTTGAGCCTGGAGAATTCCAACTTCACTTGTGTTCACTTCATCCTCAACCAAACTTGGACCTCTATATTCATCCATTAACAAAAATTTACTCATGCTACAAGTATCTATTGCAGGAGCCGGGCCAAAGTAAAAAAAATTCTCCGAGAAGATGAAGTCCCACATATGCTCTTTACGGAAGATATCAAGTAATGATGGTGATGACAAAAGAACCTTCTTAAATGCAAAAATAACATACTGCTGCATCACATTGGCAAAGACCCTGCAAAGCAAAAATTGGTTAAAAAAAATTAAAGAAGATAATGGTAACAAAAACTAATATATTCACAATAAAGGTACCATATATATAAGAAAAGACAGAAACAACAGGATCTAGATTGCTCCACCTTAAGTGGCAAGGAATTTCATTTTGGTCTGAACAAGCCTTGATGCACAGGAAAACTGTGAGAAGCATCCGTGTGAACCACTTTATAGAAAGTTCCTCATAGACTGCAGAAACCACTGCATGTTTCCTGATGGAGTGATGAATGCAACCTAAGTAGCAATCTTTGGTTTCAAGAAGAAAATGGCAAAGAGCTCCACTCAACTTGGAAACATAATCACTCCAATCTTGTAGAATAGATAGATTAGATTGAACAGGATGGGACATCTCTGCTTTTATATATTCTGAAGTCTTAGCTTCCCTTCCTTCAAGCTCATCCAAATAATGACTTGTATTAGACTTCACGTGCAAGTAGTCTTGAAGCATGAATGCAACTGAACAGAAGCTATTTGCAAATTTGTGTACCCTTCCATTCTCGCACAGAAACTGTAAGTTGTTGGTATTTCCAAAGCTACAAACTTGTTAAAGAAACTTGTGAATATCCCCATGCATATACCATAGATAGTAAAGAACTTAGTTTAGAGAAATAAATACAACACTTCATGGACAACTAGATTCACACAACATGCCTCCATATGAATAAAAGGGATTTGGCCAAACAACCAAAACAGTATGTTCAGAGATGCTTGAACATAAATAAGAAGATGCAGCACCAATCACATAAAACACCTTGACTGATAAAGGATGTGGCCCCATAGCCAACAAATCTCTTAAATAAGACAACTATCATAGATACAATATATATTCTATTCCAAATATATCTTAACAAACAAGTAATAACTGGTGACAGATAAAAATAAATTCTCAAAGGATACATTGCTTCCCTAAGAACTTCCAATGATAAAACATGGAGATCAAAAATACCATGCAAGGGATTTTTGCTTCTGCAAAGAAAAAAAGATACGGTTATAAATAAATGTAAGAACACACACAAATGCCAGTTTGATGGATACATTTATGAGCAATCTAGCAAAGCAAGGGAAGTTTACATGTCAAGCAGATCAGTTCCACAAATAATACCAAGTACAGGTAACAGTGAATTTTAGAATTTCTACTGCCAATTATTCTTCATTTCAGTGAAGTTACAATTCTGAAGGTTCATTGTTAATAATGGTGGTGGCAAGCAGTAAAAGATTCTCCTCCCCTTGTTTCTTCAACCAAGCAGAAGGGCATCTTGATACTTGTTATATATATGTCCATCCAATTGACCTTTAGTTGAATATCAAGATTAGTTTAGTACATGGAATCTTCTTACCCAAATGTATATATATATATATATAATGCATGAATAACTAAATGCACTTGCATTTAGATCTCAAAATCTATCAAGTAGCCCCATGGGAAACCCCCCCAAAAAATGTAAAGACTGTTTGCTGTTATGCCTAGTATGCCAACCATCACCAGTTCAAGATGAAAATAGCGCACTCATACTAAGTTGAAAAAACTCAAGAAGCAAAGATCAAATATAACACCAAGCTAGAACAAGCACAATATTGCTATTCAGAATAAGAACCCACAAATATTAAATTCATGAGGAAAAAAAAGGCCACATAATTTAGCAAGTACAAAGAAGACACCTCTTCTCATGGCTTGAAATATCATTTGCAATTAAGCTATCAATTGTAGGAATACCAAGACCATCCAAAAGAACTTCCAAGCCACCAATACTTCTAAAATGGTTTTGCCCACGTGGATTGTCAGCCAAAGCTGCTCGGAGAGCCCTTAGAGTTAAGTGTTGAAGAGACATATCAACCCACTGTTCTTTCATAACCAATCTCCTGATCAAACGCAAAATATCTGAAATACATTTAATATCATGATGAGCATTCTTATAGCATCCAGTACAACAATTAAGTCAGCAGGATAACCTCATAGAGGGATAAATCTGTGAAAAACAAAATACACATTCTCATAAAACTACAGAAGAAATCTGAAGAGTCCACAAAGTCTAGAAGCATAACTTTCATGACCAGAGAGCAAACTCAGAAACATTGACTCCAGTATACATTGTGAACAAAAGCTGAACAGGATAAATTGTGTACAGAAGCTGAAGCTGCATACCTTACCTAATAACCAATTAAGACCGCCGGCTTCCAAAACTGATACAACTGTTGTTTGATGCCACAACAAGATTGCCTCAGAAACTGGATATTTTAAATAAGTTGAAGGGTTGATTAACTTTTCATCGGTCATTGCTGCTGAAGACTCTGCCTTGCTACTCTCAACTTGAACATTTTCATCAATAGTTGAAGGTATATCAATGAAGTTACATATGATGGACACCACGTGGACAAGTGTCTTTTGCAAAACTCCAGCATTTTGTACCATTGTATTCAATGAAGTTTCATCAGAAGGAATGGCGCTAGTAATAGTCTTTAGTTGGACCACAACAGCTGGAGAAACATGAGTCAGGAATAAGTATTAAGCATGTCATACAGGAGACATCATACCTTCGTCACCAACAGAGAACAACCCAAGTGTATCCGAAGTTTTAGATTAAATTACTAAACAATGTAAGAATATCAATGAACTTGTACCATATATATGAACATGAAATATACATCCAAACTCAATATTATGATGTAAGACCAAATGTCAGCTGCTGACTTCGAATGAACTCGCCAACCCCCCCCCAAACAAAAAAAAATGATGTTCAAGGAATAATCTACAATCTTCTTCATTCATATCCCCATCCTCCCATCAACATGCCTATGCTGACAGACTTAAATATAAGAATGAGATAGAATGGAACACTCAGTGCAAAAAAGGATATGTAACAAAGATAAAAGAAAATGCTAAATAAATTTAGATTTGGCAGACTGCATTTATTAGAACAAATGTGGTGACTATACCTTTCATTAATGCTGTAAGCTTTTGAATGCCACCATAGTAACCAAAAACTTTACAGTTATAAATGGATTGGGTCACAATAGTCAATGCATCTAACAGCATCCATGTTTCAGAAGATATGTCCAGGCTTTCCATAACACCCATTTGATCTGCAAATAGTTATTCCAAAAATTAAAAACTTTATATAATAAATGGAATAATCAATAAACATGCATACATACAGGGAAAAATAAGAAGTGTATATATAAATGAATCCGATTTAAATAATCTCCATCAAGTAAAATTCTAGAGAAATGAAAAGGCCAAGATGATTGAGCAACACAATAAGTAATAAGATGGGTATACAAACAGATGAAACCAAACTACTACAAAGAAAATGAAATCTCTCAATATGTTCATTCTATGTTATTTATGCCCGAATTCTATGTAGAGGGGGAATGAACATGTACAAACAAGAAAACAACACACCTAAAAGATCGCCAAAACAAATATTTCATGTCCTCTGGAGGTTTTCTGGATACATAACATACTAAATGCAAAAACTGACTGCTATTTTGAAATGATTTATACACAAAACGGCACATATCTTACTATGTTTGTAACTTTGATTTATATGGGTATATGAAAGAACAAATTTAGTACTGTAAGATATGGTAGGACAAAAGTATAAGAGATCATGCTCTTTGTGCAGCCAGAAAGACTGGTTGGAAAGGTTTGATCCAAAGGCAGAAAGTGGCAGCTCAAAACATAAGAAGTGTGAAAAAAAAAAAATGGAAACTCTTTTAACAGTACATCTATTTTCAATGGCTGCAGAAATAGGCATTAACACTTACTGTCAATAAACAAACTTGCTATTTGTGAAACTTCTTCGATCAAGGCTAGTATTATATCCGGGGGGTGCCCAAAACTACAACCAACCACCACATCACCAATATTTTGTGTATATTCCTCTGTTGATGTGGAGAGAGGTTCTTCAGGAATCTGACCCAGATTAAGGGGTTTCCAATTCCCAAATACTGTCAAAAATTGCTTCAAAAATATATTGAAGGGCTTCCTCTTTTCCACCTGAAAATCACAAGATATTGTCAGACGTGCATACTAGTAAAAATACATAGATGAACACATAGGAGCACAAACATTGCAAATAACACAGGAGGGTGTTGCAATACTTACAGCAGAATCAACACTATTAAGAGAATTTACACATGCTTACCTCATTAACAGCATTCAGGTATCTTTCCCAAAGTACCTTCAATATTGCCTCATCTCCAACGTTACTATAGAAGACAACATAGGAGGCATTAGTTCAATTAACACATAAAAATGTCCTTTGTGAGTTAACACCATACATTAAAATGAAGATGCGAATGCAATGAGGATATGCTAAATCATTGCAACCTTCATCATGGTCTAAGTCATTATCCTGTAAATTTATTATCCAACCAAAGAAGGCCTTATCAGCTTGGGCAAATTCTATTAATCCTGTGCAAGCATATTGCAAAAGCGGAATCAAATGTTGCTGAAATCATGGCCATAATCCATACATTGGAGAAAATTCTGAAAGATCAAGTGGGGCCCTCCCTAAGCTCCTATTTGCGTGAGATTCCACAAATGTCTCCCTGCCCAGCCTCGAGTTTGATGTTCCTCAAAAGCAGTTTTTTTGTTTTTCCTACTATTACTCAATCAGATTTCTACTTTTCTAAGACAATAAAAGTAGAAATGCATCTTATATTCCATTATTGGATCCAATTAAGAAGCATACTCTACTCTTAACGTTAAAATAGCAAGTCTCTCTCATACTAATTTTCTTCCAATTCCTTCCAAGTTTTCCCTTTCAATACAAAGTTATGAACCAATGTATGTATAGAGCATATAGCATATTATGATACATGCCACACCTCAATCTCACCACAATGGGATATGTGTGTTATATAACTGTAGAATACCCCCAACAAATCAATGAGGATACTTTTCAACATGTTTTGTCCATATTCTCTACCAACAATAAATGAAGATGAATAGCCGATACCTGAAAGTAACAACTGCTGCCGGCAAAATGAACCTTCCTGATTGCGAGGTTGAACCATGTTCTCTACTTTGGCTACCAGAAGACCTCAAGATAAAGTCAGTTACACCTCTAACTATGTTCATAGCTTCTCGCGTCAACTACCAAGCAGCAGCCAGTTATGCATACCCAAGAAGTAGTGGCAATACAACATTGCTTTCTCTGGACAACATATAATCAGAAAAAAAAAAAAGAACTGTGTGAGATTCGCAGCTTTAACGAGTTACCAATTTGGTCTTTTGCATCAATTCATCAAGAAAAAACAACACAAACACAAATTGAAAGCCAGAGGTACCCACAAGCTATTAAACAAAAATTAAAATAACCCAAACTTGGCGCAGACTAACTTCGTCGTCAACAAATTGACATTCAAGGTCAAAGAACTACGATGCAACGCCGCGGGATTCAAGATATATATATATATATATAGTGATTAGAATAGAATAAGGAAAGGGGCGAACCTGATCGGATCAAGAGGAGTCGTGTGAATCGCGCGGTGGATTTATAGCAAGGGTTTGGAGAATTAGGATCGGAAAAATGGTTGAGAGAAGAATTGAAGAAATCCCGACCCGAAGAATCATAGCGAAGCAAACAGCAGATAGATGAGTTGGGAATTATTTCATTGCTGTGTGCATAATATTTACCCAATTGGTGAAGGTGTATAATACTAAAATGCACCTTCATACGTGCGTAAGCTGACGAGCAAGTCCTATTAAAATGTGTGTGTATAGTTTTTATATGTATTTTTTGTTATTTTCATATATTAATATCTTTAATTTTTACACACATTATAAATATATTATATTAATAATTAATTTATTTATAATTTTATTACTGTTTTAACAATAATAACAAATTTTAATTTAATATTTGATGAACCATTATGAAAATGTAATAATATATTTTTATTAAAAATCATATATGATGGATAATGAATGGATAATATTATTATTAGGTGTATAGTTAATATAAAAATTATTATTTTATATTAAATTATTCTTTTTTTTTTAAGTAAATAAATTATGAATTAAATTAATATGATGTTGATTTGATTTAATTAATAAATATTTATAAACAAAATATTAAATATGAATATAATATATAACAATATGATGTATGTTTATTGATGAAATACTAATTGTTTAAAATAATATGATATGTTACTTGATCTGTGAAGAGTTACTAATTATTGTAAATTGAGTGAGCAATTCCTAGATCACTTACATTCTTATATACTCAAAGAAAAACCAAACTACACTTAAATACATATCAAATTTTTCAAAGATTTTTTAGAAATTCTTTTTATTTGTTTTTTGGTGTGTGTATTTTTTTCTTTAAATTTATTATTTGAATTATGTATTTTTTTAAAATATATATATTTTTTATTTTTTAAAACATCTCATCAAATATTATTTTAATAGTAAACATAAATCAATTTTTTTGGAATTCACCCCCTCCAAAAAAAAAAGAAAAAAAAAAAACAGATACTTAAAAGTATTTATATTTTCTATTTACAATGCCCACATCCAAGTGTTCTTTCACTTAGGAAAAAAAATTACAAAAACACAAATCCAACACACCCTGTACATTTTTCAATTGATTTTTACATTAACCTTCTTTTTTTCTTTATGCTCACGGGTAAATCCGTCAAAATTTTGAACCCATAAGCTCACGATCATAAGTTCAACTCCTACCCCACCAGACCATCCTTAAGGGAAAGAACCTTCTTTGTTTAGATAAAGAGTGTTTAGAAGTTTTTGAAAGTTTGAAAAAAATAAAAATACAAAATTAATATTTGATGTGATGTTTTATTAGAGAACAAATGTATTTAATGTATTGATTTTTTAAAAAATAAATAGTGACCGTATGAGTAAAAGCTGATAAAGTAAACAAAGCTTATAAAACTTTCTTAAAAAGGTAAAACAAAACTGCAATACCCATTTCACACTCAAAATAAAATACAGATAATATTATCTGAGAATACCAAAATAAAGGAGATAGTTCCAATGCTCGTTAAATATATTCAACATAAACAAATTATATATAACTCTATACCACACATAAAAACACATAAAAATACATAGTGTTTGTTTGGGAAATTGAATTTTAAATCTACTGTTCATCCCATTTTTTCCCCCCAAAAATATCAAATCAAGCACATATTTTTTATTTTTTATATTATACTAAAAATCAATTTTACATTCAAAATATCACATCAACACCTATTTATATCACATCATACAACTATTTAAATTCAAAATTCGTTTTAATTCAAATCTCAACTCAAAATCCAAAGCCCCGAACAAACACACCCATATGTAAACTACATTTTCTTATGCTATTTGTAGTGTTTTCTTATGTTCGATTTGGACAATCGTCACGATGCTGATAAATCTCCAATCAGCACCCGTCCGAAGCATGATAAAACCACACCACCAGCATGTTATTCAACTACATCTAATTTTGAGAAAAATAAAAGCAAGCAATGTTTCAATATGTGTAGGTTTCAACCTCCAATCCCTTCGCCACAATTTTCATGTCATCGTATATTCCTAACCCCAATCCCGGCAAACTTAAAATGTTTTCAAAGTAAACAAAATTAGAGCTGCAAAGCATCGATGGAAGTAGAGCAATCCATACGAAAACAGAACACAGAAGACACAAGGAATACACGTTAAAAAAATTCACTCAAACCAGGCAGCATAAGCATATACAGATATAACAAAGGTAAGCACATCGATATATATATATATGCATATATAGTATCTATTATATGTGATACAATAGCTAGCACCCTTTTTTTTTTTCGACATTCAGCACACGACAACCAAGACTTATTGAGTATGTAAAGCTTACCAGCTCCACGAAAGAGGACGAGAATATTTCAGCACAATCAGAACAGCCGGATCAGATAGCACAACTTCCACGTGAAATAGGAGTTTTCGTCCTTGAATTGTTGCATGAATTTTGTCGTCAGTCGGGGTGATCAAACCTTATTTTTAGCATGAAAAAGAACTCCAGATTTCTTTGCCCCACAGACTGATTGGAGATCATCAAACTTGATCGGGCGAAAAAGGCTGTTCCAGAAGCTCCATCTAGGAACTTGGGAAGAATATGATTTCTATAAGATATCTGGAGATATTATTCGTGGAAATCCTCATAGGGTGAGGATCCGCTTGAAGAATCGCTTTCATAGGGGGTGCTTTCCCGGGGGGATGCAGGGAGTGACTCTTTCTGCTGCATCGATAAATCTGATGTGGGAGATATGGTTAGTTCATTAAAGTAGTCGATGCCATGGGAAAAAATAAACAGATGAAAAAGGAGACGGTATGTGCACTAACTTTTCTGTCCTCTAGAACGAAACTTCTTAGTGTGACGTCTGATCAGCCTTTTAGCTTTGGTGATGGTGAGCTGTCTGGCAAATGGCTCGGCATCACTTTCGCTCCATTCACCGTGGAGTTCATTCTCGGCTTCGCCCCTCATGGTTCGCAGAACAAAAGCTTTGGCCTTGCGGCGCTGAGAGTTGAAGAGGCCCCGTATAGAGGTAACAAAACCATCGCCTGCTCCATCGTTGGTGCGCTTGGGCCAGGACATGGGGTTCGGATCAGTTTTCTCAGCTGAACCTCCATCACTGTCGCTGAGATTGAGATCATTCTCCGGGGCACCGATGCTACTTGATTGAGCTTTATCTTTGAACTTCTTTCCCTGCAAATTTCAATTTCTTTTAGTCAAGATTGGCTCTGAAGATATAAACTTATACCATATTACTATGAGAAGAATTTCAGATGTATGGTCCACATATTACAGATTAAGCAATTATATACATACACGGATATTCTAATATATACATATATGCGTGTGTGTTTGCGCGCGCATGAGTACCTGCATCCCCGTGACTGATTTTAGCACCCCCCAAATTATGTGCTTCTTTACTCGAGAGAATAACCTTCTCCAAGTCCCCGTGAACTCAACACGATGAAAAGTGTCCATCAGCAATCTTAAGTCGCTTACTGCAAATCTCGACCCTTCATATGTAACTAGCAGCTCAACCTACTCCATTGAGATGCACAATCAACTGTGATGATAATGTAGTTCAAAAAAAATAGAGTAGAGATGTGAATATTGACAATAAAAACAACCTGACTAATTTTGATATTGTGGAACTCCCTCAACTTTCGAGGTCGAGATCGTTTCTCATCTTGCACTTTTCCTGTCTTTTTCTCTTCATGGGAGGATCGGCCAGGTTTTACTAGTTTGTTATCTTTTGATTTATTTCTTGTGATTTCATCTTGCTGCTCAACACCAGTGCCGGAACTGCCTTTGCTGGAGGAGTTCGCCTGTGATACAAGCTCATTAGCCACGGATTCTGCTACATTTTCTTCCCATGTTCTATCAAAGGAGGATGATCTTCGCAGTTCTGGTTTTGAGCGGCCAACACTATATGCGTTTGGATTTTGAAATTTGGATGCCTACAGAAATATAACGGAAAAATTAGCACATTACAATTTCACTAAGCTGATTGAGTAGTCAGTCTCCATTATCACTTGTAACTACCAAAAGATTAATCCAACTACGACGACCTACTTAGGCCCGACTAAATTTTCACTTGTAGAAAAGCTTTATATATTTTCTTCATAGAAAACCATCAACAAGACAAACAATGACAGAGCAGGTCAGAGTAATCAAACAGTGAAATAAAAAGGGAAACCTTCTGCAATCCTCATTAGACACTAAAATACTTTCGCTTCATATGAAAATTCACTAATTTTTTTTTTCAACAGGGGATACCCAAATGTGCAAGTAGGCCTAGGACTTTCAAGAAAATAAAGAGAAAAAGAAAAACAAATTCGTAAGATCATGGCCAATGGTATAGAGCAGATTCAAACTTCACTCATTATAGGTTAAGGTGGGTAACGATGATTTTTTTCACTATTGATCTTCAAATATTACATATGTAATAAAGACAATTGTGTGGTTCCTGTGTAGTATAATCCATATTTCAGAATCAGAGATAATGTTTGAAAGTAGAAAAATACAACTATTTAATTGGATTAGGATACTAACATGGGAAGTATTGGCAGTAGTGCTAGACTGAATAACAGTGCTCGACACCGCAAAGGCAGAGGAGCTAGATTTAGATGTTTCCGCATCTTTTGTGGTATGAATGCCAGATGTAGATGCATCATGAACTGTTGAACCTTTCTTTACCCGCCTTGAACCAGCTGTAGTTGAAACCTTCCACACTTCCTATACATAACAGATAGATATAAAAAAAAAAGGAACTTCCTCTAGAGATAATCTGTTCCAAAGAGAGTGATTACACTAACCTGCCTCCTTTGGGAATCTTGTTCTTCTTCAGGAAAGAAGTATTGCCACATCAACTTGTACAAGGACTCGGTCAAATGTATTTTTAAAGGGAAAATTTCCACCTGAAAAGTAGGACAGCAGCCTGTCAAGCAATGACCTGCAAGTGAACTGCACTGATATTTTCTTCCACAGAATTAATTTAAAAGCACCACTGACCTGAAATAATTCAAGGGGGGAATTACCATCCTTTGAAAATCCTTGTTTTGCATCCACACGTAGCATAACTTTTCTGCATTAAGATAAGGAACAAAAACTACGATGAAAACAAAGAGATAAGAAAATTTCTAGTTTATTTATTTACTTATTATTTTTATTTTTATTTTCAGAAAGAAAAAATCTCAAGATAATTGTTTCATCAGATAAGCAGAGCAAACAGTGTGTGGTAATCCCAGCAAGATATCTTTAGTTCAAAGCAATGAACCACCAGTTGATCTGTATTTACTGTATCTACCATGCAACCAAAGTTGAACCTTTAAAAGTTTCCTATCCAATATATAAAGAGAAAACCAGTTTCACATGGATGGCATGAAAGAACAGAGTTACATAAGAACATGAAAATTTTGTCTTGCTTTGGAGGGAATGGTGAAAAAAGACTGAGATGAGTGAGTTGACGCAACAAATACCAATAATCAGCTTCTGAACCACAATCAAATTATAGATCTAGTTTCAAGGCACTAGGAATCTATAGTTAATTTAAAAACTTCAACTCTTTCAACATATTCCTTGGAATACAAACAGTATGCAAGCACAGGGCAGCAAATTCCTCTCCACCTGGCTATAGCTATAGCACTGTTTTGTGTCTATCTTCCTTCTGGGAGAAAGAAACATATGTTATTCTATTGAATATTGTCCCACATTGGTAAATATGTGGGAACTCCCCTACTATATAGGGGTGAAGGGCCACTCCACCTATCACCAATTGGTTTTAGGTTGGATGTCCAAATCCCTTCTTAACATGGTATTAGAGCCATGGTGCCCGTATTGGGTTTAGATCCTATATGAATTTTTGAGATTATCATCTCAAGGGGGGAGTGTTGAATATTGTCCCACATTGGTAAATATGTGTTGGATGTCCAGATCCCTTCTTAACATATTCTATATATTGTGGGTTTTCCATTGTTCTGTAATAATAAGATTAGGTTTTCTCTTCCCAAAAAAAAACCCATCCAAACATGAAGATGATAAAATTATAGTTGTAAAGTTCACAAATGAAAGCAAATTAGCAAGAAATTAGAGAAACAAGATGACATTCATAATATTCTGTACTGTCTTTTAAGGTTAATATTTCTTTATATCAATAAATTATTTCACTCTTCAAAAAAGATAGGAATTTAAAAAAGATGGCATTCACAAAAGAATAACAAAGAAGCATACTTTCCCCACTCAGCAGGAGGATTCCATGCAGACAGGAGCATGTCAGACTTGGCATGAGGAAGGCAGTTTCTCACAACAAAGTACTTTGTAGTGAATTTAGCAACACCAACATCCTTGTAATCTCTGTCAAAATCATAGATCTGCAGCAAGAAATTGGGACCTCAATGTAAACAGGAAATTGTTTTGCACCATAAAGCAAGTGTAGGAGAAACTAATATAAACTAAATGCACTGCAGTTTACCTCAGCATCAGCTAAAGCTTTTAAATCAAACATAACCATACTGCACATCATTGATTGCTGATATATGAAATAATAGTATATTCATTCTAAATAATTCTTCCAGCAGGTAGCGGAAAGAGTTCATTTTACTCTGAATATATCAGGGTCAAAATTCGTAATATTTGTCTGCTGCCAAAACTAAATTTTTCCATAAGAAAATTGATACTTGCCCTAACATGGTTGTGAAAAAATCACAACATGAATGTTTTCAAGTGTCTCACCATGTCATTTATCTCAGCTTCAGCAAAAGATTTTCCATCAACAAACATGGCCCACACCACCTTATTAATCTGCAAAGAAATACGCATAGCACAAGAAGGGCTTTTATTTCTTTCTTTCTCCATTAATCTTTGCTGTGCAGCTTTCTGCAAAGCCTGTCTTAGTGATGTTGATGCAGCCTGTCTTGCCTTATGTGCAATCATGAGTTCTTTTTTCAATTTTTGCACCTGAGAATAAAATGAACTAGTAAATTTCTCCACAATTCACAAGAACATCAGTCATGAGTAAAACAAGGCAGCAACACCCTGCCATAAATGAATTAAGAGCAGACCTATGGCCCAACTTATAACTATTTCTTAAAAGATACATAAACAACCATTCCACACCCCCTTTTCTTGTGTCGTCAAAAGATAATATATTATCAAGAAGATTAAAATAGCATATATAAATATATATATATATATGATTGATTCAGGCGTACCAGTGTGAATCTTCCGCTAGTTACCATCCACAGTTCTATTTCCATCTCTGGATGTGGATCTGCAGAGATATCACACTGCGTTGACAATTTCCTTATATCATCAAGGATCAACTTCTGCATCCTCTCTTTCTTTTCAAGGTTAATTTTAGCCGATTCTACCTCTTCAACACCGTCAGGAACCATTTCATCTGCCTCCTCTTCAACATCATCGTCATCTTCAGTTGAATATGTTAGACTATTTTTCCGTGGCCTGAGGCATCAACTAAATCATATGAAGCCCATGAAATGAAATTACTAAACCAACATGCAGGTAGTCTACACAGCCCACCCAAAATCAGAAAACAAACTCTTCAATACAAACTTCGGAATAACTACAAGATCTGATTGCTTATGCGGATGAACTTTGTGAAATAAAACAACAATCAAAGTCCATAAAGCTATCCTTCACCATGTTAACAATGCATCTCAAGAGTATAATGTATAATTCAATTCTAGGTTCCAACTCCTAGGCAATCTTTCGAGCTTACATTCCACCTTTTAATGTTACTCAGCACTAGCAAGGAAGTATAGAGCAAGAACTATTTGATGAAAGCATGGGGAACCGGAATGCTTAAGTATAATTGAAATTGAGACATTGGGCTTTCTGAATATGAGTAACTAAATTCTTTTTTACACAGAAGTCACTCTCTTCAACTGTTTGTACTGTTAAAATTAGCCATGGTCATCCCCACTACATCATACTCAGTAACATATGTTATTATTAATAATAAATAATACATGCTTCATGTTCAAGGTGCAGAGGGCACAAATTTCACCTTTCAAACAGTAATTTTGGAAATAAGATTTGCTTGGCATATTTCATCAAATATCTTAGTACCTTAGGATATAAATTTTTAAGGTCCCGTTGTCTATATAGCTTAGATAGAGCCAGATTAGGGTAGGATTATTAGAGCTTACCCAAATTGATAGACTTTTAATTGTATCTATTTATATATATTCATGTGACATCACTTGTGTTAATATGAAGACTTCTATTATCAAATAATAAATCCAATAAGAGAACCCACAAAACCAATTAAACAATAACTTGCAGTTGTTGGAAAAGATTTCAATATGAAATTAAAAATGATAATCTAGCTTTGAAGAATTTCATACTTCGGAAGTCGAGCAAAAAGAAGATTGGTCAAGACATCAAGCATGACTTGGAATTGTCTTGAGGTCATTGCAGCTGTTATATTATGAGAGTTGAATGTAAGTTCCTTCAATGGTTTAACCTGAAAATTGAAAAAAAAAAATATATATATATATATAGATGATTTAGTTTCATGATAATCAATGTAAATTCGGTAATCAAATGCTCTGCAAGTTATTAGATTAAGAGCTCTACAAAATATATTATTCAACAAACTAAAGCTTATCTTAATCAATTAGGTACAAACCTTTAAATCAGGAGTGCCACCTTTGTGTCTTGTATAGCGGAAGTACATGTCACAGGGCATAAATACCCTCTCTAGTAGAGCGCCGGTACGCTTTACTTTGGGCGAGCTCCGGCCAATTCGAGGAAGCCACTGCAGTCCAGCGCCAGGATCCACATCAGTCGGGGCTACATGAGCCTGCACATGTTCTAACATTACAGAGAACTCCATGCGGTTCCATGTCATTTCTGGGTTAGAATCAGGCAGCTGGATCATTTCCCCAACAAGTGCTTGTTCAATCATTTCATAGCCAACATGTAGAACTGAATGAAAGGATCGTGCTAAAACTCGGCCACTCTTAGCAGCAAGTAAGAACCTACCCTGTCAATGAGATTTAATCATAAACATGGCCGAAATATCATTACTCACTTTTTTGGACCCTTAAAAGCTAACCATTTCCCAATGCTTAGAACATCATTGAATATCACAATGTGTTATTTTTTATTTATATAGACATTTTTATAATTCATTCCTATTGAAGTTTACAGTAACATAAATTATTCCACACATAAACAAAGCATGAACTTACGATCACATAGTCTCACAAAAGAAAGAAGATAATTTTCTTTTGTTTTTTTTTCATTTGTTTCTTCAGATGACTACTTTAATTCTATATAAAGGCACCATCTATCCCAGGATCTCAGTAAACATTCTTGTCTTATGACTATCATTCAAAAATCAAAATGACAAAACAATCTCAAATTCATCTATGACTCTCACAGCATTCTGAAGAAGAATTCCTTGCAGCTTTGTTACTCATATTCAGAATTTCAATGCTCAAAATGTAGAAATCTAGAAGTTAACATTTTACAAGTGATAAAAAAATAAGGTTCATTTCAGTTTTCAAACTAAAAGACAACTCAACCTATATATTGTCCTAGTTATGAGATCAGTTCGTGGTTTATGGAGTCTGTATGGGTAACAAGAGACGTGCATACAAATCAACAAGTGCTACTTACAAGAGTCTTTCATGGTTGCAGGCCTTCCCTCTTGTAATCTATGGGTTTGTTTATTTGTGCTTTTTCTACCTGTTTTTCACTATTCAATCTCCTAATTTTTCTACAAAAATATAACATCCAAAAACCTATTTTTCGTTTAAAACATCACATCAAACAACTATCTCACCTCAAAAACATCAAAACCAAACCACACACACATACAAGAGTAAGCAAACCCTATATTCTTCCTTAATTCTTTTAAATATAACAAATATACACAATATTGGCATTGAAAACATACGTTAGCTTCCTCTGAGTGAAGATTAAATTGTGGCTCAATGACATTCACCATGAAATGACGGGTGCCTTCCTCTTCAGGATCATCTATTTTGCTGTATTTCACTGCATGACACAATTTAGCTTAGTAACTTCAGAATGAATAACTTACATATGAAAAGATGCACTGATGTAAAACACTTGATTTAATTCATGGCAGGAACACCAAAGACAATTTTGAAACATAATATGCTTCAAAGGATGGTCGTTTTCACTTGACAAGTATTAGAATATCACATCAATTCACAGTTAAGTGATTATTTATGCACATTTACATATGTTTTAAGGTTAATATACATTGGGGGGAAAACTACTTATTGGTCCTTACATACTAATAAATAATTTAATAATCACATAAATATAAATAAGCTAGATGCATCCATGACAATCCACATGCTCCATGTGCATGTCTTTGTAGCCAGGGTGAAGGGTGACAAAGCAAATCTAAACTTACTGATTGCACTAGGAAAAGGATTTTCCACTGCCTCTGAATTCGACGGGGAAGAATGAGATTTTGAAGCTTCGATGTACTGGGAAGAAGAACTTGCGACGTCAATGATGTGAGATTTTTGGTTATCATTTTTCTTTGTCTTCACATGATCTGAGGCATTGCTTTCATCCTGTAATTTTCTTTGCGCACGTAAGCGAGAGGGAGAAGGCTTTGAAGGTTCAAATGCCTTGGATATCCCACCTACCCAAGACCAAACAGCATCTCTATTTTCAAGAGTCCACAGAAGTTTCAGACCATATACAAAAATCCGTTGACAATTGTCAGCAATTACAACATTGTATCCATCATCATCACTGGGATCTGATCTTGCATGGTCATCACTTTCACTACCATTTTCAAATTCAGATCTCACATACGTCATCTCAAGATTTCTTCTACCAGATTCTTGCCATGCCAATAACCTTGCAGGATCAGCCTTTGGGGATTGCTTGCGTATCGTAAAATAATCAGATGATAACAAAAACCCATCATCCTGATGTCTTTCTGAGCTGGTGGTTCTGTTTTTATCACTTGGTATCCTATCCATTGAAAGGGTCAGTGACCTTTTCCTAGTTGTTTGAATTACTTTTGCAACAGTTGTGCAATCTTCCTTATTTATGTACACTTTGGGCATGTGGAGGTCAAGACCTTGATATACAAGTTCCAGAGGATCACGCTTGCATTCAAATGTAAACTTTTGCTTACCCCGACTATAATAGAATTCATATTTCAACTTTGTCATCTTAAACGTTAGTCCCTTTGCTGGATCATCATCATGCAAAGGCATGTGCCTTATACATGCAGGGGTAGCATCAATTCGGAACATAAATTCTGTCATTACTCTATCAAGTGACAGATTACCTGATCTGGGAACTCTGGGGATACCAAACCGTGGCCACCTGGAAAATGACCGTAATTTATGAGGGGGAATATAATTTAAGCTCCAGAATTTGAGCAGCCATGCTAAATCATGAGGACCAAGATTCAGAGTAGGTGAATCATATGATGCATTCCCTGTTAATAATGGATTGGAAGAAATTCCATCCAGAACTACTCCATTCTCAAGAGAAGATGATGGTGACTGGAAATTATTTGGAGAGAGAGGCCTTAAGGAGAAATTCCATCTCAGGGAAAGAGATGTTGATCGAAACGGATCGTAAACTTTTTCACGAGGTAAACCCTCATTAGGTAGTGCAAATAAGTAATGATTCAGCGGATTCCCAGATGCACAATCCCAATCCATTGTTACTTCAAGAGCAAATGCAGGGGCTTCAATAAGAGGCGCAGGAAATCCTGTAGGATGTTTCGAGATGCAATTTTTCAGTAAGCTCTCCAAACTGCTTACAAATATTTTGAAATCCTTAGCAGAAGCATAAACCCGACCATCAGATTGCTGGATTTCCATATAGCCTGTAGCAATATGTAGTTTATCTGAGTTTTCATAGGGATCAGTAGTTGCAAGAACATTCCACTTTGTCTCAGAAAAGTATAAAGTGGTATGCCCATGAATGTAATTTCTCATTTCATCCCACCAAGGTAAGCTCTTTTCTTTCTTTGGAGGGTGAACCACAGGATTTGGATTCCTAATACACAGATTAGCTCTGCGGAGAGCCACAGTGAAAGCATAGCTGATATCAGCAAAGGAAGGTTCAAAACCAGTACCATATGAAATTTCCCCTTTCTTGAAATGTATAGGCAAATCCAAATATGTTTTCATTGGTGGCGTTGTGCCACTAGCTGAGCGAAGGATCTGCACTTTCCTCCATCTTCCAATGTAGACCTCTTGTTGAATTTGTGGCTGGAAACAGGTTGCCTGCAATTACAAAATGATAAAAGCAAAACAACGCCATAAGTCAAGCCCATGGCTTATGAACATCAAAATGAACGGCAATATTAAAAACCAAAGAGTAACAGGAATGTTAAAGTACAGACTAGAATGCAATCACAACATCATCTAAGTATTGGTCCCAGTGTATAGCAATTTATGGTTATAGATATCACATATCATCATCATGTTCAATCATCACACGATCAAACATTCATATAAATGCAGCCCGCATTCTTGTACGTACTGTGGAGCATGAACAGACAGCTGAATATATTAAGCAGCAAAAGGAGTGCTCAAACTAATACACTACATTATAACTATTTAACTATATATTACCAACATCAAGTTGCTTCAATCCACAGATAATAGCGGGAAGCTCAAATCCTAGATATCTCCTAGACAAACAGTTTAATTACAAATAGTAGATGCATTGAGCAACCTCATCCAAAAGACTTGGTAATTCAAGAGTGGTGTGATACTTTCATTTACATTTAGTTACCGATCTTAACAGATTATATTACATCCAGAGTGTACTTTGTCTCAAGGTGATGGCGAGATCAGACTAAACTTATAATAGTGTGTACCTCTAAAAACTAGTTATAAAAAGACTAATCTAAAACCTAAGTTGAATAGGTGACACGTCATCGACACTTTCTCACTCTAATAAGAGGCATATAGAAATTTAAGATTATATGTGGAAGGGTACAGGTGAGGAGTATAACCAATTCACCAACTTCTCATACAAACAATGAATATGGAGACAATGTAAGTTCATACCCTTTTGACACAGGTATACTTCTACTTGACGCAGCATAAAGGAAAACAATAGAGGAGTATCTTATTCGGTAGTTAGACCAAGGGATTTTATTTATCTTTTTTTAGTTGAATCAATTTGATAAGCATGCCCCATTGAAACAAAGGAAAAAGGCAGACCTGTTGAGCTAGCACAAGACGACCTTCACACCGACCACCAGTTGCAGCAAATAGCGGATAAGTGTAGTTTCTAATCTGAGCAACAAGCGAGCCTGCACGCAAATTGATGTTCCCCCCATACAATCTTGAAAATGGAATGTTATGGGCCCGGCATACTGTATCAAGTTTCTGTATAACTTCAATCATCCCAGCATCACCACCCTCAATTTTTGTGATGCTGCAATCTAACTCAGTAGCACAAATGGAAAAAAGAGAGGTTCTGGCTGTACTAGGCTTGAAACCGGCCAGAAAACCATCTTTACAGGCACCAGATCCTTGTGATGGGATAAGGCTCTGGCATGCCTGGTAATATGACCAGAATGACCTTTTGTATATCTCATCACGCAATTTCTGAATAGCTGAAGCATCCTTACAATCAACCTTCTCATTATGGTGAATCTTCCCTTCAACAGAATCATTAGGATCACCATTAATCCTAGAAATAAGTTCATCAAGAAAACTTAACCTAACAGCTAATTCACGAGCCTCTTTCTTCAAAAGCTGATAATGCTCATCAAGCCAACCTTGTATTGGTTCTTCCTCGATATCAGCAACTAGTTTTCGTATGCTAAACTTTATGCATCCAAGTCTTGTTGAACTAGCCTTTTTGGGTTTAGCCTGATCTTTTTTCTGAGGAAAAATACATCTAGTTTTAGCATTAATCACCAGCTTCAAAGCTCGAAGCATTTCTTCCACCGAGTCATCAATTGCACGGAGTTCCAATCTAAATGGCATACATATATGCACATCAAGGGCTTGAATTACCCAGTCCCAAATAGTAAGTGTTTCAGATTTTCCATCCGATGAACTTCCAGTTGGATTAGGAACTCGAGATATTTGCATCCTGCTGCTTCTAAAAACTTTAGCTCCATTCAGATGGAGCATGAATCCTTCAAGAAGCACCCCAATGCGAGCATTTTCTGAAAAGATAGATTCAACCTTGATAAATGCTTCAACTCCATCTCCAACCTCGGCAGAAATGCTAAGCATTTCCACATCGATAGCGAAAATGTTTTCTCTTTTCTTTGATGGTGTTTCAGATTTCTTGGAACCCAAAGATGTCTCCTTTGGCTCATTATCTTTCATCTGGTGAATTGTCTGCCCATCATCATGTGCTTGAGGTTTATGACTATGCAGCATTGACTTCAGAGACAACCCTAGTTCAAATAATGCGATGTGCACATCAGGCTCCCACCTTAAAGATATATCTGTGGCACTGAAGAGAGAGCAGACCTCAATTTCTTTAAGACCTCCGGATCGCCTAACGAGCTTTGCATTCTGCATATCAAGTAATGAAATTTTTCCTCCAGAATTCTTGTCTTCAGGAAATTCCCCATAAAATGACCTAGCTCTTTCAAGCTCCACCTGTATGGTTCTCTTTTCCTTGTTCATGCAAAAGCTGAAGTGGTAAATATCAAGTGATAAAGAATACTTCAGCGTATTGCATTCTTCTGAAACTGTAGGCAATATATGAGCAGTGCGGAGGGTTCCATCTGCAGAGTTGGTAATTAAAACCCTACCACCTTGGGATCCATAATTAACACGTTTCGGATCTGGAAGAACAACGTTATCCAAGCCCACATCTCCATGGAAATTCACAGAGCACCTTTCAAGATTGAATCGCAAAAGGCGGATCCCTTTGCCGGACGACCGTGATATCTTTGTTTCTTTGATTTGTGTTGGTTTCTTACTTGAAGCAGATAACTTTTTCACCAAGGCCTTCATGGATAAAGCAGTTGATATCAGTGATTCAAGACGCCGAAAGGTCAAGTACACACCCATACCAGTAACATCAGCACCAAGCACCAACTTACTTTTCAAACCACCTTCAGGTGAATCCATATCTTTCTTGCCCAAGTCCAAACTAACCTTAGCAACATGCATTAATGAACCTGTATTTGTTTCCACGCCAAACAAGCTTTCTTTCAGAGATTCCTGATATTCATCAGACATGTGTAAGTTCAGTTCACCAAGCTCCATGTGTAGTGTTGCACCTGTGCCAGATATGTTGTTAGCATATATGTGTGAAGATTGTGAACAGCCCTGCAGGGTTTTCAAAGAAAAAATGACAAAAGAAATTAGGATAGAGAGGAGAGCAAAATAAAATAAAATAAGATGTAGAATGGAAAAACAAAACCATAACTAGCTAATGTAACAAAGTATAATCACCCATGCCCTCAGAAAACATTGGCACCTCCAACTGCACATTTTATATAATATCGTAACAGTTGCATGTTTCCAAGAAATAGAATATTACAGTAAAATTCAGGAAATGTTGCCAAAGGATAAACCCCAAACATAACCACTTTTCTACTTAACCAGTTACCTCTAATGCCCATATTTTAAGGAAAAAGCCCTATATCATTTATTAAGCCCTTATCTTAGCATCCTTGCTGTGAAAAATATCCAAATCTTCAATACATACCATATAAAAGATGCAGGGGAAAAAAAATCAGTTGAGAGTAATACAAGATCATGAAATTCATTCCGGGAAGATTCTTACATGGTAAAGTGGGATGCCATCCAAACTATAAAGGACAGCAGTCATCTCAGGGGCTGAAAGAGTGCATGTCCACAAGATTATCTTCTGTTCAGATGACTTTGATTTTTCTTTTACAGTACCTTCTTCCAACAGTTCTTTTTTCTGCTTACGCGGCAAGCGAATTTGCATCCATGGCTCTAATCTGTTCACAAGTAAGTTGCATTGTGTGCCTCCAAGCATAACATCAATTTCAGATCTGATAGAAAAGTTAGGCTGCAAAAAAGAACATAGTCAAATCAATGATCATGACATGAACAGGAAAAGAAACAAGAAGAAATACAAAGAAGTGAATGGTGCATATCTAGACGTCAACAATCTACCAATACACGAATTGCACCCACAGCACGTCATGTTACCTAATAAACTCATCAACCGAAGCATGATTAATTGTACCATGAATGGAGTAACTTCTTCCTCTCACTTTACTTTATGATATATATATATATGTATATTCTAAACAAAAGAAGATAAGTTGAAATTTTTATTCAGTATATATTCTAAAATTAGTGCTTTGGCTTCGGAAGAACAACTACTAGCTTGGAACAGTTAGTGCTTCACTGCTTTAAGACAAAAGATCAAAAGGGAGTCCAGATTTGTAGCTAACCATACCTCTAGTGGAATGTAAGTGGAGGAAACAACATCAAGTTTCAGTATTTCCACAACTGACACGCCAGCTTCTCTGAGCAGCTACAGCATGTAGACTGTATTAGTAAAATATGAGATACATAAAAGTTTGAATAAATAATTTAAGTTTGAATTTATATGCCTTACATAGATCTCACTAAACTCCATCTGAAGATCAAGTCTTATGTTCTCATCATCTTCAACAGCTTGAGATTTCGTGCATTTTAGTTGGATTCCCATAATGTCATTCTCAACCAAAAGTCCATAACTCCGATGTACAATCTTCACATCAAGTTTAGGTAGAATGAAGGAGGCCTATAACACAAAAAACACACAAAACATCTAAAGATGATATCTGTCACAATTATATGGTTTAAGACTTCAACAAGAGCAGTGAAAAGTGACAACGAGACACCAAGATTGGAAAACTGTTGGGTTAGAAAAGCTTTATCGAGCATTTGGCATGCAATAATGACAAAGTTACTCGGTAAGTAGGTCAGACAGGGAAAAGCATAACCCATTTACACAAAAAAGAAATATATGATGTAATTAATGAGACACTACTAGGCTTGCACCTCTTACAAAAACCTCATCCTAGCCACATCCAGAGTTACTCAAGCATCTAATAGAGGTTCATTTGGGATCCACCCAAGTAACAAATAAACCAGTAATTCTGGTAGTTAGTTCCCCTAGCTGTTTGAAGACATCTTTCTCTTAACAAAAAAAAATTCATACTGATATAATATATATATATATATGCCTCAACAAGGCATGAGAATGGAACACATAGAGTAAAGTAATCAAAGTGAATGTGTGTACATCTTGCTTGTAATCTTGTAGTAATATCATCATCCATAATTACACAATAAATATGAAGCCCATTTTACCCCTAAGATACCAAGTTATCATTCTCCAACACATCCTCTGAAGTGGATATACTTTGGCCAACTTGTCTGCATGGTTGGAATGAACTTTTCTCAAGTTCATTTATTGTTGTTTCACTTTGTCCAGCTTTCGAAGTCATGTTCATCTACCACTTCCTAAGTTTTTAAATTCTAAACTATCTTACCGAATAAAAGTTCTCTACTTTCCAGAATATATATGAATTCATGAAGAATATGAGGCAAGAAATACAGAAAAACTGAGAAGCAATGTCAAGCACTAAAATAATATCAACCTTCTCAGGAAATATAGAAGTGTGCTTGAATACAGCAGGCAAAGCTTGCTTTCGCTGTGGTTTTTTAGCAGAACCAGATTCCTTATCCGCTTGTACCACTTGTGAGGAAGTTTGAGAAGAAGGGTCTGACGAATCCTTCTCTTTGAGAAGTAAATCTTCATTTAAGTTAATGTGGACTTCCCCAATTGAAACTTCCAAATTCCTAACAACTACACCTGATTCCCTGCACCATCCGTATTAATAAAAAATAGTTTGTTACTGAAAGGCTCGTTTGTTCAATTACCACCAGACAATGAACTGCCCTCCAATTCAAGGTTTATACAGTCTAGAGCTTCCAAAACTAAATAAGTAGTACTTACAAAGAATAATCACCTCTTTTTTCTTGTAAAGGAAGGATGCAAAACAATAAAAATACATAAATAAATAAATGAATGAATAAAGAAAGACTAGGGAAAGATAAATAAAACTTTGAGAAACCAGTAGTACTTCAAGAACTTCAATTATGCGCTTGAAACCTTTATGTTTTTTTGTCCCATGTAGACGTCTTAGTTATGGTAAACCCAGAAACCCTCATTCTTAGTTATGTATTCATCTGTTTTATTTTATTTTATTTTAGAGAGAGAGAGAGAAAGGATATTTTATTTATTAATGGAGAGGAGGATGTGACAAATAGAACAATGCGACAAAACAAAAGAGTGAGGATAAAACAAAGCGACACAGCATAAGACATTGGTAGTATATTTTATTTATATTATTATATTGTGAAACAACAATGGTATTAGACAGAACTAATATATGGAAGACATGCAAAATTGCAATATCAATTCCTCCAAAAAACTTCTAAGATAGTGGAAGTAAACAAGAAAAGCATACCTATCATGACCAAACTCACACAAGAGAGACAATTCTTCACATCTGAAAGGAGAACAAGCCCCATCAATGGGCTGGTTAAAAGTGAAAGATCCACCAGAATTTATGAGCTGATCAGATGTTACTCGCGATTCACCAAGGTGTACATTAATAGGAAAAATCAGAAGCTTTACAAACAAGCCAGCTTCAGAACCACCATCTTTGGTTATGTCTACTCTCAGTTCTTTAATATCCAAAATAGCCTTGGGTGACTGCAACATGAAATATTAAAAACTATTGAATAATAAATTACACTGAAATTTTACACAACGACAAGAATAATGCTAGAAACTCTAATCAAACCACCAGAAGACTGCAAATTTCAGCTCGATAAAACATGCATTATAGAAAATCTTCAAAGTGATAGATTACATCCCCAAGGAGATGAGATTAACTAACACACATGGTTTGTGAAAGACACCAAGATACACCTCATCAACATATATCTTAATGTTACCAAATCTTCTATTCAGATTTCCCATGATGTTGATCACTTCTTTCAACTTCAATTGTGCCTTAAATATGAAGACAAAATCAAATAAATTCAGCCCTGAGTTCTTGCTAAACCACCATGTTGGATTTTCTTAGTTGTGATTTAGAAGTAACAACTTCTTGGTGTATATCAAATTTCACTGCTAAATACTTTATTGATGTGTAGCATGCAACATCCATCATAATTCTCTACACCGCATGCATTCATCTGAAATAATAATCATATCTGTTGAAAAAGCATTGTTTACTGCCAACATCAATCTAATTAAACAGAAAGCAACATTCATTAATATCATTAACTTTGGTTCTTTCTGAAGCTGTTCTTGCAATATATCCATTCACGAATCTTCATAATATATCAGCAAAAATTTTCCCACATAAATCTATAGAACATATAAACAGAAGAGAAGGAACTTCACATGCAGAGACCTACGTACATATCTACCTAGAGAATCCATAAAAAAAGAATAAATAAAATCATGTGTGATATCAGAAAGAGTGCTACAGGTATCCTCAATTGGTCTAATTGCGAAGAAGTCTAATGCTATTCGTCACAAACAAGGCCAACAATGTTCTGATAGAAATCTAGTAAGCAAAAAAATCTCAAAGTTTTGGCAATATGTGCTGAAACAGAGATTGGATAATCAAAACAGAAGGATTTTGTTAACACACGTTTCTTACCTTTAACACGAACTCGGTCACAGAAATTGACAAAAACCTTGCCATGTTAGCCACAACCATCCATTTTCCTCTGCCTGAGCTGCGGGACTTTTTTGACCTACTTTTCGGAGTGCTTTTCTTTGAAGGCCTTATTACTACTTCTAAATCACATATTAACACCTGCAATTTTGGATCTCTAGAAAGGAAACCAACCCCGAGCTTAACCAAAGACTGTCGCAAACTTAGCCTGATTTCTCCAATGGATATGGATTCAATTGTACCCTGATCATGAGGCCAACCAAAAATGCAAATAAAGATTTCAGTGATTAGTTGCTCTATAAAAAATGATTCAAAATTCATCAAGTAGATACAATGCCATTATTCAGCTATGCCCTTAATATCAGAGATTTCAACTCTGCTTTACTTTACACACTTTTCACATCCAACACCCAGTTTTATTATTCAATGTATTACATCCAGCAATTATCTTACCTCGAAAACATCAAACCAAAAGGCACAAAAGCCTAAAAAAACACAAGTGAACACACCCTTACCGTCTCTTCATCTTTTGTGGGTTACTTTGTTTTCTTTTTGTTTCTCAAGCTATTGTAGGTTGTGACTAAATTCATGTTTTGTAATGTTAAATGAACTATGGTGATACTTTAGTTCCGTTTATTTCACAAACATGACCAAAAATGGACACCTTATTAAACTTCAGAACAATGTCTCTCAAGCATTTCCAACCCCCAACCCGAAATCCAACTGAGGCCCCCATAAGCCGACTGAGAATCCATGCCAGTAACCTGGAAGCAAACCTGAAACAGTGTGCATCAAGTTAATAAACAACCTAATCATATTTAACTTATTGAAATTTAACAGCAACATATACATAACATTCAAAAAATTGTATAGCATCCTCGTCAACTGATATAAATGTGATATATTGTGTCCAAAAGGCCTTGCTAATAGGGCTCAGCTAACTCCCTAGATGATCTATTCAATAGGTGTTCTGCTTACCTTGATGACCTAGTTCACTTAATGGCAGAACAACGGGAACGAAGAAATCACCAAACAGTCAAGCTAATTTCTTGCAGAGGAATAAGAGGGTACACATAAAAATTATGTGGGTTTCAATTTCCCGTAAACTTATAATTGTTTATTAGCTGTGGTGTTTCCATGCAGACGGGTGAATATAAACTTAAAATTATGTGGGTTTCAATTTCCCGTAAACATATAATGCATATTTCTTCTTCAGCTTATAGGTCAGTAACACATGTGAATACCCCTGTTTTAGTGACCTGTCAGGAATTACTTAGGTTAATTTAGGTCTATAGCTTGGCCAACTTCCTATGTTCATTTCAAGGCTTCAATCTTCACCTTCCACTATGTCATGGAGCTGGATAATTGTGCTCACGCAGGATTCATACAACTTTATTCAACATCAATAGATCCAACGCAGCCCAATTTTCTAGAAATCCATGGAAGAGAGTATGGCTACAAAAAGCAAGAAGGCATACCATGACCACAAAGCAAACATCCCCCCACCCCCACCCCCACCCCAGCCCCCAATGGAGTCCCAGGGGCATCTGATCACTTAATATCCAGAGTAAACATGATAAAAAATAAACAAATAGATAACAGTCAAATAAACTTCTCTAACATAAATAACGCAAAACAAAACACAGGCAAAACGTTGTCTGCATAGGTCCCATGCTCCTATAACTAGCACTAACAGAGCAGTGGCCATAGCAAGCCCAACCGCAGACCTCCTCTTCCAAAGGCAACACAAATCCGCACAAACTAATTGGTCAGCACGACAGCTAACGTCAACTTGATCGGACACATTTCAGTCGAGTTAATAAACACAATTCAGTAAGAATTTCGCGAACGATGGATGACTTACACGAACATAATCCATAAGACGATGGACACAAACAGAAATCCGAACAAGAACTTGGCCGGAGAAGCTCCCATTTCCCAATCAAATTCTCCAGCCGATCCACCCCAATTTTGTGTCTACAACCGGAACGCATTGCCACTGCATGCCTTCATCTGCCCGGCAACTGAATCAATCAATATAGGTGCTTGACCTTCAATCGGAAAATAGAAAAATCAATTCCGAAATTCAAGAACTGGAAGATCAAGCGTTCGATTTTGCGAAAGAATTTAGAGAACGGAAAGGTAGTCAGAGAGATGTACAAGGGGTGTAATTGTGATATATATACACAGAGAGAGACAGAAATGTATATAATATTTTGTGTATAATAATGGACTGAAATCGTGCAGTGACGAGACTAATGACTGAATGGGATCTGGGACAGCGTGCGAGTCGAATAATCCGACCCGTTTATATATAGGGTCGGGTATGTTCTGAGCTGCTGGGTTGGAATCCGGTGAGCGTGGGTACACAGTAAGGAACCTTCCATTTTGCGTAGGATGTGTTTGCTTGAATTTTTTTAGAGTGTGTTTGTTCGGGGGATTTGATTGGATTAGATTTATTTTATTCATTCAATTTTTTTAAAAATAATATCAAATTAAACACCTATTTTTTATTTTTTTATTATACTAAATAATCAATTTTACATTTAAAATATCGTATCAACACCTATTTATATCACTATTTAAATTCAAAATTTTTACTATTCAAATCCCAACTCAAAATCCAAACTCCAAACAAACACACCTTTAAAAGTTTTCGGTGGGTTTGTTTGTGGGTTTGAATTTTTAATGGTAAAAAATTAAATTTGATCGTTTGACTCAGTATAAATAAGTATTGATATAATATTTTAAATGTAAAATAAATTTGTAATATAATATAAAAATATAATTATTTCATTTTTTTAGAAAAAAATAAATAAATAGTACAAATTTATGGTAAAATTTACATTTTTAGTAAATTTGGGGTGCTCTTTAAATTTGACTAAATTTTTATTATTCATTACATTCAAAACATATCAAATAAATATATTTTTTAGGCAAAACAGCAAAAAACAATTTATCAAATCTGTTAAAAATCCCCGTAGTCCTAAAATTCCAAAAAATCTACGTGGTTTGTAAAACATTGCACACTCGTCTTCCTTTTAAATCACACTGACGCCGTTAAATTTAGACTGTTATGCTCCTGTAGTTTCTCTGTCCTATGTTCTTTTTTCGCTCCTATAGTTTCTGTCTTATGTTCATTTTTCTTCTCTTTTCCGCAACTTCTTTCTTCTATCTTTTTTTCTTCCCCAAATTCTTCTTCACACATCTTTTGTCTCAATTTTTCTCTTCTTCTTCTCTAATTCTTTTAGGTCAAGCAGTTCCCAGCTTCTTTCTTTTCTTCTTTTTCCTCAGTTTTTCTCTTTTCTTTTTCAATTCTTTTTCAGGCCATACAGTTCCACCCGTTTATTTATTTTCTTCTTTTTCCTCCAATTTTTTTTTTCTTTTTTATTTCATTGAAGAATGAAGAATTGCAAAAGAATAAAAAGAGAAAGAAGATGACGGATAGAAACGGCTCTTTTTCCCCAATTTTTTTCTTCTTAAATTGATTTCATGTCAAATTGAATTTTTAGACAGAAAAAGTATTTTTGGGTTTGATAAAACAGAAAGAAAGAAATCCACGCATTCTCATCTCCATCTCCATCTCCATGTCCCGTCAATTAATATTGATAAATTTGGTAAATTTATGTTGTGTTTAGCGGATTTAAAATTAAAAAAAAATGAATGAGGAAGAAGATGAAATAAGAAGAATAAGAAAGAAAAGAACGAATATGAAAAAATTGTTGTAAAATATAGTCAATAAGAATATTTTAATAATTTTATACAGAAATATATCACAAAAATCGCATTTTAGGCGCGTCCGTTAAATCTTAATAGAAGGTGGATTTTTTTGTAACATTTTACAAACCGTTTTTTGAAATTTTAAGACTACCGAGGATTTTCACCAGATTTAGTAAACCACGGAGTTTTTTTGTTATTTTACCTATTTTTTATATTACATTAAAAATTAATTTTATATTCATTACATAAACATTTATTTATATTTATTTAAATTTTAAATATTTATTTTTAAAATTCTAGCAAAAAAAATTCAAATCCCAAAGAAACACATCATTGTATGTATATTTATCATAAATACAATATATATATATATAAATATATATTTTATTTATTTATAAAAATCAATAATTTAAAATAAAATATTGAATTTGGTTTATTTGTGTTTTTTTTTATATATATATAAATATATTCTTTATGTTAAATATGATAAGTGCGTTAAAAATATAAAAAAATATCAATTTTTTAAAATAAATATATATTGTATCATTTAAATAATAATTACGAAAGATTATCAATATAATTCTCATATTTAATATAAAAAATATAATAATTCAAAAAATAATTTATTTTTAATGTGATGTAATACATGAATGTGTCTTTTTTTTTTTTTTTTTTTTAAGAAAATAAACAAAATTTTTATAATTTATTTGTAATTTGAAAATCAATATAATTCTCTTAATCATTTAGAAAATGATGTATATTATTATAGTAATTTTTTAATTATTTTCTTTATTTTACAAATTTTCTTTCTAATAATAAGAAATTATAATTATCAAATTTTTCCAGCATATTAATTTATGTCTATAGTGTTTTTTTTATGATTTAGTTTTAGTTATTTTAATTTATAAATTTCATATATTTAAAACATAAGTTGTGTTTTGATTTGAAAGAATATTTTTTAAGAAGTATAAAAAATTGTATATATAATATAAAAATAATAAGTGTAATTAATATTTACTTTTTTTATAAAAAATATACTAAAAAAATTTGAGTAAAAGAAAAAAACATTTATAAAAAAAATAAATAAATTATTTTAGTGAATTATATAATTAATTGATTGATAAATACTTATTTTGCATTATTAAATATTCGATAAAATTATATTATATATTTACTTTGTTTATATAATATTATTTTTTATTTACCTAAAATACCTTTCATTATTTTATTATAAATTATACTAATACAATTTTTTTAAGTATAGCAATATAATATGTAATAATATATTAAAGATTATTAATTTTTTATTTAAAATTATAAAATAGATTTTAACAATATATTTTATATTATTCTTATCAATTTATTTGTATTGATTAAAAATTAACATATACTATAAATAAAATCAAAATATATAAAAAAAATATCATTACATTTATATAAAATACTTTCAAGCATCTATAAAAAAAAAATATAATTTAGATATTTTATTAAATATAATTAAATAATATTATAAATTAAATTGTATTAATAATTATAAAAATAAATATTATTATAGAGGACATTTAATTATACAGAAATCCAAATATATTAAAATACGAAAAAAAACATACAATTTGTATTTATAAAAAGTTAAATATTCAATAAAATATATATTTTTTATATTACCAATACATAATTTCATATACCATAAAAAAAAAAAAAAATCTAAAAACTTTCATACTTTTTATTATAAAATTTTATACTTTTCGAATTTATTTTTTTTATACTTTATTGCTAAATAACTAATACTTTTAAATATTTGAAATACTTATTTATTTATTTTTTATTTTTAAAATTTTCAATTATATAGAACACAAGTACACAATAAGTACAAATTGGATCGGATAATATAATATTATCCATCTTAGTTTTTCAAAAGAAAACGGAAGTTTTGGAATCCACCATACACTAGAACGCACATACGTATAAAAATAAAAAAATAGTAAAAATAAATATAAATACAAATACAAATACGTATCCACCCGAAATTGACAATTAATTAATTTTTGCCTAAATTGAAAATTTTTCTGCGGAGGAAAAGGAAAAACTAAAAAGGAGGAGCCCTTTTGATCCGCACCGACCCACTTTCCGACAGTCAACGCCACCATCCAAGCGCCGTCTCCGGCCGGCCGGCACCATCCGAAATCTCCAATGGATTCGCGGCTGGAGCTGTTGAGATCCGTCGAGCAAGCCCTTGGGGTCAAGCTCGGGGACGAGACTGTGGTGTTGGTGCTTACCACCTCAGTAGCCGTGATTTTGGGGCTGCTCGTCTTTCTTTGGAAGAGATCGGGCGATAATAGAAGCAAGGATGCCAGGCAGGTCGTCGTTCCCAAGCCGGTCTCGCTCAAGGACGACGACGAGGACGAATATGTGGGGCCAGACAAGACCAAGCTCACCATCTTCTTCGGGACGCAGACCGGCACCGCCGAGGGATTCGCTAAGGTATTATTTTGGTAGAGATTTTACCGGAAATTCAATTTACTTCACTTTTCTGTTTTGGATAATGCACGACTTTGATTAAAAAAAAAGTCGGGGAAACGGCCATGATCGTATCCAGGAAGCAATATATTCGCCTTTTTGGGTGAAATCGATAGTTAGAACTTTGGGAGAAATGCTACCTGTTGTTTGCTTGTTTATCTGCCATGTTGATTTCATACTGAAAAAATGTCAAGAAGGGTTATTATGAGTATATGAGTTTAGTTTTCTTAGTTGACTTGTTAATGGTGAACTTTGCTTGGTTTTGATTCCAAATTGGTGGTTTGATTTGATTTTTTTGGTTTAGATAGAATTTTTGATGTGATATTTTGTGAGATATAACAGTATAATTTTATTTTGAACGTGTAGAATAGTAGTGATTTTAACCAAACACACTTATGCTCAAGACTGAATAGTATATTTTACTTCATTTGGTTCACATTGACCAATAGGACTTATGTTGCCTTCAGTACCCCTTATAATCTCTAGGCACCTCTTTCGTAGCCAAAGAAAGTGAATTGGATCAATTAAAGGTTGCGTTAAATAGTTGCTGATTTCTATATCATTTCAGAACTATTTCTCGAGCATGGAAAATGATAGGTTCTTGTGTCTGAAATGGAAGAATTGTGCCTTATTTTTTTGTACTCCCTTGAGCAAGATTTAACCCCTTAACCGATTTGGTCCCTATTTTCCAAGACCGGGGTTAGTGTTTGTTTAAGAACACTTTCTAGCCTATATGCAATATGCATGCTTGTTGAGTTCATCTTTCTTTATCAAAGCATGACAGTATTGTTGTAAACTTAATTTTTTGTTTTCCAAAATCATTCTTTCTTTGACAATAAGTTGATGATGCTTTGGTTCTTGAAGGTTTTGGTGACATTGGTTAATATGGTTGTTTCACGAGCTTATTGCCGATTAAGTACCAACTTGCTTAAAGAGGCTGGAAATATTATTAAAAATAGGATTTTAAAGTATGAATTTGGCAATGATTAGTACCAAGTAGCACTAGTGTAATTTCTTGACAATGAAATTCACTTGTGACACCGTATAAGTTGGGAAGAAATGCATTCTGTTGCTTTTGTTTTGGTAGAGCAGATAGCACTACTATATTTGGTTTCATCTAATCTTGCAATGAGGTATGTTAATATTTGATACATGCTCATGACATGCTGTGTTTTATATAGGCATTAGCCGAAGAGATCAAGGCAAGATATGATAAGGCGGTTGTTAAAGTTGTGGACATGGTATGTTGTTTTGGACGAAGATACTTTCCATTTAGTCTATCACGGATTGTGTTATATGGCTTGTCTTTCTTCTCCTCTTCTTTTAGGATGATTATGCTCAAGATGACGACCAATACGAGGAAAAGCTGAAGAAAGAGACTCTAGCATTTTTCATGGTCGCTACGTAAGACAAGTTTGTTTTTCGTTTATACTTGTCAATGATATTATTCATAGTAGGATTGAAGCTTACTCAACGATGATGAATAATATTACTTATTAACTTGATCTCAAGATATATATTGTATATATTTCAAAATTTTCCTCCCTGAAATTATTTCCATCACTTGAGATGCTTTACAGTTATGGAGATGGTGAGCCAACTGATAATGCTGCTAGATTTTATAAATGGTTCACTGAGGTCAGTTAGATGATTTTATTGGTTGATTGCATTCTCGGTTTAGTTTTATTGTGACCATCTGTGGTACATAATATAGGGGGAAGAAAGAGAACCCTGGCTTCAGCAGCTTTCCTATGGAATATTTGGTTTGGGTAATCGCCAATATGAACATTTTAACAAGGTATCTTGTTAAGAGTAATATTCTTTCAAAAGTGGTAGTCTTGGTTCGATAATTTTGGGGATAACATCAGTACATCAGTACTAGTTTAACATTTTCTTGAGCTTATCCTTTTATTTCATTTCATTAACCATTCTTATTACTTGTCTAATGGTCCTTTTTTTTTTTTTTTTTTTTTTGTGAAACAGATTGGAAAGGTCATTGATGAGAAGCTTAGTGAGCAAGGTATATTTTTTCAAGTGGGCGCGGGCACACACACACACGTTTTACTTTTTATAAAATTTTAGTTCTACACCAGTCTCTTATTCATGAATCTACTAGCATATTCCAAGGGTTTAACCAGTAGTCTCAGCCTTTGATGAATATCTTTTCTGAGAAATAAAGAAAGATGCACTTAACATATATATATATATATTTAAACTTAAAACTCATTTTCTATTCATGTGTGTTTGGTTGTCCAAATACGCAACCCTGTTGATCCATGAATTAAATTCTGATTTAACTATGAGGAATTGGCTACATGGATTTATTGTTAACATTTAATTTTAAAGTTTATATTAGCCTTTTCTGAATTTGTATTACCAAATATTATATTGAACAAGCTATGGTCATTATATGGCCTATTGTTCTAGTTTATGTTTTTTAATATTATCTGTTCTAGAAGGCCATGCAAAAAACATTAGGTATATACAAATTCCTCGGACTTATCAAGTTATTGTGGTGGCAGGAAGGAAACTGCTTTTTTATAAGGAAATTATAGTTTTGGTAAACTATATTGATGAAATTCACATGCTTTTGAGACTTGAGTTAACCTGCTCTTCTCGGTCATTATTTTCATTACTTTGCATATCATGGTTTTCCATGCTTTTGTTTACTTATTTATGTTTGTGCCTAGTCATTATTTCTGAGGAAGGAAAACCCTGTGATGGATTTCTAAGCCTGGTGCTGAACTGTGTATTCTAGTAATTGAGTTCTTTTTTTGTTTTTAAAAGTGTATTCAAGTAATCTAGTCATGTTGATTTAACAGTTTCTGCTTTAGTGTCAGAGGGCATCATAGCATTTCATTAGGCATATGCTTAATATTTCTGCACAATATTGACAGGCAGGTTAACAGCTGTTGATTGCTACGTTGTTTCAGGTGCAAAACGTCTGGTACAACTAGGTCTAGGAGATGATGATCAATGCATCGAAGATGATTTCACTGCCTGGTATGGTATATACTTGCCTTCTGCTAATAAATTCTTAAGTATCTGAGACGATGCCTTTTTTTTAATGCTTATTTACACTCATGAATACACTATGAATACAATACTTGCTGCTAATGGCTAGAATCTGGTTTGTCTTTAGGAAAGAGCAACTATGGCCTGAATTAGATCAAATTCTGAGGGGTGAAGAAAGTTTGGACTCTGTCTCTACCCCTTATACAGCTGCAATACCAGAATATAGAGTTGTGATCCATGATGCTGCTATTCCATCTTATGATGACAATCATGCATTTGTTGCTAATGGGGATGCTTCATATGATCTTCATCACCCTTGCAGGTATTCTGTTTTCTTTGCATGTGTATCTGCCTCTGTTCACTAACTAGCTTACTGTTTGCCTCATGAAGAGTCAATGTTGCTGTTCAGAGAGAACTTCACACCCCTGAATCTGACCGTTCATGTATACATCTGGAGTTTGACATATCTGGAACTGGTATAGTGTAAGTCTTTTACATTACATTGTCTTCTCTAACAGTTGTCATTTATTTTGGCCTCTCTTCCGTTCTTGTGCATACTCTGAGAACTGCTCACCAGTAAACCTGTTAACTTAAATTCAATGAATGAATATGTTGCAAAGTTACTTGAAACACAATCACCATCATTAACTAGGTTCGGTGGCTTTACAATTCCAAACCTCAATGTGTATTATGTAAGAATTGATGTTTCACTAAAGCATTTGGACTGACTGTACACTGCATTTATAATTCAATTATGTGTTCTAAATCAATACCCTTGTTACATGTATATAATATCCTTAACCTGCTCAAATAAAGTTTATACTTTCATGTAACTTTTTGTGTTTGTTAGTTTTACTATCTTTGTTATGTATACCCCTAACTATTTCAGGTGTGGTATAGAATATGATCATCCTTCTTTTGTCCTTTGTTCTCAGATATGAGACTGGAGATCATGTTGGTGTTTTTGCTGAAAATTGCGATGAAACTGTCGAAGAAGCATCTAAACTATTGGGACAGCCTTTGGATTTACTATTTTCCATCCACTCTGACAAGGATGATGGCTCTCCAATTGGAGGTTCATTACCACCTCCATTTCCTGGCCCCTGCACACTTCGTTCTGCACTGGCACACCACGCTGACCTGTTGAATCCACCTCGAAAGGTGTTAATTTTTCCTCCTCATGTTCTTTATGTCTACCTTTTTTTCCGCCCATCATCTGAGATTTGTGAATATGGGTTTCTTGGTCCGGTCAAACCCCTTGAATATGGCTCCAGGCTGCTTTGACTGCATTAGCCGCACATGCTTCTGAAACCAATGAAGCTGAAAAGCTTAAATTCTTGGCATCCCCTCAGGGAAAGGTAGAGTAATCTTCTCTCTTTCAAGTTTGTTCTTATTACTCTGGTGTTGGAATGTGAAGGCCGAGAGCTGTAAACACTTTGGCTTGTTATGCCTGATGAACTAATAAAGTCTTAAATTAATCTCTTATACATGTATATTTTAGGATGAGTATGCACAATGGGTTGTTGGCAGTCAGAGAAGTCTCCTTGAGGTAATGGCTGAGTTTCCTTCTTCAAAACCTCCACTTGGGGTATTTTTTGCTGCAATTGCTCCACGTCTGCAGCCACGCTACTATTCTATATCTTCATCTCCAAGGTATATTTTAGTTTTTTTGGCTCAAGAGTGCTTGAACTACCCAAATGCAAAATGATTTTAATGAAAACTCACCATCATATTGATCTGTAGTGCTTATTCGATTGGTTTAGGTTTGCCCCAACTCGTGTTCATGTGACATGTGCTCTAGTTTATGGTCCAAGTCCGACTGGCCGAATTCATAAAGGAGTGTGTTCGACCTGGATGAAGGTATGGAGCTGAATATGTAAGATTGAGAAAAAAAGTATATGGTTGTTGTTTGAATTATACTGTTCTCGTAAATATCTTCCATGCTCTAATATTTGAATTCTAAAGGTTGTCTAAAAAGTCAAGATGCTACCCAGTGCTCTGAATTTCTATTTCTCTTGGGGGCCCGATTAATAATAATCATGTTAATTGTGTGTGTGTGTGTGTGTGTTTTTTTTTTTTTTTTTGAAGTTAAATTAATGGCATTTGATGTGTAAAAACTTTTTCTATAAAGATTTAGGGAGTGAATACTGAATATAAAACACCACAATGGAACCTTGGTTCGGAAGAACCAAAACATTTCGATTGGTTTAGTTCCATAGTAAAAGTAAAAACACTAGGGGAAGACCTTATAGCCATGCAAAGAAGTTCCTTTCTGTTTGTAGCTTCATGCTTGACTAGGAAATCAGCTAGATTGTTGCTGTTTCTAGGAGTGTGGTGAAGAGAAATTTTCTTGTTATCTGGGTGTCATTTTCTTGCTCTTTACTTTTCCGGAATACACAGAAATTTAGATTGTTTTGTTGAAGTTCTTAACCCCTAATTTTTTTCATGAGTTCTCAGTTCTTGCTATAGAATAATGAGTGCGAACGAACTAACGCGGTAACGCCTCATATCTCTTCTTTTTTGAAGGAAAATGCATAATCTAGCTTTGCTCGTTTCACAAAAATGATCTTTATTATCAACATTATCATTTGCCACCCGCTTGTACAATATTTGAATTTTCTGTATTTTTTTTTATTAACAATCTTAAATTACTCATTATCTCTAGAAAGTTGCAAGGTTAGTGCAAATTGTTTTTGGCTGGGAAATTTTGGCTTTGATAGCTTTTTATAATTCTTATTTCTAATTGGGATCAAACTATTGGTAAGGATAGTGGGAGGCAACTGGGGAGTTCTTTGAGATTTTTAGAGTTTCCTCCTAAAATGGTTACTACGGCCGCCCCAATTTTTTATTGTTTTTCATAATGTGGTTGACACAGCTAACCTTTTTCAAAAATATGTTCAGCATGCAGTTCCCTTGGAGAAAAGCAGTAGCTGTAGCTGGGCTCCTATTTTTATCAGGCCATCGAATTTCAAATTGCCTGCTGATTCTTCTATTCCAATTGTCATGGTGGGTCCTGGAACAGGGTTGGCACCTTTTAGAGGATTTTTACAGGTATTAAAATGCGATTCAAAATATGGTGATGACTTTTATTTGTGAAGAGAAGCACTTGTAATGAATGTATATTCCAGGAAAGAATGGCTCTGAAAAATGACGGCGCTCAACTTGGGCCTGCTCTATTTTTTTTTGGTTGTAGGAACCGCCGTCAGGTTAGAATAGTTCTCACTTTATGTAATCATTGCATTTAGAAGCGTGGAGGTTAATAATCTTTATCTGGATATTCACCTTTGTTTTTAGGATTTTATTTATGAAAATGAGCTGAATGATTTTGTGGATCAAGGAGTAATATCCGAGCTGATTGTTGCATTCTCAAGGGAGGGACAACAAAAGGAATATGTTCAACATAAGATGCTGGAAAAGGTAGGCTACTAGTTTGCTTGTGAATTATCACGATATCCCCTTGTAACTGTGCTAGCCCCTTGTATTTCTCACTTTATCTTTCCAATGGTGATGGCATTGTGCACCTGGAAATTTATATTTTGTATTTATCAAACTTAAATAGAACTTTAGCCAGTTGCTCTACGAAATAAAGTGGCGAGCAGGACCCTAACAAAATTTGAATGATACATAAATTATGAGTATTAAGTAACTTTCTCACAGGATGCAGTACAAGCTATAGTTTTTATGCCTTAGAGTTTTTATTTGAGGATTTTTAAGTCGGATGCCTAAAACTTACTGATAGAAAGTTGTGATTAATTCCTTCTTCACATTGCAGGCAGATCAAGTTTGGAGTTTGATCTCTCAGAAAGGATATCTCTATGTGTGTGGAGATGCAAAGGGGATGGCGAGAGATGTTCATCGTACATTGCACACCATCGTCCAAACGCAGGTTTGTAGACATCCCCCACCAATAATCTAACAAGCTATTGAATGCCCACATTTGTATTTATGGCACATTTCAGCTTCTAGTAATATTTATTTTGTGTATGTGGCCTCTAGGAAAATGTCGATTCATCAAAGGCAGAGTCTATAGTTAAGAAACTTCAGATGGATGGCCGATACCTGAGGGATGTTTGGTGATCACAACGGATCACCCTATGGTAAAATTTTTCGTTAACTTTGGAAGCTTGTTTGACGCCAACTCTAGAGCTAATCTAAAGTCCCCAAGACCGTCACGTAAATTGTTCTTTGTTCTATTTACAAGACAGGGCCTTTCTTTTTTCTTATATTCTCCACCTCCCTCCCTCCCCATCGACCTTGTTTTAAAAGATCCCATAGAGAAGAATATTATTTATGTCTTGTGACTGGTAATGGGAATGTTATTCATAAATGATGCTATATGTGAAAATTTCTGTTTATGTAAAAATTATTAGCATAAATGATAGATATCAGTATTGCTTGGAATTTATTTATCCTCTTGAATCATATTATGGATTGATGTTTTATGTTGTATAATTTTTGTTTTTGTTCATTCTATTCACATTCTTATGTGAAAATGGTTGGGTAAAATTAGCATTCGTAGTTATATATATAATACATACATATATTGTTGTATTTTCAAATCAGAACACACATTTGTAGCCCCTCATAGATTTTTTTTTTTTTAGGTTTGAAGAACTAATAACAAGTTTTTAAGGATGTTTGTTTGAGCTGTTTGATTACAATGTTGATTTGAAAATTTTTAATAATAGTACCGGTAAAAAGTGCAACAAAATAAAAATACAGATGACATATATTCTGTGAAATGTGAAATAAGAATATATGTTCATATTTAAAATATTACTTTATAGAGTATATCGTTTATTCTAAATTTTTTTAATTATATTAATAATCATTTAAATTTATATTCATTTGTTTGTAATCTAAATTTTATTTTTATTATTTTTCTTAAAATTCGGTCAAATGAGCACAAAAATTAAATGACGGAAAAAAAATATAATCTAACCTCAATCTAAATCTAATCCAAAACAAGGAGATTATAATAATAATAATAATAATAATTATGCAAGCAAACACAGTAGTGTACTACAACTAGTCTAACACTAGACAAGTTGTCATTCATCGATACACCATGATAAGTCATCCAATTCATTCCTCGCTCAAGTCCTTTCACGGACAATCATAACCATAACCATAATAATCAATCATACTCAATGTCCATTCCCAACCCAAACATCACTCACTCAATCAATCATCCACCAACCACAACCACAACCATACCAAAATAATCGAATCAACAAAACAACCTACCATACCTGCAACAACTTCAATCAATCATTCCATCCTCCGATTCTCCTTCCCATCTTTACTCCCACCAATCTCCATCGTCGAATTGTCCACGACTCCCGACTCCTGTGGATCACAGTTCCTCTCTTTAAGCTGCTGCTGCTGCTGACTAGTAATACTGTTGTTGTTATTAGACCTCATCGCTCTCGGCAACTTCAACGGAATATCGCCTTCCCAACTCCCCACTCCCTTCGCCTCACCATTCTCCACATCCATACTAGTCGTAGTCGTAGTAGTCGCCGGTGGTGTCGCAGGCACCAGCTGAATAACCGATCTCCGCCACTTTTTCCTCGCAGCATTATTAGGCCTAGGTATGCCCGAATTTGCCTGAGACAAGAAAACACATAAGAACCACCCACATGTAGAGCTGTTAAACGAATCAACTCGTTTATAAAGATAGAATTTATATGATTTATATATTAATATCAATTTACATTTATTATTAAAATTTAAATATTTTATTTTAAAAAATTATGAATCAAATTTAATATATTTAAAATTTATATATTAAAAAATACATAGAATAGGTATAAAATTCAAACCGAACTCGAGGCACTATTTTGGCTTGAATTCTTAATGAGCCAAGCCGAGCCGAACCTGTACCATTAACAAGTTCGAGTCGAGCTTGAATAACCAATACTCGAGCTCGCTCGGCTCGTTTAGTAGCTCTACCCACAAGTTTACGAATAATACTCCTTACAAGCAAACTTACCGCCACATTATTCCCAATGTCCGACAATGGCTTCCTCGTAGTAGCAGCAGCATTGCCTCCTTCAGACAACGGTTTATCAGACAACGCAGTTTGAAGAAGCCTAGCGCCGTGAGAGGCGAGGTGGCGGCTTCGTTCTTCGTCCGTCCCGGAAGTATCCCCGCTAATGTCAATCAGTTCTGGCTGCAACAAGTTGTCTGTTGTTGTAGCTGCTGCTCCCCTGTTGCTGCATCTCGTGGGCTCACAGCTGCACGAGTGGCTGCAGTTCCCGTTCGCTGCTCGGCATTCGCATCTCGACGTCTTGCAGTATGAGCTTCTGGTGCACGTGCAGCATGGCGCTTCCGGCGTGGAGAGAATTATGATCGGTTGCTGTTCCAACTGGGCAGGTGTTTCTTGGCTATTTGATCGTGAATTCCTTTTCTTCGCTGGCCGTTTTCTCCTTTCCTTCGTCTTTTCCCACTCGTCGTCGTCGTCATCTGATGTAACCATGTCTTCCTGTAGCTCAAGCCCGTTGCCCGTGCCGCTACCGAAAGCAATCGAGTTGCGGAGTCCCTGAAGTAGAGGAAACCAATTGCATTGCATCAATATAGCACTTATTTTTTATTTTTTATACTCTTTCCATCTCATATTTAACTATCCATTTATTTTTTAAACGATGTTTTAAAAATATTAATATTATATTGAAATATAGAAAAAATAAGAATAATAATATTTTTGTAATATATTGTAAATTGAAAGGATATTTGTAATGTTAGTAGATAATACAATTATTAAAAATGAAAATGGATACGTTGTTATGGGATAGAGAAAGTATTATATTAAAAAATTTCACATATCAAACAATTAGTCAAATTCAAATTTTTAGTGTTAAAAAACTTAAACCCGCAAACAAACATACCTTCGGTCGCAAATCATAAACATGGCCATCACGGCGACTGAGCTCAACCTTTTGCTGCTCGAGTTGTCGAACCAAATTCACTACTTTCTCCTTCAAATTTCTAATTTCGGAATCCTTTTCTCTACATTCAACTTCTTTATCTGTTAGTTGGCATCTGTGGTTTGGTGGAAAAGCAATTGTTATCGATGGATTTCCGAGACATGCTAAACTTCATTGAAACATGGGACCATGTAAGACAAGAGGATGTTGTACCTGGAGGAGGAAGCCAAGTTAAACAGAAAATTCATGACATTCTTCGCTTCAGCCAAAGAACGAACTTGGTTCCATCTTCCTCTGCCACTGAATGCTTTTTCGCGCTCCTCTGCTTCGGAAAGGTGAGATGCCATGGAAACAAGTGTACTTGAAGAAGTCGAAAGCATGTTTTCGAGAGCAAAAACTCTCGAAGATCTGGCGCCGGGAGACATTGTCTCTGGAAAATTGCTACAATGGAATAAAACCAAAAGAAGTTACATTGTAAGAATTAACTAATGCCAAGAGAATCGACATGTAATAAAACATTTTTCAGCTGTGCATTTTATACCTCAAGTTCTGCTGCTTTGCAATAAGTGCTTCTTCTTTCAGTCTCTGTATCTCATCAGCCATTTTCACCCTCCTGAAAATATTCGAAATCAAGAATCACACCATCTGAAGCAGTGATGAACTAAATATGCAATAAGACTTACAGTATTAGATACAAGAAAAAAAAAAGATAAAATTGATAAATGCAAATGCCAAAAGCAGAAATATTCAATGTGCTATGAGAAAATGTGTAGGTCGCAAGAAACTTTGAGAATTTACTCTTTCATTTGCCGCTCATATTCCGATCGCACTTCATGGACCCGCACAGTCACCTCAAGTTCATGCTCAATGGCCTGCAGTAATGCCTTCAAAACAAAAAGGTTAGTTGGTAAGATGGAGATATACATGCATGCATCATTTGGAACGATATAAATCTATAAAGATCTTCCTGAAGGGGGACACGTATACCTGAATCCCGGGACCTTTGGTACTTCCTGTATACAATACACAAAAGAATGATTAAAATCACAAAAGTTGTACAGTGAGATTAAATTAAGACCAAAAAACCATGTCATACCAGGAGCTTCTCGAGAAGCTTTGCGAGAATCAAGCAACTCCTTAAGCCTTTTTGTTGCCATAGCAGCTTCTTCAGTCTTACGTTGCAATACCTGGTTGATGGCCCGAAATATTATGAAGTTCAACTTCACATAATTTTAGAAAACTCAGTAATGCCAAGACAAGAATTACCAGCTTTTGCCTTTGGTTGAGTGCTAACAGTTTATGCATTTCGTATTCATTTCTTCTGCCCTCCTTCTTAAGCTAAAGAAATGGCCACCCAAAAATTAATCAGGTATCGGACTGAGTATATGATCAAAACTATTTTATGCTTAAATGTAAATCTCAATATCTACCTGAAGCACTTCTTTTTCTCGACATGCTTTCCACTGTCTGAATTGCTCAGATTCTTGCTTCACCTTTTGTTGTAATTGAACCTTCACATGGAAAACGCCATTAGCACGCGCAGAACTTATGTTTCAGAGAATACAAGCAGCAAATATCACAAAGTTAAAACAAACCTTTTGTGTTTTTATCCTGTGGATCTCATCCTGTAGTCTTTTTGCAGCTTCGTCACTTTTTTGTTTCTGCCTAAGAAGTTGAGCTTGAGCATCCTGCTTTTTCTTCAACTCAGCAACCTGTAGAGAGATCGAAGTCATTAAACAAGCACATAATTCAGAAGACAACATTTCAAGATGGATTTTTACCTGCGTTTCAAGAACATTGAGTTTTTGAAGATACTCCTCCTTCAGTTTTTGAGCACTATCATCAGAATTTGAACTGATATTGGCATAACTATGCCTGAGTTCTTCGATCTCTTTCTACAAAAAGAAACGCATAATAAGCGCTCATAACAATTAATATATCCAGGTGTAAAATAAGGAATCAAACATACCTGTAAGGCCCTCTTTTCGACCTCCAACTCGTGAACTTTTTTCTCGTAATGCTGCTTAAGAACTGAAGTTTCGCCACTCGCAAATTGTTTCATTTCAGCCTTTCAAGTCAGAAAAAAGAAAATTGAGAAGTCAAGAACTAGTGCCTGTCCTACAGTCTCTCCAGGCCAAAATCATGTTCCAGAGAACATATCCAACATAAGAATACCGAAAAGAAAAACAAAGTCCTCGTAAACAACTTTGATTCTGTATTACATAAATCAATTTATACAAAGGGAGAAAAGATCAATATTAGCAGTTCCTATAACTAACATCTACTGAAACTTACACTACAAACACAGAATCCAAAGACGGGTAAAACAAATTGTTTTGGGAAAGTTGTTTTGGAAAGACTTCAATAAATTCCAACACTTTACGTTCTTATGATTCTGGACGTGTCCGTACCATCAAAACCTCGGTGAAAAATTATTTAACTAGAAATTCATTAACAAGGTTTGAAACTTGGGTGCTCTTGCAAATACTTTACCTCTTTCTGTTCGAGTCTCTTATCCAATTCTCTGAGTTCTCTATCCATCTTTTCCTGGAAAGAAGAATGCTCAAGTTCCTTCTCGACATCTTCAACTACATCTGCATGACATAAACATTGAGTTTATGCAAGCAGCACCTAAACTGACTTGTTTGTGCAGATATTCTTCATCAAGAAAATCACATACATTCACAACATGTAGTTGTTACAAAGTTTGAACTTCAGAAGAGCTATCATACCATCAGATTCTATTGTCTGTACATCAGAATCTATGAGATAAGAGTTTCTTGAGTGAGCTTCATCTTCTGAATCGAAATAATCTCCAGAAGTCTCATGTTTCAAACGGCTTAAATTTCGTATCCTCATAAGTTCACTCTCTAATTCCTGAATCTTACTAACATAACTTTTCACAATATCATAATCCTGAAGAAAGGAAAATGATTTATTATTGAAGGTTAAAAATATGAAAATGAAAAACAAAGAAAATAAAGTCTAAAGCAAACCTTATCAGAAGCAGTGTCATCTTCATCCAAAAGTTTTCCATTTCGAGCTGATTGAAGTTTCATCATCAGTGTATCCCTTTCCACCTAATGCATCATTTGATCAATAAAGCTAACAGCATTTGTAACCCTCAAACTCATATCTTTCAGAATTTGATTTAACATCAAAAGATTACAAACCTGAGCATCAACAGCCCGCTGTGACAGGTGATCATAACCAATTCTACATTCTCTCAACGCCTCCTGTAGTTCCATTTTACTTGCTTCGAGCAATGATATTTTGTGCTTAAGAATCTGAGACCAAGAAATATTAAAGTCTAAATCAATTGAAAATCAAGAAAGTGAAATAAAAATATAGGTTTTAGTAAACATAGAGATTCATAAACTATCAAACGCTTCTGAATAAAAAACTAATTCCACTTTTTATGTATCAAGTGTCACGTAACACATTTCAAGTTAAACAACATGACTAATGTCTTATGTATATTGACAAATTGATGCTTGGAATAAACTAAGAGCTGGCAGGAATATTTTACTTTAATTTCCTCCGCTGGTGCGTTGGATTCTCCACGGAAGTAGAGTAATTCTGATTGTAACTGTTCTATTTGACTTCGCATCCTTTGTAGTTGGGCAGCCATAGGATCACGGTTGACCTACAAAATTGAACAAAAAAGAAAGGGGGAAAACAAAGTAAATATCCTGCATCATTTGAAAATTGTTTTGACAATTAAATACTCAATTTGTAGCTTACAATTGCTTTGTTCTGAATGTTCCGTGCTCGATTCGCATATTTCAGTGTATTAAGTGTCTCCTCGGCATTGCTATCAGCAGGGCTAACACAAGCTGGAAATACGTCAAACATGATAGCTATTAGAAGAGAAAAAAGAATAATTGGATTCTTAACTGTCATGTGGCAAAATAAAGAATGACTTCTTTATCATTTTAAGTAAAGGTTGATAGTATACCAATCATAACTGTTTTGCTATTTCCGCCAAGGGAATCCTACACAAAGGAATCAACAGGCAGCATGAGAACATTAATTCATATGTAATAACTACGCTCAATTTCTCTGGAAGACGTTTAGAACATTGGAAAATTGGCGAACATATTAAAAGTTCATGATAAATGAAATATGATAACATCCTTACCTGAAGTATGCGTGTCAACTTGCTGTCACGGTAAGGAACATGCCCGCCTTCTTTGCGCTTCCTATCATCTCCCAAAGCACTAATGACATTTCCAAGAGCCAGCAAACCCTTGTTGATGTGAATACCTTATCACATTTCACCAGAAAATATAATTTCATTAAATCTTCTGAAAGTAATAGATAATCAACATCCACTCAAGTCAAAGCAGCATAGCATAAGATATGGGAATAACCATGTGGCAGAACCGCGCATGAAAGTAAATTGGTGAAGTTGTCACTGGAATTGAATGTGCATATTGAAATTAATATAAAAAAATAACCTTCTTGTAAGCGTAATCCATCTGCACCAGTCCGTTTTGCTCGTTCCGATCCAGCAAGATCCACCAAGTGAAGCTTCGCGGTCAAAACATCATCCCCAACATCATCTCCTGAAGAATGGGCCATTCTCCTTTGTTCCATGGAGATGGTGAAAATAGCATGCGATCGACTGGAGGGATCAAAAGTGAAAGTAAATGACAATAGTTTTTCAAAATTTATCAACACTAAACACATAATTAAACTTCCATTAACTTTTTATATACAGCTATATAAGAGCTGAAAACCCACCTTGATTGACTGTTCATATTTGTGCTACCTGTAGCACGAGATAAAGAACCCTGCAACAAGTATGAAGCCATCTCCTCTTTTGATCTCACTTCGGCTTCTGTAACCCCAGCAAGGGCAATTCCTCCATTCACTCTTTCTCTTATTTGAATAGGAACTCTTGCAGGCCCTGTAGTCCTCGAATCAAGCAAATCAAATACTTCTTCCTTGAAAATCTGCAAAGTTAAACTTAAACAAATTAAAATACGATACAGCAACAAAATCATCACCAAACTAGCATTGTGTACACAGTTGTTACCTCAATAAATGAAACTCTTATTAAAAATTCAGTAGACTCTTTCAAAGTCTCAACTTCGCTGAAAATGGTTTCCATCACTCTGGGAATGACCCCATTCTTCTGTTCCTCTCCATTATAATTTGTGCCCATGGTGTATGTCTTTCCGGAACCAGTCTAAAACACAAAAATTATCAACATAGAAATGGAATTTCAGCATCTTTCAAAAGGTAACAGTTGACTAATTCAGGGATATTAGCAAACATGCAATGAAACACAGAAATACCCTACCTGACCATAGGCAAGTACTGTGCCATTGTAACCATGCAGCAGAGCATCCACCAATGGGGCAACGCATTCCTCAAATATTGATGAAGAAGGCAAACCCGTGCTACCAAATACACAGTCAAATGTGAATGCATGAGATCCGATTTGAACCTGTTTACGCAGCCAACGCACCAACACCAATGAAAACCTTTTTCCCATGAATGCAGTTGCACAATAAATAAGAAAAATTAAAATCGATTTAATGCGTACGAAACTCAGGTAGATCTTGAACCTAAACCCAATTTTGAATGCGAATAGACCAAAATAAACCACCTTCTAGCTCGAAACATTTCCAGAATCACTCAAAATTATAAAATGATGTAGAGTTCAAACTCAACCTGCTTTTCAGCGGGATAAACCGTAATACAATCAGTACATCCAACGAGAAGCTCGGGAGTAACGAGCGGTCGGATATTCACTGCAACCCTAACACTCTGCGACTCCGGATTCTCCATATCCCGCCGACCAAAACCCTAATCTCCTCGTCTGGAACAAAACAGATGAAAACAGCGTCAACAAACCAATCAAAGCATCAATTCTGAATCCGAATCCAAAATACACAACCCGCCCTCGGCCAAAATCTGAATACAAAACAAAATCTAAAAAAGCAAAGAGCAGCAGCGGATAGAGAAGATAACACTTACATTGCTCTCGATCTCAGCTGGAAATGGGAGAAGGAAGAAAACGAACGGTCGACCGATCTGTGTGGAGTGAGTGTACCGTTGAGAGATGAGGCGGCTGTTTGATTTGAATTTGGAGAGAAGAAGGAAAGAGACGCAATTTGAATATATAATTGAAAATGGAAAATGGAATTAAAAATTAAAAAATAAAATAAAAATGGCGGTTTTCCGCAATTCAAAATTTTTGAATTTTTTCTTTGTTTTTTTTTAAATGTAAAATCGTGTTTTAACCTATCAGTAATCATAAATGCGCCTTTAGTTAAAATTGAAGGCACTTAACACTTGTCTCTTCATTACTGCCAAGTGCCAATAATGGAAATTTTCTTCGAGTTTTATTTGAGTCAATTATTTCATTAATGTTAAATTTTTTTCAAAAATACAAAAATAATATTTCTAAAACAATCTATACGTTTTCTATCTGTTCATGTTCATTGATATTTTTTATTTTAGTAAATTATACTTATTTAAAGTATATTTAATAAATATAAATTATTTTAATTAAATTCGTAAGATAAATTTTTTTAAAAAAATTATTTTTGAGTTCCATTGTAGTTTCATTATTATTTCAGTTCTATAATTAAATGTCATTTTAAAATAGTTTTAAGAAAATTTTTTATATATTTAATCCCGATGCCTACGTGACATATACATAGTATGCCGGTGGACACATGTTGGTTAGGTCAATCACGTAACTAACATGTGTCTGTCATCTGCATAATTTTTATTTTATAATTTTTATTTTAAAATATAAAAAAATAAAATAAAAAATAAATAAAAACTAAAATTAAAAATTATTCGTGTATCCATCAACACAACACCAATAGGTAAATCATTTTTATTTTATATATTAAGAAATAGATAATAAAATATAAATAATTTAATTAAAAAATATGCTAGTATATAAAGTCAAGTGACACTGATTTGACAAACATACAAATAATTTTTATTTGTATTTTATTTATTTTATATTTTTAATTTCATATTTTATTTACAAACATATAAATAATTTTTATTTGTATTTTATTTATTTTATATTTTTAATTTCATATTTTATTACTTATAGCATAATAAGTCTCATGCCCTAATAAAGAAAAAAAACACAAAAGTGGGATAGAATAGTTCTTGCATTTCCAGAGGCTATTTCTTGATTGAAGTGTTAAGTTTTGATGTTTTATCACGCCCAGGCTTATCAAAATAGACAATAATCTAAATCATTCTTGTTCACCGTAAACACGAAAATTTAAAATAAGTATAATTAGTAAATAATTAAAAATATATTAGTAAAAATAATTAATTTATAATATAAATCATTAAAAAAAAAAAAATGACATGAGATGCAGAACGGAGTGAGTAACATGCAACGTATCCTCTCACTTATTTTATACAGCCTTAAAATTATTTATCAAAACATAATAGAACTGAGACTATATTAAATGTTAGTAGCACATTTGAATAAAGCCTCTATTGCTTAGCCTTATTTTTGGACCGCATGATGTTAATTTAAATTTAGGGTGTGTTTGTTTGGAGGATTTGGATTGGATTTACATTATTCATCAAATTTTTTTTCCCCAAAACATCAAATCAAAACCCCTATTTTTTATTTTTTATATTATACTAAAAATTAATTTTACATTCAAAACATCACATCAACATCTATTTATATCACATCATACAACTATTCAAATTCAAAATTTTTACTATTCAAATTCAAAATTTGTACTATTCAAATCTCAACTTAAAATCCAAACCCCCAAACAAACACACCTTTAAAGTATAACTAAACAAACTTAGGGCGAGCTTGTTTAGAGTTTGAATTTTAAATTAAGATTTTAAGAGTTAAAATTTAAATTAATTTTTAATATAATATAAAAAATAAAAAATAAATATTTGATATGATATTTATTTAAAAAATAATAAAAATTCTGAAAAGTTTGTTAAAAGATCACAATGAACTAATGCTACTATTTTATTTTATTTATGTATTGAATTTACTATGCAACTTTTATAATACATTTTCCAACTAAAATACGGTGTATATTCAGTTTGTTCTGTAAAATTTTATTTAAATTTAAATAATATTATATAATTATATACTGTATTGATAATATAAAAAATAATATTTTAAACTAAATTATTAAATTTTTTTTATTAGTGAATGATATATATCATATTAATATATTAATAAACGTTCATATTTATATTTTTCAGGAAAAAGATATTATTCAAAATTATTCTAACCCAAGTTATATATATATATGTATATATATACACACTTATACTTTCTTTCTCATTTGTATTATTCATTATTCTCATTCTCTTTCACAAAACATATTTTTTCATTCATAACACTAAGCACCCATTTTCAACTCAAAATTTGCAAACCTCAAATGACCAAAAACACAAATAAACACTCAAATTTGAATTAAATACAAAAATAAAATAAGCCACAATAAAACTCCACATTCTAATCAGAGACTTCCGATGTATTCTTCAATTTTATTTTTTTCCACAAGTTTTTCTCAAAAAAATATTAATATATCTCTCCGTTTATTATTTTTATATTCCATATACAATTTCTCATATTTCACATTAAAAAAAAAATAAAATAAATACTCATTCAAATTATCTAAGAAAACAAACACACTTCCAAAAGGCTTAACACAAATAAAGGTCCCCTACTACACCAAAACGAGCCTTAACACACGCACACACAATATATACATACATACATACATGCATACATACATACATATATATATATATATTATATTACACATAAAATTCCAAACGATAGCCCCAATTTACAAAACAAGTGACCAGAAAACCTTTCAAATCTGCCCTCAAAATCTAAAAAGTCATCATAATAATATTAATAATCTAGCAATGAACCATCTCCAGTTAGACACCTACCAGTTCCTAAAGGGCATCAAGAGTTGAAAGAAAAAATATGTATATATAATAGTAATACTAAAATAAAATTAAAGATGTGAAGGGCAAATCATATTCACCAACAACTGCTTACTTCACAAAGTCAGGTCTTTGGATGAACTGGTAGTGACTTCGCCGCACTGGTCGTCGAGGGGTGTCAGACGCATCTTCTTCGCTGCAAGTTCATGGTCAAGACCATTGTTTCCGAACGGGGAAGGCGAGCGGGGATGCTTCAGGGATACTGTATGAGTTGGAGTTTTCGACTGTGAATTATCCGGCACGTCGATGTCTGAAGTGAAGGCAGGCATGGGTAGATGGTTAGCTTCCTGGCGAGGCTCGGGCGAGTTATTTGGGGAGAAGGTAATGGTGGGGTCACTACCTAGTAAGATAGACATTCCAACACAGTCGTTTGTTTCAACAGAATTAAGCAGTTCTCCTGCATATGATGATCATGTATTAGAGAGTTACTTTTTAGAAGTCTATAATGATCAAAAATGTGTTGTAGAGCTGCAACCTGATGTTACAGAAGTGTCGATATTCTCCTGTGTAGGTTCGTGGATTGGCTCTGTTTCAAAATCACCACATGTGTAAGCAAAGGCATGTTCTTCTGGGGCGATACTGTCGAGATGCTGAAAGACGGGTTCGGGGAGTTCTGTTTGTATGAAGCACTCGTTAGCTTCCACCTTCGCCTGTAGAAGAACACCACCCGCGGTTATGATGGGGGAATCGTAACCAGATGAGCATTGAAATTTAATACAGATTTCAAATCTCAAGCAGATTAGAGACAAGTCACAAAAGATAAACTTAGGCGTATCAGAGGTAATTTGAGAGACGAGATTTGACGTACCTCTAATGGAAGACTGTGTCCTTTAAAATCGAAAAGTGAAGATGGTTTGGTCTCCAAAGATTCCCAGTGTGCGTTGCTAAGAGATTCTGAAGCAGATGTCTGCGCAAACAAATCCTTTAGAACCAATCCAGATGTCGTTGTACATAGGTTGTTTCTCGCGGATGAAGAGGGCAACAAAGTCATCTCGATTCCCTGCCCAATTGGATGTAGCGAGTTCTTGTGGCAATCACTCAAAGGAGCGATGTTCATTGAAAAGCCACCACCATTCTCATAGTTATCGGTAATGTTAGGGCATTCGGAGACAGAATGCAAGCTACTGCCACCAGACGGAGTACAATTCTCGGAGTGAGGATCAAGGAGATCGCTAATCAATTTCTCTATCTGCGTACGCTTCAGGGAAGCATCACCGGGAGGAAACCAGTTTTCTTGGAGCTGAAAATGCAGAGGCTTAGTAGTAAGCATTAAACTTTAAGATATCATAGATAATAAACAAGAAAGTATTGTCCAAGAACAAAGATATATGTATATGTTATCACTGTTGCCTCTTTCCCCAATGACGATTATTTTAGATTAACGATAGCTATTTCAGAACATAAGGAAATTGAATGCAAGAGAAGATACCATATTACCAAGAAAAGGGGGTAGTAGCAGTATGTGGTTATACTTCGAGAAGTCTGTAAGATTTGTACGGGAAAAGCAGGATACTTACAAAGCTGGACGATGAGGTAACCTTGTAAATGCTGAAGTTCGCAGGAACTTCCTCCAGAAAACGCTCTACATAGTGAAGCAAGAAAAGGCCGCAATCAAATAAGTTCGGCTGTTGAGGAATCTGCAGAGAGCAACAGCAAAACAGATATTTATATATTGCCTGAAGTGGTAACGCTAGCAGTTTTTAATCGAAAAGATACTTTATTGAATCCCAACACAGAACGTATATAAAGTAAATGCCATTTTAGGTTCTGGACAGAGAAAATGCAGCCAACAATCGCGAAAAACTCATGGCCTGTTATCCCACTGTTATCAATCCAGTGCTCGTTAAGAATGAAGCGAAAAGCCGATGCTGTTCTTAAAAACTGCTCTCATATTACTATCTGGGAACCAACCATAGAAGATGATAGATAAATGAGTAAGTCGCATTTTAAATCCTTTGGATAGACTAAAAGCACCTTTTTTTCAAAAGTAATTACAGGTGCTCAAAAAATCTACGACTCCTCTAGAAGATTTTGTGTTAGTTTTGAATGATTTTATGAATCTACCTGTGGAAACTGGAATCGTAAACCATGGCATCTGAAATATGCTTACCTCAAGAGGAACAAACTTTAAGTTCCTAAATTTTGAATACAAATCATCAGATGATCCTTTCTGCCGTTCTTTCCACTCCTCCCATAAATAACTGTTATTTCATGATATATAATCCAAGTCAAGTTTTCAAAAGAGAAGCAGTAAAATACTTGAAACTTGAAATAATATATACACTATCAACAACTTCATTAACAAACATGTTGAACATCAACATAAAAAATCACTCATCATTTTCACTAGTTCAGGACTATCATAAAAAATTCTACAGATTAAATGCATCCATGAAACGTATCTAACATGTGGTCACTGCAACAATAAGAAATTGAAAGAGGATTGTCCCTTTGCTTGTCCTTTGATGAAACAAAAGATGCAATTAATTTATCGGACTGTGGCTTAATTTGATTTTTTAGAAATCTTAGGCATCAGCATTAGAACTTAAAGAGCCGTATAAAGGTTCAAACTATAAAAAAACACACATTTCCGTACCTCTGCATAAGATCTTTGAGTCCAATATGACTTCCTCTGAAAGAGTCCATATGCAATATACAGGGAACTCTTGCAGATTTCCTACCCTCAACATCTAACACATACCAAGTAAGAATTGTCAAGAAGGAGAACATCATTTCTGATATAGTGCACATGCTGAATATGAATTACCTTCATAGTTGGCAATCTCACCGAAGTAACAAATAACGATAAGACTCCAATGGTAACTGTCATACCATTGCATAGTAAGTTACCACTGTCCGTGTCTTGATACCAAGGGTTAAGCATTCAGAAAATCAACCAAATAACTTCAGAGGATTTAACTTCTTACTTGTAGTTGACAGGAATAAAAATGAAATCCTTCTCAAGTAAGTTTACTTTTCTAGTCCATTTACGAACACGCTGGAATGCTGCCTTGCCATCAAAAGCACTACATGGATCTTTGTCCATGTCAGCCAACTTTCGAAAGAAAAAACTATTAAAGAAGTGGTACTTAGTCCTCTCCTCTTCATTTTGTCTCGTTTTCAGATGTCTGTTATAATGAGAAGTTTTCATGTTATACAGTTAAGGAAAAAAAATAACAGCAGAACACAGCCAACAATTACTACAAAACAAATAACCATATATCTAGGACTTAATTCTACCAAGCCAATATCATTTGCCAAAAGCACAAAGGACGCATGTTTCTATAATTAATCGTCAAGATGTATCAGGATTCAGGAGGAAACAAATTAGATAAACAAGAAAACAAGTATAGTTATTTTCTCCCAACAACCCCAATTTCTTTATTAAATTAGATCTTTTGTCCAAACATATCAAAACAGAAGGCCTTTTATACACCCCAGCCCCTTTCCTGCACTAATTACATGAGGCATCAATACGATAATGTATTCAGGATAACAAGAAACTTCCAATTTCGGATACACAACCACTATAGTTAAACACCCCAGAAATAGGTTCTGAATTAAGCACAATGCTTTATCCGTAAGCACATTACATAAATGCCATGAAGCTAAAGTTGGCTCAAAGTTGAAAATGAAGAAAACCAAACAGGCAGTAAACACTCACTTGATGTAGAAATCTATGATTGTATCATTGACAAATGTATCTGGCAGTAGGAGGTCTACATCTCTCTTACTTATGGAGACAGCATCAGGGTCACCTTTGGGATAAATCACGTCTTCAAAATGTGTATCAAATCTGTAAAATTTGGAATACCTTAGTTTACATTGAAATTGAACAGCCAATAGAGGTAACTTGTCTTCATAATAAATAGTCTTTTCCAGGCTCTGCACAAAAATACTCGGCTTTTTATGGTTTTTCACATCAGAAAACATTTTGAGGTACTCCTAGTCCACCAAACACCATTAAAATTCATGGGCAGTGATGTCTTGTGGAGAGTATGAAAACTCAGCAACAAAGAGAATAGTTTTACTCACTTTGGAAAATAGCTTCCTGCAGGTACAGCCGTGTCTCCTTCAGATGGTGGTAAGCAATCTTCCAATCTAGTGCTTAAGATGAAATCAAAGAAATATCACATCAAGATAAAACTATCAAAATCATAGCACCAACATATTATCACCATTCAAAAGAAAGCATATAGGCTATACAAATGATATTTTGTATAGAAAACAAAGTGCAAATGGAATCTTTCTTTTCCATTACAAACAATGATTTTCAAAAAAACAAATTAAATAATGAATTTCAAGCTCACCAATTCTATGTTGCGAATCAGAAGAAATATCGACAAACATTTAACCTTGTTTTTCTTACTTCTCTATTAACCAACAAATGCAATCATTAACAAGATGACTAAATTTAATATATGCAGATGGGGGGGGGGGGGGCGCACTGTAGAGGCACTCAGATATCATTGTCTAACATTAAGTTATAGAGAACCGAACATGAAATAAAGTGGGTGACCAAGCATAACCTCACAAGTAAACATATATAAGTATTATATGCAAGCACATGCAATGACTCACTCAAGTAGAACATTCCATAGAGCTCTGTATCTGACATTCAGAGACTCAATTGCTTCTTGTTTCTTACACCAGTCACAGTCAGAAATCAGAAATTTCAACTTCTGAAGACCTGTTATGTGTGGAGCATCACAGAAATAAGTTTCATTTGTTAGTAGCAATACAAACTATCCACAATAGCAATAAAAATAGATATGCAACATTGAAAATGTCACTTACATTAAATTCACAATTCAATGCAAAATAAAATGTAACGAACATTTCCAAATAGCATAAGCACGAATGAATTATAAATGCTGACCTAACATATACTAACAAAAACCAAAATGTGGTGCAAATTGAATATTCTGAAAAGAATGTGTTATTGTGTTACAAATCCACCAAAATTGGTTAGACTGCCCGGGGGACTGGGCCACTGCCCATTCATGCCTACACCCACCACAACAAGGACAGGTCTGCACACTTAAGGCTCAAAGTAGGCTTAGCTTAGCCTGCAGTGCAGGCCAGTGCTTCGGGCAGCAGGTGTATACACAAATAGGCGGTCGCCAGCCCAGGCTATCTGGTGTGGCTGATTACAGGAGCTCCATAATAAGAGTTCTTTACAGGATGGGTAATATGCGTTCTTTACTAAACACCTTGTTGAATTGGACAAGTCCCCAATTATAACATGAGAAAATTAAAATAAATAAATAAACCATGAAGACTTCAATTAAAGACAACAAGAATAACTGGAAATCCGTGTACAACGAGAAGAAAAAGCACTAAAAGAAATGAGACCAACCAACCTGTGGCATCGAAAGCAACATTGTCTTCTGCTTCATATTTTAAAATGAAATGGATATTTATGGTTCCTGTTTCACACTGAATAAAAGTCATCAATGACAGTGTCTCTTTAAAGTTTCATGCTTGAGAACAAACGAAACTTTGATCAAGCAGTAAGATTTATTTACCCGAGCACTCCACTCAGACTCTATTTTGACAATATCATCTATGTCAATATGGAAGGTTCCTTCCTCTCTATAGGCAGTTTTACCCCTAACTTCAACAGAACTTATAGAAAAACTCACAACACAATCCAAAAGACGGGCGTCACAATATTCTAGATAATCTGTAGAGAGAACAACTCCAGCACTTTCTCCTTCCTGCCAATTCAAAAAGACTAGTGAGCAGGCAGACAGCAGCTGTGATCAATCAGCAAATCCTCAATCACAAAAAGTAAATACATAAAATAATTCAAGAAGTTCTAGGAAAGCTTAACTTCCACAGGAATTTTCATAATAGTTTTTCTGAACTATTAGTACTGGAAGCTTTTTCTCTGTGATGATCACAGATTCTGACTTCAAAGAAATACTTCAAGGTCATGTTTCAGAAAATGTTTTAACATGCACTCAGAGAATGAAGGATCAGAAAAATACAAGGGCATAGATATCTGTTGCCCTGCTAATGTTCACATTCAACACAGAAGTTGAAACTAACTAAAGTATCGGCTACTACCTTATTGTATATAACTCCAATTATCTGCGCAAATTCAGACATAAAAGGCAAGAACATGGTTATGCTTCTTTTAACTTTCTTCAGTCCTAGGAAGGAGAAATTTGAAACTACGTATGAATGTGTTTCAACATTATATATATATATATATATACTGTGAAGTGTAAAAATGACATTATGGATAATGTATGTTGAACTAACAGTTTTAAATTTTTGTTAAGTGATATCAAGCAAAAAACACAGCAGTCTGAGTCAGCAAAACTACCAGAGGAGTTTCCACATCGAAATGATCAGATGATTTGATTTTAGGAGGCACACATTTAAATGATGCGTCATGACAAATTAAAGCATTGTATCACAACCTATAAAAAAAAATCGTTAATAATGTCAAGCATGAAACACTATATCGCAACCTAATAATTAAATCTTCCTTAATAATGTCGAATATGAATTGTTTAGGTTGAATTCAGGAAAACTACAGCGAAGGTTCCAGATCAAAAGGATTATATGGTTAGTTTTTAAAAGGCACTTATATATTAGTTGTGAGCATGCTTTCATATGTATATTTGAATTTAGAATTTAATAGAGATGACAATTGAATAATGCTTCAATCTTGAATATTTTTGCATATTCAAGAGAGGAAGTTTTGGTGTAAAGGTATTTCAGAGAAATGATAAACAATTAAAAAATTAGCAAACAAACTAAAACTGAAAAAAAAAAAAAGGCAAAAGAAGTTACCATGTCCATGCCACTAAAGTAATTACGGGAAGTTGGTCCATCAAAGGAAGCTGAAACAGCACAACAGAAATGATCAGCTTTCTTGGGGTTGGGGTGACTACAATGCTAGATGAAGCAAAAAACATTGACAAGTCAATTATACTTGTGGCACCAGACGGAGATTCCTTGCCCATGCTCTCTTCAGCATCTGAGGCCGCACGAACAGACATTTCCTGAACATTGTTTGGAATATATAAACCAGATTCAAGATAAATTTGTTTTATGGAAACGACTGTGTCATTAAGTAGCTAAAAATAGACTACATTGCAGGGAGCTTCTAGAATGGCATGATTCAGGCGGTCTTCCAACCGCACAGTGTGATCAAGGCTGGACTTGAGTTCTGCTATACCAAAACCACTTCCAGATTGAATAACATCAAATTTGGTGTCCACAGCTTGCCCATGGTTTTTAAAACCATTGTGCAGAACATGACTTAGGTCAGGCATGTCAGCAAAATCATTGTTATTGATAAGAGAAAATGAACTGGCACTATCATGATTGTAACCAGTGTCGGCTGGATCACTGCGACATACTCCAGTTTCATTCTCCTGATACTCCATCTCAGTTCCAGAAACTAGCACATGTAATACATAATAAATTTCAGGGTAGTTGAAATGAAAATGCATAATATCGTAACACGTATTTGTTTCAAGAAACTAGCAAGAAAATGGACTACAGTGCTCCACTAGAAAACAAGATACTGATTTCGAATCTTGAAAATTCCAGTTAACATGCTCCAAAACAGATTCCAGATGGCAAATGAAGTAATTTATAATGCACCCGAAATAATAAAATAACTATGCGATTCATGAACTTTGAATCATTTTAGATATTTCCTAAGCTGGCCAAGCAATTTTCAAAGAGGGACAATTAATAAATAATCATTTAATAAATTGCTATAATATTGACTATATTAACTTCGGAGACAAATTTGCTATAATACCGACTTCACGAACTTCCAAGTAAGATTGCTATAATGTCGACTACACAAACTTCCAAGTAAGATTGCTATAATGTCTGACGTAACTGACTTCCAAACCAACCGAAACTCTTTACTGTTTGGGCAAGTGGCAACCATACAAGCTAACGAACTACACTCAATGCCTTCATCTCTTTCCCCTACACTAACCATAATTCGCAAGATCAAAGCATAACTACACTTCTAAACAACAGTTGATTGTTGTCATAAGCTTTAAAATAAGGTCCCTTTCAACTCCACTGGGGGAGAATATATAAATCTAACAATCATGCTATAGGGTGTGTTTGTTCGGGGGTTTGGATTTTGAGTTGGAATTTGAATAGAAAAAATTTTGAATTTGAATAGTTGTATGATGTGATATAAATTGGCGGTGATTGATGTGATGTTTTGAATATAAAATTAATTTTTAGTATAATATAGAAAATGAAAAATAGGTGTTTGATTTGATGATTCGGGGTACATCCAATCCAATCCCCCAAACAAACACACATTCACGATAAAAAAAAACTAAAAGATAACAAAAATAAAAAGGTGTATAGCAAGTAATGCGGAGAATCAAACACAATCAACACTTAATCACTGCCGAAGTGACTGCGCACCGAATTACACCAAAATAGTAACAAAATTACAGACCAGCGTCAAATTCATTCGCCCGTTTGGGAGCGCCACACTTAGAAATATGATCATCGAAACTAGTCCTTACCATCGGGGGCGTAAGCAAATCCAAATTTGGGAGACGTCTCTTTCACGGGCAATTCGGTCAGTTCCTCTTCCTTGAACTCGACGTCGATGGAATTGTTCGGATTCTCCATCGTTTTGGTTTCAGTCATGACAACTGCGCCAAGATCAGAAACTGCGCTAGGGTTTTGAAGCGCCAATTAGGGCAGAGGACATTATAAATACGAATTTGGGATTTTGGAGCAAACGGAAGAATAGTAACGAGAAGAACATGAGACACCCGTAGCCTTAATGAGACAATTTTGATTTGGAGAATGACGATAATCTCCCCTTTCGATTGGAAATATTACCTTTCTGCCCCAAAGTGGTAATTAGCTGTGTTCAATCGGTTCCAACCGGCGGTTTGGGTTTGAACCGGAATTGCCTATAAACCGTTGATTTCAACCGGCAGTTCAATTTTTTTTTTTTTAAACATATATATTAATCTCACCGGTGATGGAAGGAGCGGCAGGGAGCACGGATGAAGAAGAAAGAAAAAGGAAAAAAAAAGAAGAAATAAGGAACAGGGTACGAAAGAGGAAGAAATGAAAAGGACAACCTGTGCAGTGAAGGCGGCGGCTCTGGATGTCCGGTCACCTGTGATGTTTTGATATAGGGCAAAAGTTTTGAATAAAGTTTATATATTTCATAAAACTTATGTATTTATAATTAAATATATTACTACATTATCATACTCTATTAGTCCAAAGATAATTGAAAATAGATAATCGATATTTATATTATATATTAAAAATAATATTTAGGTAATTAATAATAATAAATTATGATATTATTTTATTATTTTTATACAATTAATAATATTAATTATTGTGAATTTATTTTCAAATTTTTAAGATTTATCCAATAATACTTTATATAAAAATAAAATTGATTTAAGAAAAAGATAAATGATATATGGGTTTTGACGATAAGTTTAACCAATTTATTTTATTTAGCGAGAGACTAGTTAAAATCCAAAATTCTTAACACTAATAGTTCTAATATAATTTAATGTATATAATTAAAAATATTAAAATATATATTTAAATATTTTAAAAATTATATTCCAGTAAAAAATATATAATATAAATATTATTTTTATAGAGAATAAAAGTTTTGTAAATAAATAAAATTTTTATTTAATTATAATCAATATATATTAATTTTTATAAAAGTTGAGTTTATAGCTTGGCCAGTTGATGCTTTGAATACAGTCTGAACGTTACATGATTTCAAACTTGATAAATGTATGAAGTTATGTCCGCATTTCACAATAATGTGTTTGAATGTGGTTTGTTAAAGAAGTGTCCAATACATAATGAAGTAAATATTATTCAAAGTGCAAAATAACAAATATAAAAGTACAAACAATTGTTAATGAAACATAATACCTCAACGGAGACAATTATAATTAAGGATTTGCTTTGTATTTTGTCTTTTCGTTTTAGTTGATAACAATTATGATTCGATTTTAGGATGTACTCATTTAAATGACAAATTACAACATTGTATACTTAAAAAATTTCGTTAATGATGAAACACTATATCACAATTGCTGATGTTATTTTGATCAATAAAAAGGAAAATCCGAAATTAATTCGAATTTCACTACAATAATATCTGGATTCGTAAATCCCTAGATATAGTACGAAATGTAAGAAACAAAAAGCAATAAATACTGAAAGATAAAAAGGATGATCTCTAAAGCGAATTTCACTGAAATTGATACTGATTGAAGATGTCCTTTGCCGGACACGAGTTGCCTGTTATATGCCCTTCAAGTCAATTATCGGATCGTGTGCGCAGTCGGTTGTAACTCTCATGAGGAACCGTCTCATGGTTATAACTAACAAAAACCACATCGCGGTTGCAATCGCCTGAAGAACCGTTCTTCGGTTGTATTCCATGCTACCAACTAACCAAACGACTAGACCGACTGTGGACAAACCAGCCGACCAGGCAGACTACTGATTGACCAGCCGACCAGACAGATTGCGGACAAACTAGCCGACTAGACGGGCTACTGATTGACCAGCCGACCAGACAGACTGCGGACAAACTAGCCGACTAGACGGGCTACTGATTGACCAGCCGACCAGACAGGCTACCGATTGGCCAGCCGACCAGGCGGGCTACCGACTAACCAACCGACCAACCAAGCTACCGACTGGCTGACCGTTTCCCTCAATGGGTGTTTGAAGACCCACTTTCTTTTTGGGTTTATCCGTGGGCCCAAACGTTATAATCCATTTATAAGCCCAATAAAACCCTAAACTATTTTTAATATATAACAATTTGCCTTCTCCTGCCCGACTCCCTACCGTCACTTCTCGATTAATGTGAGATGTGACGTTTTTAGGGAGTCTATTCATTATTACGTTGTCCAATCGCGGGGTTTGCGAAAAATCTCACTTAAAACCCCTCAACTTTCGTCTTCTTCCTTACGCCTTCCGTTTTTCAATTACTTTCTCCTCTTGCTACACTCTTTCTTCTCTCACTCAAGCTTCATCCTGCTGTGATCATGGCCAACCAATACGTCCCCGCTCTGCCTTTTGATGGTTCTAACCCAGAAATTCCCTTTGTTTTCTCTGCTGTTCTTACCCCAACTTTGCGCCCCTATTGCACTACTTCTAAAAACGCTTCTCGCATGAGGAGTATCATTTCTCAAATCACTCCCTTGGCCATCAACAATCCAGATTTCAAACCTGAACGCGTTAATGACCACATCAAGACTCATCTTACAGATCCGAAAAAGGCCTTTCGTTCTTGGTATTCCAGGCTATCTCCCACCTTTGGCGAGCAATGGAGACGAGAGGGGAGGCACAAGGCCATTTTTCTCTCCACCCAACCCCTATATCTTCACGATAAAGTCCTTATGGTCATGGCGGCCTTCTGGAATGCGCAACTGGACGTTTTTTTTTCTCCCTTGTGGTCCAATGAGCCCAACCTTAATGGATTGTGGCTATGGTCGCCCATCTCCCCATTGTGGGTGACGATCCAGTGTTGGGCTTGCTGGATGGTCAGGAATCGGCGACCAACCATAAAGACTGGTCGCTTGCCCGTACCACTGAGAAAGACAAGGGCTGGACCAATTTTGTCATCCAACATCAAGGCACGGATGGTTCCCCTGCGACCGCCCTGGAGCACACCGCATTTCTTTTGTTCTGGCTGTGCAGGTATGTAAGTTCTTTCGCTTGGTAAATTTTACGTATATTTATTTGAATTTTGATTTATCCCTGTATCTTTTACAGATACATAATTCTATCTCACTCTAAATCAGTTTTGACCTCTCAATTAGACTTAGCCATTCACCTGGCCAATGGCCGATTTTGTTCATCAGGAATTCTCTTTTTGGCCAACTTATACGAGGGTTTATCCAGAGTCAGTGTCCGCCTTCTAGACACCAAAAGGGCAGACACGGCCGCCTCTGGCTCTTATTGGTTTTTAGAGCTTTGGCTGCGAGTCTATTTTCCAAAAGACTTTTTGGGTCGGCTACCTGTATCCTCGAACCCTCAGAGGTCTCTAGGGTTAGCCCTTTCCCAACTGACTCAGAACTCTTCAACACTCCACCCATCCGACTCCGTAATTACTGCTATTCTTTTGGAGGATCGTATCAATTCCAAATATTTTGTTTATGAGACTTACGTACAATATGACACTGAGCTATTCTAGCCCTACCCGGATACAAATTACCCTTATCCATACCCTGATCCTTTACCTCACCCGACCTATCCTTATTCCTGGGATTTAGCTCTCAAACCTCGATCTCTTTTTTCCAGTCAGAGATTCGACAAGAAAAATCACAAATCTTTTTATACTCTTAATTATCAACCCCAGTTTTTGTCCCAGCAGTTCGGCTGCTGCCAAGGTCCCCCGGGTCCGCTCACCCAACCATATTTAATAACCCAAAATCCCGACGGGCGAGTGATCCTTACCTTAATTTTGCCTTATCTCTCCCAACGTTCTTCTTATCTTACATCCAACTCCTACCTCCCTTTCCGCCGAAACCCCCATTCGGTTGAGGCCTTTCCATCCTGGTGGTCGTCTACTTGGGCTGTGGTGGCCCCTCCTTCCGACCAACTGTTGGGAAAACTCACTTTCCCTCCAGTCCTTGCTTTGGGTCCTCCTCATCTTGCAACCGCCCCCAGGAAGAAACGGGCAGCTCCTGCTGAAGGCCCTAGTGCTCCGAAGAAAAAGAAGAAGAGAGCCGCCCGAACCAAGGCAACCACAAAGCTAGTGTACGATCGGAAGACGGTGGAGGACTACATGGTGTCTTTACCTATGGATCCTACTTGGTTGTCCGCAAATGTGCGCCGATATCTCGGTATGAACAAACCTAATTCAGCCTTTACTCGCGATGGACGGCCTGAGCGGCATTCGTACGTCGGGTCACGAATTCGCTGTTTTCTGCCGGGGCAGACATCGACAATGATCCTTTCGCAGGTTCACCTATAGTATCCTTTTTATAAGTTCTCTTTTTTCTAAACGATACGGCTTGTTGGACTTCTCGCGATGACGCAGTTTCGTTGGCGCCCGTGCGCGAATTCTCGTTCGCAATATACGGCTCAATGACGGGTCCATGAACGGCGGACAAGGTCATCGTTTTGCGACTTTTGGCCACGACATGCATTGCAAGAACTTCCTTTTTGCTACCTACATATTCATGAAAATCCGTGCAGGAGATTTTTCGGACGCCCACTCTGTCTCGATGGATGGCCTGAGCGGCATTTGTACGTCGGGTAACAAATTCGCTGTTGTCTGCCGGGGCAGACATCAACAATGATCCTTTCGCAGGTTCATCTATAGAATCCTTGTTACGAGTTCTCTTCTCTCTAAACGATAAGGCTTGTTGGACTTCTCGCGATGATGCGGGTTCGTCGGCGCCTGTGCGCGAATCCTTGTTCGCAATATACGGCTGGACGACGGGTCCGTGAACGGCGGACAAGGTCGTCGTTCACAAATTTTGGCTGCAACGTGCATCGCAGGAAATCCCTTTTTGATGCCTACATATGCACAAAAATACGTGAATGAGTTTTTTCGGACACCCACTCTGTCTCGATGGACGACCTGAGCGGCATTCGTACATCGGGTCACGAATTCGCTATTGTCTGCCGGGGCAGACATTGACAATGATCCTTTCGCAGGTTCACCTATAGAATCCTTGTTACGAGTTCTCTTTTCTCTAACGATAAGGCTTCTTGGACTTCTTGCGATGATGCGGTTTCGTCGGCGCCCGTGCGCGAATCCTCGTTCGCAATATACGGTTGGACGACGGGTCCGTGAACGGCGGACAAGGTCGTCGTTCGAGATTGTTTGCTGCGGCGTGCATCACAGTAAATCCCTTTTTGTTGCCTACATATTCACAAAAATCCGTGCATGAGTTTTTTGGGACGCCCACTCTGTCTCGATGGACGGCCTGAGCAGCATTCGTATGTCGGGTCACGAATTCGCTGTTGTCTGCCGGGGCAGACATCTACAATGATCCTTTCGCAGGTTCACCAATAGAATCCTTGTTACGAGTTCTCTTTTCTCTAAACGATAAGGCATGTTGGACTTCTCGCGATGACGCGGTTTCATCGGCGCCCGTGCGCGAATCCTCGTTCGCAATATACGGCTGCACAACGGGTCCATGAACGGCGGACAAGGTCGTCATTTCGCGATTTTTTGCCGCGACGTGCATCGCAGGAAATCCCTTTTTGCTACCTACATATTGACGCAAATTCGTGCAGGAGATTTTTTGGACGCCCACTCTGTCTCGATCGACGGCCTGAGTGGCATTCGTACATCGGGTCATAAATTCGCTATTGTCTGCCGGGGCAGACATTGACAATGATCATTTCGCAGGTTCACCTATAGAATCCTTGTTACGAGTTCTCTTTTCTCTTAACGATAAGGCTTCTTGGACTTCTTGCGATGATGCGGTTTCGTTGGCGCCTGTGCGCGAATCCTCGTTCGCAATATACGGTTGGACGACGGGTCCATGAACGGCGGACAAGGTCGTCGTTCGAGATTGTTTGCTGCGGCGTGCATCATAGTGAATACCTTTTTGGTGCCTACATATTCAAAAAAATCCGTGCATGAGTTTTTTCGGACGCCCTCTCTGTCTCGATGGACAGCCTGAGTAGCATTCGTACATCGGGTCACGAATTCGCTGTTGTCTGCCGGGGCAGACATCGACAATGATCCTTTCGCAGGTTCATCAATAGAATCCTTGTTATGAGTTCTCTTTTCTCTAAACGATAAGGCATGTTGGACTTCTCGCGATGACGCGGTTTCGTCGGCGCCTGTGTGCGAATCCTCGTAGGCAAAATACGGCTGCACAACGGGTTCGTGAACGGCGGACAAGGTCGTCATTTTGCGATTTTTGGCCGCGACGTTCATCACAGAAAATCTATTTTTGCTGCCTACAAATTCACGAAAATCCGCGCAGGAGTTTTTTGGGGCGCCCACTCTGTCTCGATGGACGGCCTGAGCGGCATTCGTTCATCGGGTCACGAATTCGCTGTTGTCTGCCGGGGCAAACATCGACAATAATCCTTTCATAGGTTCAACTATAGAATCCTTGTAACGAGTTCTCTTTTCTCTAAAGGATAAGACTTACTAGACTTCTCGCGTTGACGCGGGTTCGTCGGCGCATCTACGCGAATCCTTGTTAGTAATATACGGCTGGACGATGGGTCCGTGAGAGGCGGACAAGGTCGTCGTTCGCGATTCTTAGCCGCGACGTGCATCGCAGGAAATCCATTTGTGCTGCCTACAAATTCACGAAAATCCGCGCAGGAGTTTTTTGGGGAGCCCACTCTGTCTCGATGGACAGCCTGACCGGCATTCGTACGTCGGGTCGCGAATTCGCTGTTGTCAGCTATCGGGGCAGACATCGAAAATGATTCTTTCGCAAGTTCCACTATAGAATCCTTGTTACGAGTTTTCTTTCTCTAAACGATAAGATTTACTAGACTTCTCGCGTTGACGGGGGTTCGTCGTCGCCCGTGCGCGAATCCTCGTTCGCAATATACGACTGGACGACGGGTCCGTGAGCAGCGGACAAGGTCGTCGTTCGCGATTTTTTGCCGCGCCGTGCATTGTAGGAAATCCATTTTTGCTGCATACAAATTCACAAAAATCCGCGCAGGAGTTTTTTGGGGCGCCCACTCTGTCTCGATGGACGGCCTGACCGGCATTCGTACGTCGGGTACGGAATTCGCTGTTGTCTGCTGCCGGGGCAGATATCGACAATTATCCTTTTGTAGGTTAACCTATAGAATCCTTCTTACAAGTTCTATTTTCTCTAAATGATAAGACTTACTGGACTTCTGGCGTTGACGCTGGTTCGTCGGCGCCCGTGCGGGAATGCTCGTTCGCAATATACGGCTGGACGACGGGTCCGTGCGCAGCGGACAAGGTCGTCGTTCGCGATTTTTTGCCGCGACGTGCATCGCAGGAAACCCATTTTTGCTGCATACAAATTAACAAAAATCCGCGCAGGAGTTTTTTGGGGCGCCCACTCTGTCTCGATGGACGGCTTGATCGGCATTCGTACATCGGGTCGCGAATTCGCTGTTGTCTGCTGCCGGGGCAGACATCGACAATGATCCTTTCGCAGGTTAACCTATAGAATCCTTCTTACAAGTTCTCTTTTCACTAAACGATAAGACTTACTGGACTTCTCGTGTTGACGCGGGTTCGTCGGCGCCCGTGCAGGAATGCTTGTTCGCAATATACGGCTGGACAACGGGTCCGTGAGTGGCAGACAAGGTCGTCGTTCGCGATTTTGGGCCGCGACGTGTATCGCAGGAAATCCATTTTTGCTGCCTACAAATTCACGAAAATCCGCGCAGGTGTTTTTTGGGGCGCCCACTCCGCCTCGATGGACGGCCTGATCGGCATTCGTACGTCGGGTCGCGAATTCGCTGTTGTCTGCTGCCGGGGCAGACATCGACAATGATCCTTTCGCAGGTTCAACTGTAGAATCCTTGTCACGAGTTCTCTTTTCTCTAATCGATAAGACTTACTGGACTTCTCGCGTTTACGCGGGTTCATTGGCGCCCGTGCGCGAATACTCGTTCGTAATACGGCTGGACGTCGGGTCCGTGAACGGCGGACAAGGTCGTCGTTCGCGATTTTTGGCCGCGACGTGCATCGGAGGAAATCTATTTTTGCTGCCTACAAATTCACGAAAATCCGCGCAAGAGTTTTTTGGGGCGCCCACTATGTCTCCATGGACGGCCTGACCGGCATTCGTACGTCGGGTCGCGAATTCGTTGTTGTCTTCTGCCGGGGCAGACATCAACAATGATCCTTTCGCAGGTTCAACTATAGAATCCTTGTCACGAGTTCTCTTTTCTCTAATCGATAAGACTTACTGGACTTCTCGCGTTTACGCGGGTTCATTGGCGCCCGTGCGCGAATACTCGTTCGTAATACGGCTGGACGACGGGTCCGTGAACGGCGGACAAGGTCGTCGTTCGCGATTTTTGGCCGCGACGTGCATCGGAGGAAATCCATTTTCGCTGCCTACAAATTCACGAAAATCCGCGCAAGAGTTTTTTGGGGCGCCCACTATGTCTCCATGGATGGCCTGACCGGCATTCGTACGTCGGGTCGCGAATTCGTTGTTGTCTTCTGCCGGGGCAGACATCAACAATGATCCTTTCGCAGGTTCAACTATAGAATCCTTGTCACGAGTTCTCTTTTCTCTAATCGATAAGACTTACTGGACTTCTCGCGTTGACGCGGGTTCGTCGGCGCCCGTGCGCGAATCCTTGTTCGCAATACTGCTGGACGATGGGTCCGTGAGCGGCGGACAAGGTCGTCGTTCACGATTCTTGGCCGCGACGTGCATCGCAGGAAATCCATTTATGCTGCCTACAAATTCACAAAAATCCGCGCAGGAGTTTTTTGGGGCGCCCACTCTGTCTATATGGACAGCCTGACCGGCATTCGTACGTCGGGTCGCGAATTCGCTGTTGTCAGCTGTCGGGGCAGACATCGAAAATGATTCTTTCGAAAGTTCCACTTTAGAATCCTTGTTACGAGTTTTCTTTCTCTAAACGATAAGATTTACTAGACTTCTCGCGTTGACGGGGGTTCGTTGTCGCCCGTGCGCGAATCCTCGTTCGCAATATACGGTTGGACGACGGGTCCGTGAGCAGCGGACAAGGTCGTCGTTCGCGATTTTTTTCCGCGACGTGCATCGTAGGAAATCCATTTTTGCTGCATACAAATTCACAAAAATCCGCGCAGGAGTTTTTTGGGGCGCCCACTCTGTCTCGATGGACGGCCTGACCGGCATTCGTACGTCGGGTCGCGAATTCGCTGTTGTCTGCTGCCGGGGCAGACATCGACAATGATCCTTTCGCAGGTTAACCTATAGAATCCTTCTTACAAGTTCTCTTTTCACTAAACGATAAGATTTACTGGACTTCTCGCGTTGACGCGGGTTCGTCGGCGCCGTGCGCGAATCCTCGTTCGCAATATACGGCTAGACGACGGGTCCGTGAGTGGCGGACAAGGTCGTCGTTCGCGATTTTTGGCCGCGACGTGCATGGCAAGAAATCTATTTTTACTGCCTACAAATTCACAAAAATCCGCGCAGGAGTTTTTTGGGGCGCCCACTCTGTTTCGATGGACGGCCTGACCGGCGTTCGTACGTCGGGTTACGAATTCGCTGTTGTCTGCTGCCGGGGCAGACATCGATAATGTTCCTTTCGCAGGTTCAACTATAGAATCCTTGTTACGAGTTCTCATTTCTCTAAACGATAAGACTTATTGGACTTCTCGCGTTGACCCGGGTTCGTCGGCGCCCGTGCGCGAACGCTCGTTCCCAATACAACTGGACGACGGGTCCGTGAATGGCGAACAAGGTCGTCGTTTGCGATTTTTGGCTGCGACAAACATCGCAGGAAATCCTTTTTTGCTGCCTACAAATACACAAAAATCCGCGCAGGATTTTTTTTGGGCGCCCACTCTGTCTCGATGGACGGCCTGACCGGCATTCGTATGTCGGGTCGCGAATTCGCTGTTGTCTGCTGCCGGGGCAGACATCGACAATGATCCTTTTGATAGTTCAACTATAGAATCCTTGTCACGAGTTCTGTTTTCTCTAAACGATAAGACTTACTGGAGTTGTCGCGTTGACGCGGGTTCGTCGGCGCCCGTGCGCGAATCCTCTTTCGCAATATACGGCTGGACGACGGGTCCGTGAGCGTCGGACAAGGTCGTCGCTTGCGATTTTTGGCCGCGATGTGCATCGCAGGAAATCCATTTTTGCTGCCTACAAATTCACGAAAATCCGCGCAGGATTTTTTTTGGATGCCCACTCTGTCTCGATGGACGGCCTGACCGGCTTTCGTACGTCGGGTTGCGAATTCGCTGTTGTCTGCTGCCGGGGCAGACATCGACAATGATCCTTTTAATAGTTCAACTATAGAATCCTTGCTACGAGTTCTGTTTTCTTTAAACGATAAGACTTACTGGACTTGTCGCGTTGAAGCGGGTTCGTCGGCGCCAGTGCGCGAATCCTCGTTTGCAATATACGGCTGGACGACGGGTCCGTGAGCGTCGGACAAGGTCGTCGTTCGCGATTTTTTGCCGCGAAGTGCATCGCAGGAAATCCTTTTTTGCTGCCTACAAATTCACGAAAATCCGCGCAGGAGTTTTTTGGGTCGCCCACTCTGTCTCGATGGACGGCCTGGCCGGCGTTCGTACGTTGGGTTACGAATTCGCTGTTGTCTGCTGCCGGGGCAGACATCGACAATGTTCCTTTTGCAGGTTCCACTATAGAATCGTTGTTACGAGTTCTCTTTTCTCTAAATGATAAGACTTACTGTACTTGTCGCGTTGACGCGGGTTCGTCGACGCCCGTGCGCGAATCCTCTTTCGCAATATACGGCTGGGTGACGGGTCCGTGAGCGGCGGACAAGGTCGTCGTTCGTGATTTTTGGCCGCGTCGTGCATCTCTGGAAATCCATTTTTGCTGCCTACAAATTCACGAAAATCCGCGCAGGAGTTTTTTGGGGCGCCTACTCTGTCCCGATGGACGGCCTGACCGGCATTCGTACGTCGGGTCGCGAATTCGCTGTTGTCTGCTGCCGGGGTAGACATCGAAATGATCCTTTTGATAGTTCAACTATAGAATCCTTGTTACGAGTTCTGTTTTCTTTAAACGATAAGACTTACTGGACTTGTCGCGTTGACGCGGGTTCGTCGACGCCCGTGCGCGAATCCACGTTCGCAATATACGGCTTGGCGACGGGTCCGTGAGCGGCGGACAAGGTCATCGTTCGCGATTTTTGGCCGCGATATGCATCGCTGGAAATTCATTTTTGCTACCTACAAATTCACGAAAATCCGCGCAGAAGTTTTACGGTCGCCCACTCTGTCTCGATGGACGGCCTGGCCGGCGTTCGTACGTTGGGTTACGAATTCGCTGTTGTCTGCTGCCGGGGCAGACATCGACAATGTTCCTTTCGCAGGTTCCACTATAGAATCGTTGTTACGAGTTCTCTTTTCTCTAAATGATAAGACTTACTGTACTTGTCGCGTTGACGCGGGTTCGTCGACGCCCGTGCGCGAATCCTCTTTCGCAACATACGGCTGGGTGACGGGTCCGTGAGCGGCGGACAAGGTCGTCGTTCGCGATTTTTGGCCGCGTCGTGCATCTCTGGAAATCCATTTTTGCTGCCTACAAATTCACGAAAATCCGCGCAGGAGTTTTTCGGGGCGCCTACTCTGTCCCGATGGACGGCCTGACCGGCATTCGTACGTCGGGTCGCGAATTCGCTGTTGTCTGCTGCCGGGGCAGACATCGAAATGATCCTTTTGATAGTTCAACTATAGAATCCTTGTTACGAGTTCTGTTTTCTTTAAACGATAAGACTTACTGTACTTGTCACGTTGACACGGGTTCGTCGGCGCCCGTGCACGAATCCTCGTTCACAATATACGGCTGGACGACGGGTCCGTGAGCGGCGGACAAGGTCGTCGTTCGCGATTTTTGGCCACGACGTGCATCGCAGGAAATCCATTTTCGCTGCCTACAAATTCACGAAAATCCGCTTAGGAATTTTTTGGGGCGCCAACTATGTCTCCATGGACGGCCGGACTGGCGTTCGTACGTCGGGTCACGAATTCGTTGTTGTCTGCTGCCGGGGCAGACATCGACAATGTTCCTTTCGCAGGTTCCACTATAGAATCCTTGTTACGAGTTCTCTTGTCTCTAAACGATAAGACTTATTGGACTTCTCGCGTTGACGCGGGTTCATCGGCGCCCGTGCGCGAATCCTCGTTCGCAATATACGGCTGGACGACCGGTCCGTGAGCGTCGGACAAGGTCGTCGTTCGCAATTTTTGGCTACGTCGTGCATCGCAGGAAATCCTTTTTTGCTGCCTACAAATTCACAAAAATCCGCGCAGGAGTTTTTTGGGGCGCCCACTCTGTCTCGATGGACGGCCTGAGCGGCGTTCGTACGTCGGGTCGCGAATTCGCTGTTGTCTGCTGCCGGGGCAGACATCGACAATGATCCTTTCGCAGCTTCAACTATAGAATCCTTGTTACGAGTTCTCTTTTCTCTAAACGATAAGACTTACTGGACTTCTCGCGTTGACGCGGGTTCGTCGGCACCCGTGTGCGAATCCTCGTTCGCAATATACGGCTGGACGACGGGTCCGTGAACGGCGGACAAGGTCGTCGTTCGCAATTTTTGGCCGCGACGTGCATCGCAGGAAATCCATTTTTGCTGCCTACAAATTCAGAAAAATCCGCGCAGGAGTTTTTTGGGGCGCCCACTCTGTCTCGATTGACTGCCTGACCGGCGTTCGTACGTTTGGTTACGAATTCGCTGTTGTCTGCTGCCGGGGCAGACACCGACAATGTTCCTTTCGCAGGTTCCACTATAGAATCGTTGTTACGAGTTCTCTTTTCTCTAAATGATAAGACTTATTGGACTTCTCGCGTTGACGCGGGTTGATCGGCGCCCGTGCGCGAATCCTCGTTCGCAATATACGGCTGGATGACGGGCTTGTGAGCGTCGGACAAGGTCGTCGTTCGCGATTTTTGGCCGCGACGTGCATCGTAGGAAATCCATTTTTGCTGCCTACAAATTCATGAAAATCCGCGCAGGATTTTTTTTGGGCGCCCACTCTGTCTCGATGGACGGCCTGACCGGCATTCGTACGTCGGGTCGCGAATTCGCTATTGTTTCTGCCGGGGCAGACATTGAAATGATACTTTTGATAGTTCAACTATAGAATCCTTGTTACGAGTTCTGTTTTCTGTAAATGATAAAATTTACTGGACTTGTCGCGTTGACGAGGGTTCGTCGGCGCCCGTGCGCGAATCCTCGTTCGGAATATACGGCTGGGCGACGGGTCCGTGAGCTGCGGACAAGGTCATCGTTCGCGATTTTTGGCCGCGACATGCATTGCTGGAAATTCAGTTTTGCTGCCTACAAATTTACGAAAATCCACGCAGGAGTTTTTTGGGGCGCCCACTCTGTCTCGATGGACGGCCTGAGCGCCGTTAGTACGTCAGGTCGCGAATTCGCCGTTCTCTGCTGCCGGGGCAGACATCGACAATGATCCTTTCGCAGCTTAAACTACAGAATCCTTGTTACGAGTTCTCTTTTCTCTAAACGATAAGACTTACTGGACTTCTCGCGTTGACGCGGGTTCGTCGGCACCCGTGTGCGAATCCTCGTTCGCAATATACGGCTGGACGACGGGTCCGTGAACGGCGGACAAGGCCGTCGTTCGCGATTTTTGGCCGCGACGTGTATCGCAGGAAATCCATTTTTGCAGCCTACAAATTCACGAAAATCCGCGCAGGAGTTTTTTGGGGCGCCCACTCTGTCCCGATGGACGGCCTGACCGGCATTCGTACGTCGGGTCGCGAATCCGCATTTGTCTGCTGCCGGGGCAGACATCGACAATAATCCTTTCGCAGGTTCAACTATAGAATCCTAGTTACGAGTTCTCTTTTCTTTAAACGATAAGACTTACTGGACTTCTCGCGTTGATGCGGGTTCGTCGGCGCCCGTGCGCGAATCCTCGTTCGCAATATACGGCTGGACGACGGGTCAGTGAGCGGCGGACAAGGTCGTCGTTCGCGATTTTTGGCCGCCACGTGCATCGCAGGAAATCCATTTGTGCTACCTACAAATTCACGAAAATCCGCGCAGGAGTTTTTTGGGGCACCCACTCTGTCTCGATGGACGGCCTGATCGGATTCGTACGTCGGTTCGCGGATTCGCTGTTGTCTGCTGCCGGGGCAGACATCGAATTTGATCCTTCCGTAGGTTCCACTATAGAATCCTTGTTACGAGTTCTCTTTACTCTAAACGATAAGACTTACTGGACTTCTCGCGTTGACGCGGGTTCATCGGCGCCCCTGCGCGAATCCTCGTTGCAATATACGGCTGGACGACGGGTCCGTGAGCGGCGAACAAGTTCGTCGTTCGCGATTTTTCGCCGAGACGTGCATCGCAGGAAATCCATTTGTGCTGCCTACAAATTCACAAAAATCCGCGAAGGTATTTTTTGGGGAGCCCACTCTGTCTCGATGGACGGCCTGACCGGCATTCGTATGTCGGGTCGCGAATTCGCTGTTGTCTGCTGCCAGGGCACATATCGACAATGATCCTTTCGCAGGTTCAACTGTAGAATTCTTGTTACGAGTTCTCTTTTCTCTAAACGATAAGACATACTGGACTTCTCGCGTTGACGCGGGTTCGTCGTCGCCCATGTGCGAATCCTCGTTCGCAATATACGGCAGGACGACGGGTCCGTGAGCGGCGAACAAGGTCGTTGTTCGCGATCTTTGGTCGCGACGTGAATCTCAGGAAATCCATTGTTGCTGCCTTCAAATTCACAAAAATCCGCGCAGAAGTTTTTTGGGGCGCCCACTTTGTCTCGATGGACGCCTGACCGTCATTCGTACGTCGGGTTACGAATTCGCAGTTGTCTGCTGCCGGGGCAGACATTGACAATGATCCTTTCGCAGGTTCAACTATAGAATCCTTGTTACGAGTTCTCCTTTCTCTAAACGATAAGACTTACTGGACTTCTCGCGTTGACGTGGGTTCATCGGCGCCGTGCGCGAATCCTCGTTCGCAATCTACGGCTGGACGACGGGTCCGTGAGCGGCGGACAAGGTCGTCGTTTGCGATTTTTTGCCTCGACGTGCATCGCAGGAAATCCATTTTTGCTGCATACAAATTTACAAAAATCCGCACAAGATTTTTTTGGGCGCCCACTCTGTCTCGATGGACGGCCTAACCGTCATTCGTTCGTCGGGTCGCGAATCCGCTGTTGTCTGCTGCCGGGGCAGACATCGACAATGATCCTTTTGCAGGTTCAACTGTAGAATTCTTATTACGAGTTCTCTTTTCTCTAGACGATAAGACTTACTGGACTTCTCGCATTGACGCGGGTTCGTCGGTGTCCGTGCGCGAATCCTCGTTCGCAATATGCAGCTGGACGACGGGTCCGTGAGCGGCGGACAAGGTCGTCGTTCGCGATTTTTGGCCGCGATGTGCATTGCAGAAAATCCATTTTTGCTGCCTACAAATTCCGGAAAATCCGCACAGGAGTTTTTTTGGTCGCCCACTCTGTCTCGATGGATGGCCTGACCGGCATTCGTACGTCGGGTCGCGAATTCGCTGTTGTCTGCTGCCGGGGCAGACATCGACAATGATCCTTTCGCTGCTTCAACTATAGAATCCTTGTAACGAGTTCTCTTTTCTCTTAACGATAATACTTACTAGACATCTCGCGTTGACGCGGGATCGTCGGCGCCCGTGCGCGAATCCTCGTTCGCAATATACAGCTGGACGACGGGTCCGTGAGCGGCGGACAAGGTTGTCGTTCGCGATTTTTGGCCGCTACGTGCATCACAAGAAATCCATTTGTGCTGCCTACAAATTCACAAAAATCCGCGCAGGAGTTTTTTGGGGCGCCCACTCTGTCTCGATGGACGGCCTTACCAGATTCGTAAATCGGTTCGCGGATTCGCTGTTGTCTGCTGTTGGGGCAGACATCGACAATGATCCTTCCGCAGGTTCCACTATAGAATCCTTGTTACGAGTTCTCTTTTATCTAAACGATAAGACTTACTGGACTTCTCGCATTGACGCGGGTTCGTCGGCGCCCGTGCGCGAATCCTCGTTCGCAATATACAGCTGGACGACGGGTCCGTGAGCGGCGGACAAGGTTGTCGTTCGCGATTTTTGGCCGCTACGTGCATCACAAGAAATCCATTAGTGCTGCCCACAAATTCACGAAAATCTGCGCAGGAGTTTTTTGGGGCGCCCACTCTGTCTCGATGGATGGCCGTACCGGATTCGTACATCGGTTCGCGGATTCGTTGTTGTCTGCTGTTGGGGCTGACATCGACAATGATCCTTCCGCAGGTTCCACTATAGTATCCTTGTTACGAGTTCTCTTTTATCTAAACGATAAGACTTACTGGACTTCTCGCATTGACGCGGGTTCGTCGGCGCCCGTGGGCGAATCCTCGTTCGCAATATACGGCTGGACGACGGGTCAGTGAGCAGCGGACAAGGTCGTCGTTCGCAATTTTTGGCCACGACGTGCATCGCAGGAAATTCATTTGTGCGGCCTACAAATTCACAAAAATCCGCGCAGGAGTTTTTTGGGGCCCCCACTCTGTCTCGATGGACGGCCTGACCGGATTCGTACGTCGGTTCGCGGATTCGCTATTGTCTGCTGCCGGGGCAGACATTGACAATGATCCTTTCGCAGGTTCAACTATAGAATCCTTGTTACGAGTTCTCCTTTCTCTAAACGATAAGACTTACTGGACTTCTCGCGTTGACGCGGGTTCATCGGCGTCGTGCGCGAATCCTCGTTCGCAATCTACGGCTGGACGACGGGTCCGTGAGCGGCGGACAAGGTCGTCGTTTGCGATTTTTTGCTTCGACGTGCATCGCAGGAAATCCATTTTTGCTGCATACAAATTTACGAAAATCCGCAGAAGATTTTTTAGGGCGCCCACTCTGTCTCGATGGACGGCCTGACCGTCATTCGTACGTAGGGTCGCGAATCCGCTGTTGTCTGCTACCGGGGCAGACATCGACAATGATCCTTTCGCAGGATCAACTGTAGAATTCTTGTTACGAGTTCTCTTTTCTCTAGACGATAAGACTTACTGGACTTCTCGCATTGCCGCGGGTTCGTCGGTGTCCGTGCGCGAATCCTCGTTCGCAATATACAGCTGGACGACGGGTCCGTGAGCGGTGGACAAGGTCGTCGTTCGCGATTTTTGGCCGCGACGTGCATTGCAGGAAATCTATTTTTGCTGCATACAAATTCACAAAAATCCGCGCACAAGTTTTTTGGGGCGCCCACTCTGTCCTGATGGACGGCCTGACCGGCATTCGTACGTCGGGTCGCGAATCCGCTGTTGTCTGCTGCCGGGGCAGACATCGACAATGATCCTTTCGCAGGTTCAACTGTAGAATTTCTTTTACGAGTTCTCTTTTCTCTAGACGATAAGACTTACTGGACTTCTCGCATTGACGCGGGTTCGTCGGTGCCCGTGCGCGAATCCTCGTTCGCAATATACAACTGGACGACGGGTCCGTGAGCGGTGGACAAGGTCGTCGTCCATGATTTTTGGCCGCGACGTGCATCGCCGTAAATCTATTTTTTCTGCGTACAAGTTCCCGAAATTCCTCGCACGAGTTTTTTGGGGCGCCCACTCTGTCTCGATGGACGGCCTGACAGGTATTCGTACGTCGGGTCGCGAATTAGCTGTTGTCTTCTGCCGGGGCAGACATCGACAATGATCCTTTCGCTGCTTCAACTATAGAATCCTTGTAACGAGTTCTCTTTTCTCTTAACGATAATACTTACTAGACATCTCGCGTTGACGCGGGATCGTCGGCGCCCGTGCGCGAATCCTCGTTCGCAATATACAGCTGGACGACGGGTCCGTGAGCGGCAGACACGGTCGTCGTTCGCAATTTTTTTCCGCGACGTGTATCGCAGGAAATCCAGTTTTGCTGGCTACAAGTTCACGAAAATCCGCGCAGGAGTTTTTTGGGGCGCCCACTCTGTCTCGATGGACGGCCTTACCGGATTCGTACATCGGTTCGCGGATTCGCTGTTGTCTGCTGTTGGGGCAGACATCGACAATGATCCTTCCGCAGGTTCCACTATAGAATCCTTGTTACGAGTTCTCTTTTCTCTAAATGATAAGACTTACTGGACTTCTCGCGTTGACGTGGGTTCGTCGGCGCCCGTGTGCGAATCCTCGTTCGCAATATACAGCTGGATGACGAGTCCGTGAGCGGCGGACAAGTTCGTCGTTCGCGATTTTTGGCCGAGACGTGCATCGCAGGAAATCCATTTCTGCTGCCTACAAATTCACGAAAATCCGCGCAGGTATTTTTTGGGGAGCCCACTCTGTCTCGATGGACAGCCTGACCGGATTTGTACGTCGGTTCGCGGATTCGCTCTTGTCTGCTGCCGGGGCAGACATCGACAATGATCCTTCCGCAGGTTCCACTATAGAATCCTGTTTACGAGTTCTCTTTTCTCTAAACGATAAAACTTACTGGACTTCTCGCGTTGACGCGGGTTCGTCGGCGCCCGTGCACGAATCATGGTTCGCAATATACGGCTGGACGAGGGGTCCGTGAACGGCGGACAAGGTCGTTGTTCGCGATTTTTGGCCGCGATGTGCATCGCAGGAAATCCATTTTTGCTGCCTACGAATTCACAAAAATCCGCACAGGTCTTTTTTAGGGAGCCCACTTTGTCTCGATGGACGGCCTGACCGGCATTCGTAGGTCGGGTCGCGAATTCGCTGTTGTCTGCTGCTGGGGCAGACATCGACAATGATCCTTCCGCAGGTTCAACTATAGAATCCTTGTTACGAGTTCACTTTTCTCTAAACGATAAGACTTACTGGACTTCTCGCGTTGACGCGGGTTCGTCGGCGCCCGTGTCCGAATCCTTGTTCGCAATATACGGCTGGACGACGGTTCCGTGAGCGGTGGACAAGGTTGTCATTCGCGATTTTTGGCCGAGTCATGCATCACAGGAAATAAATTTTTGCTGCCTACAAATTCATGAATATCCGCGAAGGAGTTTTTTGAGGCGCCCACTCTCACTCGATGGACGGCCTGACCGGCATTCGTAGGTCAGGTCGCGAATTCCCTGTTGTCTGCTGCTGGGGCAGACATCGAAAATGATCCTTCCGCAGGTTCAACTATAGAATCCTTGTTACGAGTTCTCTTTTCTCTAATCGATAAGACTTACTGGACTTCTCGCGTTGACGCGGGTTCGTCGGTGCCCGTGCGCGAATCCTCGTTCGCATTACGGCTGGACTACGGATCCGGGAGCGGCGGACAACGTCGTCGTTCGCGATTTTTGGCCGCGACGTGCATCGCAGAAAATCCATTTTTGCTGCCTACAAATTCACGAGAATCCGCGCAGGAGTTTTTTGGCGCGCCCACTCTCTCTCGATGGACGGCCTGACCGGCATTCGTAGGTCGGGTCGCGAATTCGCTGTTGTCTGCTGCTGGGGCAGACATCGACAATGATCCTTCCGCAGGTTCCACTATAGAATCCTTGTTACGAGTTCTCTTTTCTCTAATCGATAAGACTTACTGGACTTCTCACGTTGATGCGGGTTCGTCGGCGCCCGTGCGCGAATCCTCGTTCGCAATATACGGCTGGACGACGGGTCAGTGAGCGGCGGACAAGGTCGTCGTTCGCGATTTGTGGCCGCAACGTGCATCGCGGGAAATCCATTTGTGCTGCCTACAAATTCACGAAAATCCTCGCAGGAGTTTTTTGGGGCGCCCACTCTGTCTCGATGGATGGCCTCACCGGATTCGTACGTCGGTTCGCGGACTTTCGGCCGCGACGTGCATTGCAGGAAATCCATTTTTGCTGCCTACAAATTCACGAAAATCCGCGCAGATGTTTTCCGAGGAGCCCACTCTGTCTCGATGGATGGCCTGACCGGCATTCGTACGTCGGGTCGCGAATTCGCTGTTGTCTGCTACTGGGGTAGACATCGACAATGATCCCTTCGCAGGTTCAACTATAGAACCCTTGTTATGAGTTCTCTTTTCTCTAAATGATAAGACTTACTGGACTTCTCGCGTTGACGCGGGTTCGTCGGTGCCCGTGCGCGAATCCTCGTTCGCATTACGGCTGGACTACGGGTCCGGGAGCGGCGGACAACGTCGTCGTTCGCGATTTTTGGCCGCGAAGTGCATTGCAGAAAATCCATTTTTGCTGCCTACAAATTCACGAGAATCCGCGCAGGATTTTTTTGGCGCGCCCACTCTCTCTCGATGGACGGCCTGATCGGCATTCGTAGGTCAGGTCGCGAATTCGCTGTTGTCTGCTGCTGGGGCAGACATCGACAATGATCCTTCCGCAGGTTCAACTATAGAATCCTTGTTACAAGTTCTCTTTTCTCTAAACGATAAGACTTACTGGTTTCTCGCGTTGGCGCGGGTTCGTCGGCGCCCGTGTGCGAATCCTCGTTCGCAATATACGGTTGGACGACGGGTCCGTGAACGGCGGACAAGGTCGTCGTTCGCAATTTTTGGCCGAGACATGCATCGCAGAAAATCCATTTTTGCTGCCTACAAATTCACAAAAATCTGCGCAGGAGTTTTTTGGGGCGGCCACTCTGTCTCGATGGACGGCCTGACCGGCATTTGTACGTCGGGTCGCGAATGCGCTGTTGTCTACTGCTGGGGCAGACATCGACAATGATCATTTCGAAGGTTCAACTATAGAATCCTTGTTACGAGTTCACTTTTCTCTAAACGATAAGACTTACTGAACTTCTCGCGTTGACTCGGGTTCGTCGGCGCTCGTGTCCGAATCCTCGTTCGCAATATACGGCTGGACGACGGTTCCGTGAGCGGCGGACAAGGTCGTCATTCGCGATTTTTGGCCGAGTCATGCTTCGTAGGAAATCCATTTTTGCTGCCTACAAATTCACGAAAATCCGCGCAGGAGTTTTTTGGGGCGCGCACTCTGTCTCGATGGACAGCCTGACCGGCATTCGTACGTCGGGTCGCGAATTCGCTATTGTCTGCTGCCGGGGCAGACATAGACAATGATCCTTCCGCAGGTTCAACTATAGAATCCTTGTTACGAGTTCTCTTTTCTCTAAACAATAAGACTTACTAGACTTCTCGCGTTGACGCGGGTTCGTCGGCGCCCCTGCCCGAATCCTCGTTCGCAATATACAGCTGGACGACAGGTCAGTGAACGGCGGACAAGGTCGTCATTCGCGATTTTTGGCCGCGTCGTGCATCGCAGAATATCCATTTTTCGTCCTGCCTACAAATTCACGAAAATCCGCGGAAGAGTTGTTTGGGGCTCCCACTCTGTCTCGATGGACGGCCTGACCGGCATTGTACGTCAGGTCGCGACTTCGATGTAGTCAGCTGCTGGGGCAGACATCGACAATGATCCTCTCGCAGGTTCAACTATAGAATCCTCGTTACGAGTTCACTTTTCTCATAACGATAAGACTTACTGGACTTCTCGCGTTGACGCGTGTTCATCGGCGCCCGTGTGCGAATCCTCGTTCGCAATATACGGCTAGACAACTGGTCCGTGAGCGGCGGACAAGGTCGTCATTCGCGATTTTTGTCCGAGACATGCATCGCAGGAAATCCATTTTTGCTGCCTAAAAATTGTGGGGCGCCCACTCTTTCTCGATGGACGGCCTGACCGGCATTCGTACATCGGGTCGCGAATTCTCTGTTGTGTGATGCCGGGGCGGACATCGACATTGATCCTTCCGCAGGTTCAACTATAGAATCCTTGTTACGAGTTCTCTTTTCTCTAAACAATAAGACTTACTGGACTTCTCGCGTTGACGCGAGTTCGTCGGCACCCCTGCGCATATCCTCGTTCCCAATATACAGCTGGACGACAGGTTAGTGAACGGCGCAAAAGGTCGTCATTTGCGATTTTTGGCCGCGTCGTGCATCGCAGAAAATCCATTTTTCCTCCTGCCTACAAATTCACGCAAATCCGCGGAAGAGTTGTTTGTGGCTCCCACTCTGTCTCGATGGACGGCCGGACCGGCATTCGTACGTCAGGTCGCGACTTCGATGTAGTCTGCTGTTGGGGCAGACATCGACAATGATCCTCTCGCAGTTTCAACTATAGAATCCTCGTTACGAGTTCACTTTTCTCTAAATGATAAGACTTACTGGACTACTCGCATTGACGCGGGTTCGTCGGCGTCCGTGGGCGAATACTCGTTTGCAATATACGGCTGGACGACGGATCCGTGAGCGGCGGACAAGGTCGTCGTTCGCGATTTTTGGCCGCGACGTGCATCACAGGAAATCCATTTTTACTGCCCACAAATTCACGAAAATCCGCTCAATAGTTTTCTGGGGCGCCCACTCTGTCTCGATGGACGGCCTTACCGGCATTCGTACGTCGGGTCGCGAATTCGCTGTTGTCTGCTGCCGAGGCAGACATCGACAATTGTCCCTTTTTCGCAGGTTCAACTATAGAATCCTTGTTACGAGTTCTCTTTTCTCTAAACGATAAGACTTACTGGACTTCTCGCGTTGACGCAGGTTCGTCGGCGCCCGTGCGCGAATCCTTGTTCGCATTACGGCAGGACGACGGGTCCGGGAGCGGCAGACAACGTCGTCGTTCGCGATTTTTGGCCGCGACGTGCATCGCAGGAAATCCATTTTTGCTGCCTTAAAATTCACGAAAATTCGCGCAGGAGTTTTTTGGCGCGCCCACTCTGTCCTGATGGACGGCCTGACCGGCATTCGTACGTCGGGTCGCGAATTCGCTGGTGCCTGCTACTGGGGTAGACATCGACAATGATCCCTTCACAGGTTCAACTATAAAATCCTTGTTACGAGTTCACTTTTCTCTAAACGATAAGATTTACTGGACTTCTCGCGTTGACGCGGATTCGTCGGCGCCCGTGCGCGAATCCTCGTTCGCATTATGGCTGGACGACGGGTCCGTGAGCGGCGTACAAGGTCCTCGTTAAGGATTTTTGGCCGCGACGTGCATCGCAGGAAATCTATTTTTCCTGCCTTCGAATTCACGAAAATCCGCGTAGAAATTTTTTGGGGCGCCCTTTCTGTCTCGATGTACGGATGACCGGCATTCGTACGACGGGTCGCGAATTCGCTGTTGTCTGCTGCCGAGGCAGACATCGACAATGATCCTTTTTTCGCAGGTTCAACTATAGAATCCTTGTTACGAGTTCTCTTTTCTCTAAACGATAAGACTTACTGGACTTCTCGCGTTGACGCGGGTTCGTCGGCGCCCGTGCGCGAATCCTCGTTCGCATTACAGTAGGACGACGGGTCCGGGAGCGGCGGACAACGTCGTCGTTCGCGATTTTTGGCCGCGACGTGCATCGCAGGAAATCCATTTTTGCTGCCTTAAAATTCACGAAAATCCGCGCAGGAGTTTTTTGGCGCGCCCAATCTGTCTCGATGGACGGCCTGACCGGCATTCGTACGTCGGGTCGCGAATTCGCTGTTGTCTGCTACTGGGGTAGACATCGACAATGATCCCTTCGCAGGTTCAATTTTAGAATCCTTGTTACGAGTTCACTTTTCTCTAAACGATAAGACTTACTGGACTTCTCGCGTTGACGCGGGTTCGTCGGCGCCCGTGCGCGAATCCTCGTTCGCGTTACGGCTGGACGACGGGTCCGTGAGCGGCGGACAAGGTCCTCGTTAGTGATTTTTGGCCGCGACGTGCATCGCAGAAAATCCATTTTTCCTGCCTTCGAATTCATGAAAATCCACGCAGGAATTTTTTGAGGCACCCTTTCTGTCTCGATGTACGGCCTGACCGGCATTCGTACGACGGGTCGCGAATTCGCGGTTGTCTGCTAACGAGGCAGACGTCGACAATGATCCTTTTTTCGCAGGTTCAACTATAGAATCCTTGTTACGAGTTCTCTTTTCTCTAAACGATAAGACTTACTGGACTTCTCGCGTTGACGCGGGTTCGTCGGCGCCCGTGCGCGAATCCTCGTTCGCATTATGGCAGGATGACGGGTCCGGGAGCGGCAGACAACGTCGTCGTTCGCGATTTTTGGCCGCGACGTGCATCGCAGGAAATCCATTTTTGCTGCCTTAAAATTCACGAAAATCCGCGCAGGAGTTTTTTGGCGCGCCCACTCTGTCTCGATGGACGGCTTGACCGGCATTCGTACGTCGGGTCGCGAATTCGCTGTTGCCTGCTACTGGGGTAGACATCGACAGTGGTCCCTTCGCAGGTTCAACTATAGAATCCTTGTTACGAGTTCACTTTTCTCTAAACGATAAGACTTACTGGACTACTCGCGTTGACGCGGGTTCGTCGGCGCCCGTTCGCGAATCCTCATTCGCGTTACGGCTGGACGACGGGTCCGTGAGCGGCGGACAAGGTCCTCGTTAGTGATTATTGGCCGCGACGTGCATCGCAGAAAATCCATTTTTCCTGCCTTCGAATTCACGAAAATCCACGCAGGAATTTTTTGGGGCGCCCTTTCTGTCTCGATGTACGGCCTGACCGGCATTCGTACGACGGGTCGCGAATTCGCTGTTGTCTGCTGCCGAGGCAGACATCGACATTGATCCTTTTTTCGCAGGTTCAACTATAGAATCCTTGTTACGAGTTCTCTTTTCTCTAAACGATAAAACTTACCGGACTTCTCGCGTTGACGCGGGTTCGTCGGCGCCCGTGCGCGAATCCTCGTTCGCATTTCGGCAGGACGACGGGTCCGGGAGCGGCGGACAACGTCGTTGTTCGCGATTTTTGGCCGCGACGTGCATCGCAGGAAATCTATTTTTGCTGCCTACAAATCCACGAAAATCCACGCAGGAGTTTTTTGGCGCGCCCACTCTGTCTCGATGGACGGCCTGACCAGCATTCGTACGTCGGGTCACGAATTCGCTGTTGTCTGCTACAGGGGTAGACATCGACAATGATCCCTTTGCAGGTTCAATTTTAGAATCCTTGTTACGAGTTCACTTTTCTCTAAATGATAAGAGTTACTGGACTTCTCGCGTTGACGCGGGTTCGTCGGCGCCCGTGCGCGAATCCTCGTTCGCGTTACGGCTGGACGACGGGTCCGTGAGCGGCGGACAAGGTCCTCGTTAGTGATTTTTGGCCGCGACGTGCATCGCAGAAAATCCATTTTTCCTGCCTTCGAATTCACGAAAATCCACGCAGGAATTTTTTGAGGCGCCCTTTCTGTCTCGATGTACGGCCTGACCGGCATTCGTACGACGGGTCGCGAATTCGCGGTTGTCTGCTGCCGAGGCAGACGTCGACAATGATCCTTTTTTCGCAGGTTCAACTATAGAATCCTTGTTACGAGTTCTCTTTTCTCTAAACGATAAGACTTACTGGACTTCTCGCGTTGACGCAGGTTCGTCGGCGCCCGTGCGCGAATCCTCGTTCGCATTATGGCAGGACGACGGGTCCGGGAGCGGCAGACAACGTCGTCGTTCGCGATTTTTGGCCACGACGTGCATCGCAGGAAATCCATTTTTGCTGCCTTAAAATTCACGAAAATCCGCGCAGGAGTTTTTTGGCGCGCCCACTCTGTCTCGATGGACGGCCTGACCGGCATTCGTACGTCGGGTCGCGAATTCGCTGTTGTCTGCTACTGGGGTAGACATCGACAATGATCCCTTCGCAGGTTCAATTTTAGAATCCTTGTTACGAGTTCACTTTTCTCTAAACGATAAGACTTACTGGACTTCTCGCGTTGACGCGGGTTCGTCGGCGCCCGTGCGCGAATCCTCGTACGCGTTACGGCTGGACGACGGGTCCGTGAGCGGCGGACAAGGTCCTCGTTAGTGATTTTTGGCCGCGACGTGCATCGCAGAAAATCCATTTTTCCTGCCTTCGAATTCACGAAAATCCACGCAGGAATTTTTTGAGGCGCCCTTTCTGTCTCTATGTACGGCCTGACTGGCATTCGTACGACGGGTCGCGAATTCGCGGTTGTCTGCTAACGAGGCAGACGTCGACAATGATCCTTTTTTCGCAGGTTCAACTATAGAATCCTTGTTACGAGTTCTCTTTTCTCTAAACGATAAGACTTACTGGACTTCTCGCGTTGACGCGGGTTCGTCGGCGCCCGTGCGCGAATCCTCGTTCGCATTATGGCAGGACGACGGGTCCGGGAGCGGCAGACAACGTCGTCGTTCGCAATTTTTGGCCACGAAGTGCATCGCAGGAAATCCATTTTTGCTGCCTTAAAATTCACGAAAATCCGCGCAGGAGTTTTTTGGCGCGCCCACTCTGTCTCGATGGACGGCCTGACCGGCATTCGTACGTCGGGTCGCGAATTCGCTGTTGCCTGCTACTGGGGTAGACATCGACAATGATCCCTTCACAGGTTCACCTATAGAATCCTTGTTACGAGTTCACTTTTCTCTAAACGATAAGACTTACTGGACTTCTCGCGTTGACGCTGATTCGTCGGCGCCCGTGCGCGAATCCTCGTTCGCATTATGGCTGGACGACGGGTCCGTGAGCGGCGTACAAGGTCCTCGTTAAGGATTTTTGGCCGCGACGTGCATCGCAGGAAATCTATTTTTCCTGCCTTCGAATTCACGAAAATCCGCGCAGAAATTTTTTGGGGCGCCCTTTCTGTCTCGATGTACGGATGACCGGCATTCGTACGACGGGTTGCGAATTCGCTGTTGTCTGCTGCCGAGGCAGACATCGACAATGATCCTTTTCTCGCAGGTTCAACTATAGAATCCTTGTTACGAGTTCTCTTTTCTCTAAACGATAGGACTTACTGGACTTCTCGCGTTGACGCGGGTTCGTCGGTGCCCGTGCGCGAATCCTCGTTCGCGTTACGGCTGGACGACGGGTCCGTGAGCGGCGGACAAGGTCCTCGTTAGTGATTTTTGGCCGCGACGTGCATCGCAGGAAATCCATTTTTCCTGCCTTCGAATTTTCGAAAATCCGCGCAGGAGTTTTTTCGGGTGCCCTTTCTGTCTCGATGGACGGCCTGACCGGCATTCCTACGTCGGGTCGCGAATTCGCTGTTGTCTGCTGCCGAGGCAGACATCGACAATGTTCCTTTTTTTGCAGGTTCAACTATAGAATCCTTGTTACGAGTTCTCTTTCGTCTAAACGATAAGACTTACTGGACTTCTCGCGTTGACGCGGGTTCGTCGGCGCCCGTGCGCAAATCCTCGTTCGCATTTCGGCAGGACGACGGGTCCGGGAGCGGCGGACAACGTCGTTGTTCGCGATTTTTGGCCGCGACGTGCATCGCAGGAAATCTATTTTTGCTGCCTACAAATCCACGAAAATCCACGCAGGAGTTTTTTGGCGCGCCCACTCTGTCTCGATGGACGGCCTGACCGGCATTCGTACGACGGGTCGCGAATTCGCTGTTGTCTGCTGCCTAGGAAGACATCGACAATGATCCTTTTTTCGCAGGTTCAACTATAGAATCCTTGTTACAAGTTCTCTTTCCTCTAAACGATAAGACTTACTGGACTTCTCGAGTTGACGCGGGTTCGCCCGTGCGCGAATCCTCGTTCGCATTACGGCTGGACGACGGGTCCGGGTGCGGCGGACAACGTCGTCGTTCGTGATTTTTGGCCGCGACGTGCATCGCAGGAAATCCATTTTTGCTGCCTACAAATCCACGAAAATCCGCGCAGGAGTTTTTTGGCTCGCCCACTCTGTCTCGATGGACGGCAGACCAGCATTCGTACGTCGGGTCACGAAGTCGCTGTTGTCTGCTACAGGGGTAGACATCGACAATGATCCCTTCGCAGGTTCAACTATAGAATCCTTGTTACGAGTTCACTTTTCTCTAAACGATAAGACTTACTGGACTTCTCGCGTTGACGCGGGTTCGTCGGCGCCCGTGCGCGAATCCTCGTTCGCATTACGGCAGGACGACGGGTCCGGGAGCGGCGGACAACGTCGTCGTTCGAGATTTTTGGCCGCGACGTGCATCGCAGGAAATCCATTTTTGCTGCCTTCGAATTCACGAAAATCCGCGCAGGAATTTTTTGGGGCGCCCTTTCTGTCTCGATGTACGGCCTGACCGGCATTCGTACGACGGGTCGCGAATTCGCTGTTGTCTGCTGCCGAGGCAGACATCGACAATGATCCTTTTTTCGCAGGTTCAACTATAGAATCTTTGTTACGAGTTCTCTTTTCTCTAAACGATAAGACTTACTGGACTTCTCGCGTTGACGCGGGTTCGTTGGCGCCCGTGCGCGAATCCTCGTTCGCATTACGGCAGGACGACGGGTCCGAGAACGGGGGACAACGTCGTCGTTCGAGATTTTTGGCCGCGACGTGCATCGCAGGAAATCCATTTTTGCTGCCTACATATTCACGAAAATCCGCGCAGGAGTTTTTTGGCGCGCCCACTCTGTCTCGATGGACGGCCTGACCGGCATTCGTACGTCGGGTCGCGAATTCGCTGTTGTCTGCTACTGGGGAAGACATCGACAATGATCCTTCCGCAGGTTCAACTATAGAATCCTTGTTACGAGTTCTCTTTTCTCTAAACAATAAGACTTACTGGACCTCTCGCGTTGACGCGGGTTCGTCGGCGCCCGTGCGCGAATCCTCGTTCGCAATATACAGCTGGACGATGGGTCTGTCAGCGGCGGACAAGTTCGTCGTTCGCGATTTTTGGCCGAGACGTGCATCGCAAGAAGTCCATATTTGCTGCCTACAAATTCACGAAAATCCGCGGAGGAGTTCTTTGGGCCGCCCACTCTGTCTCGATGGACGGCCTGACCGGCATTCGTACGTCGGTTCACGAATTCGCTGTTGTCTGCTGCCGGGGCAGACATCGACAATGATCCTTCCGCAGGTTCCACAATAGAATCCTTATTACGAGTTCTCTTTACTCTAAACGATAAGACTTACTGGACTTCTCGAGTTGACGCGGGTTCGTCGGCGCCCGTGCGCGAATCCTCGTTCGCAATATACGGCTGTACGACGGGTCCGTGAGCGGCGGACAACGTCGTCGTTTGCGATTTTTGGCCGCGACGTGCATCGCAGGAAATCCATTTTTGCTGCCTACAAAATAACAAAAATCCGCGAAGGAGTTTTCTGGGGCGCCCACTCTGTCTCGATGGACGGCCTGACCGGCATTCGTAGGTCGGGTCGCGAATTCGCTGTTGTCTGACGTCGGGGCACACATTGACAACGATCCTTTCGCAGGTTCAACTATAGAATCCTTGTTACGAGTTCTCTTTCCTCTAAACGATAAGACTTACTTGACTTCTCGAGTTGACGCGGGTTCGTCGGCGCCCGTGCGCGAATCCTCGTTCGCAATATGCGGCTGCACGACGGGTCCGTGAGAGGCGGATAAGGTCGTCGTTTGCAATTTTTGGCCGCGATGTGCATCGCAGGAAATCCATTTTTGCTGCCTACAAAATAACGAAAATCCGCGCAGGAATTCTTTGGGGCGCCCACTCTGTCTCGATGGACGGCCTGATCGGAATTCGTACGTCGGGTCGCGAATTCGCTGTTGTCTGGTGCCGGGGCAGACATCGACAATGATCCTTTCGCAGGTTCAACTATAGAATCCTTGTTACGAGTTCTCTTCTCTCTAAACGATAAGACTTACTGGACTTCTCGCGTTGACGCGGGTTCGTCGGCACCCGTGCGCGAATCCTTGTTCGCATTACGGCTGGACGACGGGTCCGGGTGCGGCGGACAACGTCGTCGTTCGCGATTTTTGGCCGCGACGTGCATCGCAGGATATCCATTTTTGCTGCATAAAAATTCACGAAAATACGCGCAGGAGTTTTTTGGGGTGCCCACCCTGTCTCGATGGACGGCTGACCGGCATTCGTACTTCGGGTCGCGAATTCGCTGTTGTCTGCTGCCGGGTAGACATCGACAATAATCCTTCCGCAGGTTCAACTATAGAATCCTTGTTACGAGTTCTCTTCTCTCTAAACGATAAGACTTATTGGACCTCTCGCGTTGACGCGGGTTCGTCGGCGCCCCTGCGCGAATCCTCGTTCGCAATACACGGCTGGACGACGGGTCCGGGAGCGGCGGACAAGGTCGTCGTTCGCGATTTTTGGCCGCGACGTGCATCGAAGAAAATCTATTTTTGCTGCCTTAAAATTCACGAAAATCCGCGTAGGAGTTTTTTGGGGCGCCCACTCTCTCTCGATGGACGGCCTTACCGGCATTCCTACGTCGGGTCGCGAATTCGCTGCTGTCTGTTGCCGAGGCAGACATCGACAATGATCCTTTATTAGCAGGTTCAACTATAGAATCCTTGTTACGAGTTCTCTTTCCTTTAAACGATAAGACTTACTGGACTTCTCGAGTTGACGCGGGTTCGCCCGTGCGCGAATCCTCGTTCGCATTACGGCTGGACGACGTGTCCGGGAGCGGCGGACAACGTCGTCGTTCGCGATTTTTCGCCGCGACGTGCATCGCAGGAAATCCATTTTTGCTGCCTACAAATCCACGAAAATCCGCGCAGGAGTTTTTTGGCGCGCCCACTCTGTCTCGATGGACGGCCTGACTAGCATTCGTACGTCGGGTCGCGAATTCGCTGTTGTCTGCTGCCGGGGCAGACATCGACAATGATCCGTCCGCAGGTTCAACTATAGAATCCTTGTTACGAGTTCTCTTTTCTCTAAACGATAAGACTTACTGGACTTCTCGCGTTGACGCGGGTTCGTCGGCACCCGTGCGCGAATCCTCGTTCGCATTACGGCTGGACGACGGGTCCGTGAGCGGCGGACAAGGTCCTCGTTCGTGATTTTTGGCCGCGACGTGCATCGCAGGAAATCCATTTTTCCTGCCTTCGAATTCAGGAAAATCCACGCAGGAATTTTTTGGGGCGCCCTTTCTGTCTCGATGTACGGCCTGACCGGCATTCGTACGACGGGTCGCGAATTCGCTGTTGTCTGCTTCCGAGGCAGACATCGACAATGATCCTTTTTTCGCAGGTTCAACTATAGAATCCTTGTTACGAGTCCTCTTCTCTCTAAACGATAAGACTTACTGGACTTCTCGCGTTGACGCGGGTTCGTCGGCGCCCCTGCGCGAATCCTCGTTCGCAATATACGGCTGGACGACGGGTCCGGGAGCGGCGGACAAGGTCGTCGTTCGCGATTTTTGGCCGCGACGTGCATCGCAGGAAATCCATTTTTGCTGCATGCAAATTCACGAAAATCCGCGCAGGAGTTTTTTGGGGTGCCCACTATGTCTCGATGGGCGGCCTGACCGGCATTCGTACGTCGGGTCGCGATTTCGCTGTTGTCTGCTGCCGGGGCAGACATCGACAATGATCCCTCCGCAGGTTCAACTATAGAATTCTTGTTACGAGTTCTCTTTTCTCTAAACGATAAGACTTAGTGGACTTCTCGCGTTGACGCGGGTTCGTCGGCGCCCCTGCGCGAATCCTCGTTCGCAATATACGGCTGGACGACGGGTCCGGGAGCGGCGAACAAGGTCGTCGTTCGCGATTTTTGGCCGCGACGTGCATCGCCGGAAATCATTTTTCGCTGCCTATGAAATAACAAAAATCCGCGAAGGAGTTTTCTCGGGCGCCCACTCTGTCTCGATGGAGGGCCTGCCCGGCATTCGTACGTCGGGTCGCGAATTCGCTGTTGTCTGCTGCCGGGGCAGACATCGACAATGATCCTTCCGCAGGTTCAACTATGGAATCCTTGTTACGAGTTCTCTTTTCTCTAAATGATAAGACTTACTGGACTTCTCGCGTTGACGCGGGTTCGTCGGCGCCCCTGCGCGAATCCTCGTTCGCAATATACGGTTGGACGACGGGTCCGGGAGCGGCGGACAAGGTCGTCGTTCGCGATTTTTGGCCGCGACGTGCATCGCAGGAAATCAATTTTTGCTGCCTACAAATTCACGCAAATCCGCGCAGGAGTTTTTTGGGGTGCCCACTCTGTCTCGATGGACGTCCTGACCGGCATTCGTACGTCGGGTCGCGAATTCGCTGTTGTCTGCTGCCGGGGCAGACATCGACAATGATCCTTCCGCAGGTTCAACTACAGAATCCTTGTTACGAGTTCTCTTTTCTCTAAACGATAAGACTTACTGGACTTCTCGCGTTGACGCGGGTTCATCGGCGCCCCTGCGCGAATCCTCGTTCGCAATATACGGCTGGACGACGGGTCCGGGAGCGGCGGACAAGGTCGTCGTTCGCGATTTTTGGCCGCGACGTGCATCGCAGGAAATCAATTTTTGCTGCCTTCAAATTCACGAAAATCCGCGCAGGAGTTTTTTGGGGTGCCCACTATGTCTCGATGGACGGCCTGACCGGCATTCGTACGTCGGGTCGCGAATTCGCTGTTGTCTGCTGCCGGGGCAGACATCGACAATGATCCTTCCGCAGGTTCAACTATAGAATCCTTGTTACGAGTTCTCTTTTCTCTAAACGATAAGACTTACTGGACTTCTCGCGTTGACGCGGGTTCGCCGGCGCCCCTGCGCGAATCCTCGTTCGCAATATACGGCTGGACGACGGGTCCGGGAGCGGCGGACAAGGTCGTCGTTCGCGATTTTTGGCCGCGACGTGCATCGCAGGAAATCATTTTTCGCTGCCTACAAAATAACAAAAATCCGCGCAGGAGTTTTAGGGTGCCCACTCTGTCTCGATGGACGGCCTGACCGGCATACGTACGTCGGGTCGCGAATTCGCTGTTGTCTGCTGCCGGGGCAGACATCGACAATGATCCTTCCGCAGGTTCAACTATAGAATCCTTGTTACGAGTTCTCTTTTCTCTAAACGATAAGACTTACTGGACTTCTCGCGTTGACGCGGGTTCGTCGGCGCCCCAGCGCGAATCCTCGTTCGCAATATACGGTTGGACGACGGGTCCGGGAGCGGCGGACAAGGTCGTCGTTCGCGATTTTTGGCCGCGACGTGCATCGCAGGAAATCCATTTTTGCTGCCTACAAATTCACGAAAATCCGCGAAGGAGTTTTCTGGGGCGCCCACTATGTCTCGATGGACGGCCTGACCGGCATTCGTACGTCGGGTCGCGAATTCGCTGTTGTCTGCTGCCGGGGCAGACATCGACAATGATCCTTCCGCAGGTTCAACTATAGAATCCTTGTTACGAGTTCTCTTTTCTCTAAACGATAAGACTTACTGGACTTCTCGCGTTGACGCGGGTTCGTCGGCGCCCCTGCGCGAATCCTCGTTCGCAATATACGGCTGGACGACGGGTCCGGGAGCGGCGGACAAGGTCGTCGTTCGCGATTTTTGGCCGCGACGTGCATCGCAGGAAATTAATTTTTGCTGCCTACAAATTCACGAAAATCCGCGCAGGAGTTTTTTGGGGTGCCCACTATGTCTCGATGACGGCCTGACCGGCATTCGTACGTCGGGTCGCGAATTCGCTGTTGTCTGCTGCCGGGGCAGACATCGACAATGATCCTTCCGCAGGTTCAACTATAGAATCCTTGCTACGAGTTCTCTTTTCTCTAAACGATAAGACTTACTGGACTTCTCGCGTTGACGCGGGTTCGTCGGCGCCCGTGCGCGAATCCTCGTTCGCAATATACGGCTGGACGACGGGTCCGGGAGGGCGGACAAGGTCGTCGTTCGCGATTTTTGGCCGCGACGTGCATCGCAGGAAATCCATTTTGCTGCCTACAAAAATAACAAAATCCGCGAAGGAGTTTTCTGGGGCGCCCACTCTGTCTCGATGGAGGGCCTGCCCGGCATTCGTACGTCGGGTCGCGAATTCGCTGTTGTCTGCTACCGGGGCAGACATCGACAATGATCCTTCCGCAGGTTCAACTATAGAATCCTTGCTACGAGTTCTCTTTTCTCTAAACGATAAGACTTACTGGACTTCTCGCGTTGACGCGGGTTCGTCGGCGCCCGTGCGCGAATCCTCGTTCGCAATATACGGCTGGACGACGGGTCCGGGAGGGAGCGGCGGACAAGGTCGTCGTTCGCGATTTTTGGCCGCGACGTGCATCGCAGGAAATCCATTTTTGATGCCTACAAAATAACGAAAATCCGCGAAGGAGTTTTCTGGGGGGCCCACTCTGTCTCGATGGACAGCCTGACCGGCATTCGTACGTCGGGTCGCGAATTCGCTGTTGTCTGCTGCCGGGGCAGACATGGACAATGATCCTTCCGCAGGTTCAACTATAGAATCCTTGCTACGAGTTCTCTTTTCTCTAAACGATAAGACTTACTGGACTTCTCGCGTTGACGCGGGTTCGTCGGCGCCCGTGCGCGAATCCTCGTTCGCAATATACGGCTGGACGACGGGTCCGGGGAGCGGCGGACAAGGTCGTCGTTCGCGATTTTTGCCGCGACGTGCATCGCAGGAAATCCATTTTTGCTGCCTACAAAAATAACGAAATCCGCGAAGGAGTTTTCTGGGGCGCCCACTCTGTCTCGATGGACGGCCTGACCGGCATTCGTACGTCGGGTCGCGAATTCGCTGTTGTCTGCTGCCGGGGCAGACATCGACAATGATCCTTCCGCAGGTTCAACTATAGAATCCTTGTTACGAGTTCTCTTTTCTCTAAACGATAAGACTTACTGGACTTCTCGCGTTGACGCGGGTTCGTCGGCGCCCCTGCGCGAATCCTCGTTCGCAATATACGGCTGGACGACGGGTCCGGGAGCGGCGGACAAGGTCGTCGTTCGCGATTTTTGGCCGCGACGTGCATCGCAAGAAATCCATTTTGCTGCCTACAAATTCACGAAAATCCGCGAAGGAGTTTTCTTGGGGCGCCCACTATGTCTCGATGGACGGCCTGACCGGCATTCGTACGTCGGGTCGCGAATTCGCTGTTGTCTGCTGCCGGGGCAGACATCGACAATGATCCTTCCGCAGGTTCAACTATAGAGTCCTTGTTACGAGTTCTCTTTTCTCTAAACGATAAGACTTACTGGACTTCTCGCGTTGACGCGGGTTCGCCGGCGCCCTTGCGCGAATCCTCGTTCGCAATATACGGCTGGACGACGGGTCCGGGAGCGGCGGACAAGGTCGTCGTTCGCGATTTTTGGCCGCGACGTGCATCGCAGGAAATCCATTTTTGCTGCCTACAAATTCACGAAAATCCGCGCAGGAGTTTTTTGGGGTGCCCACTATGTCTCGATGACGGCCTGACCGGCATTCGTACGTCGGGTCGCGAATTCGCTGTTGTCTGCTGCCGGGGCAGACATCGACAATGATCCTTCCGCAGGTTCAACTATAGAATCCTTGTTAGGAGTTCTCTTTTCTCTAAACGATAAGACTTACTGGACTTCTCGCGTTGACGCGGGTTCGTCGGCGCCCGTGCGCGAATCCTCGTTCGCAATATACGGCTGGACGACGGGTCCGGGAGCGGCGGACAAGGTCGTCGTTCGCGATTTTTGGCCGCGACGTGCATCGCAGGAAATCCATTTTTGCTGCCTACAAATTCACGAAAATCCGCGCAGGAGTTTTTGGGGTGCCCACTCTGTCTCGATGGACGGCCTGACGGCATTCGTACGTCGGGTCGCGAATTCGCTGTTGTCTGCTGCCGGGGCAGACATCGACAATGATCCTTCCGCAGGTTCAACTATAGAATCCTTGCTACGAGTTCTCTTTTCTCTAAACGATAAGACTTACTGGACTTCTCGCGTTGACGCGGGTTCGTTGGCGCCCGTGCGCGAATCCTCGTTCGCAATATACGGCTGGACGACGGGTCCGGGAGCGGCGGACAAGGTCGTCGTTCGCGATTTTTGGCCGCGACGTGCATCGCAGGAAATCCATTTTTGCTGCCTACAAAATAACGAAAATCCGCGAAGGAGTTTTCTGGGGCGCCCACTCTGTCTCGATGGACAGCCTGACCGGCATTCGTACGTCGGGTCGCGAATTCGCTGTTGTCTGCTGCCGGGGGCAGACATCGACAATGATCCTTCGCAGGTTCAACTATAGAATCTTGTACGAGTTCCTTTCTCTAAACGATAAGACTTACTGGACTTCTCGCGTTGACGCGGGTTCGTCGGCGCCCGTGCGCGAATCCTCGTTCGCAATATACGGCTGGACGACGGGTCCGGGAGCGGCGGACAAGGTCGTCGTTCGCGATTTTTGGCCGCGACGTGCATCGCAGGAAATCCATTTTTGCTGCCTACAAAATAACGAAAATCCGCGAAGGAGTTTTTGGGGCGCCCACTCTGTCTCGATGGACAGCCTGACCGGCATTCGTACGTCGGGTCGCGAATTCGCTGTTGTCTGCTGCCGGGGCAGACATCGACAATGATCCTTCCGCAGGTTCAACTATAGAATCCTTGCTACGAGTTCTCTTTTCTCTAAACGATAAGACTTATGGACTTCTCGCGTTGACGCGGGTTGTCGTCGGCGCCCGTGCGCGAATCCTCGTTCGCAATATACGGGCTGGACGACGGGTCCGGGAGCGGCGGACAAGGTCGTCGTTCGCGATTTTTGGCCGCGACGTGCATCGCAGGAAATCCATTTTTGCTGCCTACAAAATAACAAAAATCCGCGAAGGAGTTTTCTGGGGCGCCCACTCTGTCTCGATGGAGGGCCTGCCCGGCATTCGTACGTCGGGTCGCGAATTCGCTGTTGTCTGCTGCCGGGGCAGACATCGACAATGATCCTTTCGCAGGTTCAACTATAGAATCCTTGCTACGAGTTCTCTTTTCTCTAAACGATAAGACTTACTGGACTTCTCGCGTTGACGCGGGTTCGTCGGCGCCCGTGCGCGAATCCTCGTTCGCAATATACGGCTGGACGACGGGTCCGGGAGCGGCGGACAAGGTCGTCGTTCGCGATTTTTGGCCGCGACGTGCATCGCAGGAAATCCATTTTTGCTGCCTACAAAATAACAAAAATCCGCGAAGGAGAAGGAGTTTTCGGGGGCGCCCACTCTGTCTCGATGGAGGGCCTGCCACGCATTCGTACGTCGGGTCGCGAATTCGCTGTTGTCTGCTGCCGGGGCAGACATCGACAATGATCCTTCCGCAGGTTCAACTATAGAATCCTTGCTACGAGTTCACTTTTCTCTAAACGATAAGACTTACTGGACTTCTCGCATTGACGCGGGTTCGTCGGCGCCCGTGCGCGAATCCTCGTTCGCAATATACGGCTGGACGACGGGTCCGGGAGCGGCGGACAAGGTCGTCGTTCGCGATTTTTGGCCGCGACGTGCATCGCAGGAAATCCATTTTTGCTGCCTACAAATAACAAAAATCCGCCGAAGGAGTTTTCTGGGGCGCCCACTCTGTCTCGATGGAGGGCCTGCCCAACATTCGTACGTCGGGTTGCGAATTCGCTGTTGTCTGCTGCCGGGGCAGACATCGACAATGATCCTTCCGCAGGTTCAACTATAGAATCCTTGCTACGAGTTCTCTTTTCTCTAAACGATAAGACTTACTGGACTTCTCGCAGTGACGCGGGTTCGTCGGCGCCCGTGCGCGAATCCTCGTTCGCAATATACGGCTGGACGACGGGTCCGGGAGCGGCGGACAGGTCGTCGTTCGCGATTTTTGGCCGCGACGTGCATCGCAGGAAATCCATTTTGATGCCTACAAAATAACAAAAATCCGCGAAAGGAGTTTTCTGGGGCGCCCACTCTGTCTCGATGGGGGCCTGCCCAGCATTCGTACGTCGGGTCGCGAATTCGCTGTTGTCTGCTGGGCCGGGGCAGAACATCGACAATGATCCTTCCGCAGGTTCACATAGAATCCTTGCTACGAGTTCTCTTTTCTCTAAACGATAAGACTTACTGGACTTCTCGGTTGACGCGGGTTCGTCGGCGCCCGTGCGCGAATCCTCGTTCGCAATATACGGCTGGACGACGGGTCGGGAGCGGCGGACAAGGTCGTCGTTCGCGATTTTGGCCGCGACGTGCATCGCAGGAAATCCATTTTGCTGCCTACAAAATAACAAAAATCCGCGCAGGAGTTTCTGGGGCGCCCACTCTGTCTCGATGGAGGGCTGCCCAGCATTCGTACGTGGGTCGCGAATTCGCTGTTGTCTGCTGCCGGGGGCAGACATCGACATGATCCTTCCGCAGGTTCAACTATAGAATAC